>NC_133316.1:8140149-8219929 GCF_012295235.1 Primulina huaijiensis | reverse complement strand
TATCTTAAAATTATTTTAAAATAATCAGCAACTATTATTCTGTTTCCATATCAGTATATTTTCGATTTCGTCACATAATACATTTTTATTATTAACAAGCGAATCGAATCAAACTTTCAAGACTGGTTGAGAAATTGTTCTGAATTCGGAGAAAATGCATACACACTAATGTCAGTCCTGTTGAACTGACAAAGCATGCAAGATGGTAGGACCATAGTATGCAAGCTAAAGTTTAACATGCTCGTTTTTACGTCAAATGAACTGTAGGGACAGTTTGGGGAAAGATTGAATGATGATGACATTTGAATACACGTGTAAAAGTTGCATGGTTCATGAAACTCATACGATGATGCACATCACTTTCAAGGAGCTCATGACTACATGTATGCAAGATGGGGCTTTGGTCCATGAGCGTGGTGTACATATGATTGGGCTTATTGAGAAAGTGGTGGGCCTGGAATATGTGATTCCCAACGAGTTACTTGATGACATCAATTTGTTGTCATTCTCTTCCTCATTTGACGGGTTTATGGTGAACTTCAATTTGATTAAGATTGAAGATAGCCTTGAAGAGCTAGTCAATATGATTATCACTTATGAAGCTACCATAAAATAGGAAAATGATATTTCCTAATTGGGTTTCTTGTCAGGAACGAAAAATAGCCCACAAAGTAAGGGAAAGAAATGTTCTGCCCCTCACAAAGAAAAACAAACCCAATAAGAAGCAAACACCGAAGGATACTTAAAGGGCCCACAAAGTCCGATAAGTTAGAACATATTTGTTTCACTGCAAGAAGAATGGACATAAGAAATTATCTGGGCCAAAAATGTTTTGGAAATGATAAATGAATGTTCAAATTAAACAAGATTTCAACAACAAATAAAAGAAAATTAGAAGATACAAATCCCGCACAAATATGGCACGCTAGACTAGGTCATATTCCCCAAAGAAGGATGCACAAGCTAGTGGGAGAAGACATGTTTGACTTGTCAGACATAAATTCTCTACTTACTTGTAAGTCCTGTCTAAAAGGAAAAATGACCACGACTCCATTCGATGGAAACGTGGAACGTGCGCATGGTCTACTAGATTTGATCCATACAGACGTTTGTGGCCCGCTAAGTGTTAGCACAAAATTTGGGCAATCCTACTTCATTACCTTTACTAATGACCATTCGAGGTATGGGTATGTTTATTTGATGAAACACAAATCTGAAGTGCTTGAAAAGTTCAAAGAATTCAGATCTGAAGTAGAAAATCAGCTAGAAAGAAGTATTAAGGCACTTCGATCTGATCGATGTGGAGAATACTTGAGTGCTGAATTTTTGGGTTATCTAAAAGAGAATGAGATTCTCTCACAGTGGACTCCACCAGCAACACCACAATTGAATGGTGTTTCTGAACGTCGAAATCGAACCTTGTTGGACATGGTTCGATCCATGATGGGATTCATTGAATTGCCTACATCGTTTTGGGGCTTTGCGCTTGAAACTGCGGCAATGTTGTTGAATAATGTCCATACTAAAGCAGTGGATAAAACACCATATGAGATATGGATGGGGAACCTCCCAAGTATTCTTACATGTGAATATGGGAATGTCCTGCTTATGTGAAGCAGACAGTGGGAGACAAATTGGATAGTAGATCCACTTTGTGCTACTTTGTAGGATATCCAAAGAATTTTGTTGGATATTATTTTTATCATCCTAGTGAAGCAAAAGTGTTTGTTTCAAGAAATGCCACCTTTTTGGAAAGGGAGTTTCTATTAGATAGAAAAGGCAAGATGATAGAACTTGAAGAAATTCAAGATACTCCCTCAACTTTAGAAGTTGAACCTAATCCCCTAGAACCAGTAGTTGAAGTACAAGCTCCTAGAAGGTCTGATAGGGTTATTAGACCACCTGCCAGATATACACTTCTTCATGAACAAGGCCATGATGAGCCTTGTGTTGGATGTGATCCAATGAATTTCAAAGAAGCAATATCTGATACTGATTCAACCAAATGGCTTGAAGCCATGCAGTCAGAAATGGACTCTATGTATTCAAACCAAGTCTGGACATTAGTGGATCCACCTGAGGGAATTGTTCCCATAGGATGCAAATGGATCTACAAAAGAAAGC
Source organism: Primulina huaijiensis (assembly GCF_012295235.1). Classification (NCBI taxonomy): domain Eukaryota; kingdom Viridiplantae; phylum Streptophyta; class Magnoliopsida; order Lamiales; family Gesneriaceae; genus Primulina; species Primulina huaijiensis. Next base: position 8,217,805 of record NC_133316.1, on the reverse strand, counting down.
TTGGGGCGGATGGGAAGATAGTGACCTTCAAAGCAAGACTGGTTGCAAAAAGGTTATACTCAAAGGCAAGGAGTTGACTATGAGGAAACTTTTTCACCAGTTGTTATGTTTAAGTCCATTAGAATACTACTAGCCATAAAAGCATGGTATGACTATGAGATATGGCAAATGGATGTAAAGACTGCATTACTCAATGGAGACATGAAAGAAGAAATTTATATGTCTCAACCTGAGGGATACACATCAGTAGGAAGTAAGCATAAGGTATGCAAACTTTAGAGATTAATATATGGTCTCAAACAGGCGTCAAGGAGATGGAACCTCAGATTTGATAGCACTATCAAAGAGTTTGGTTTTGCTAAGAATCGTGAGGAACCATGCGTGTACAAGAAAGTTAGTGGGAGTGCAGTGACATTCCTAATACTTTATATTGATGACATACTGCTAATTGGGAATGATGTAAGATTACTGCAATCAACTAAAGTATGGTTAGCAAGTAAATTCTCCATGAAGGACATGGGTGAAGCATCTTATGTATGGGGAATACAGATCTATAGAGATAGATCGAAGAGGATGCTGGGACTCACCCAAGTCACTTATATCGATACCATTCTGAAGATATTCTCTATGGAAGAGTCCAAGATAGGATACTTACCAATGTGTCATAGTGTTACTCTATGTAAAGCCATGTGTCGCAAAACTGATGAAGAGATAGAGATAATGACACATATTCCATATGTGTCAGCTATTGGTAGTATCATGTATGGTATGATATCGACACGTCCTGATGTTGCTTACGCTTTGAGTGTTACAAGCAGATATCAGGCGAACCCTGGTCCAATGCATTGGAAGGCCGTGAAAGATATTCTTAAGTACTTGAGAAGAACTAAGAACTTGTTCATGGTCTATGGGGGTGGAGAATTGAAATTGGAAGGCTACACTGATTCTAGCTTCCAATGTGACGTAGATGATTCGAAATCGACCTCTGGTTTTGTATTCATGCTTAATGGTGCGGCTGTCTCTTGGAAGAGTTCCAAGCAAGACACGTTGCGGATTCCACCACTGAAGCTGAATACGTTGCTGCATCAGCTGCAGCCAAAGAGGCAGTTTGGATGAGGAATTTTGTCCAAGAGTTGGGCGTCATTCCTAATGGAGTTGATCCAGTCCCGGTGTACTGCGACAACACTGGTGCCGTTGCGCAAGCAAAGGAACCAAGGTCTCATCAAAGATCCAAACATATACTGAGGAAGTTCCACATCATCCGGGAGATTGTGGGAAGAGGAGATATATCAGTTGAAAGAGTCGCCTCTGCAGATAATGTTGCTGATCCACTTACAAAGCCCTTGCCAGGACCATTGTTTGAAAAGCATCGCGAAGCAATGGGATTAAAGTTTATGGGTAGTTGGCTCTAGGGCAAGTGGGAGAGTGTTAGAGTAGATGCCCTGTAAGCCAACTGTTGGCTAGGGAATTTATTGACTCAGTTGTAATAAACAATCTTTATTTTAATATAATTTACTTTTTAATGGTTTTGTTGTACTTTATCTGTATACCCATGCAAGCAGCATAGATAAAGTCCTTGATTATGCTTTAATACAAATGAATCGTAATTCGATGTTGAAACTCATTTGTAAACACTGCATATTCTAAATTCGTTCCTAGTCGATTCAGCCGCCTAAAACAGGGATAAAGGTCGCTCGAGCTCGAGACTAGCATCTGTGATGTTGTGTACTGCGTTTCTTGGTAAGGGCATAGAGATGTCCAAACATACAGATGGGTAGTCATATGATGATTATACTGAACAACCCTCCCTCGGACTTTCCAAGTGGTTATCATTCATCGAGAGGATAAGTCCGTGGTTATGATTGTGCACCATTAGTCCTTACAACCCGGGACAACACTGAGGCTCTATATGCTAGGGCTGTGCTTTGACTCGTTTACTGGCTCCAGGAGAGTCATCAGGTGGCGAGGTTGGGTACAGTTGCGAAACATATAGGAGCCAGTGCATTGTAGTCGGGGATTCACCGCTCACCTGCGGGTGTGGATATCCTATGTGATCTGATGAAATTATAGTGCATGGAATCTCTGGCCAGAGTATGAGATGTACGTTAGAGAAAGAGTTCTCCAATAGTACACGCGATGCCACTATTAAAGTTATCACATAGTTATCGAATTAATATGCAACCCTCGATGAACCAATGGTTGCAGATTCGATCGGGATATATGAGATGAAGGGACCGTACTGTACGCTAATCATAATCGACTGGTTCTTGCAGGCACTATCAGTGATACCTAGGGGATCATGGGGCGATGCTACTAGACGCTCTTACCATGATCCGATGGGTGCAATCAGAAATGAGTTCTGACATTCTTGATCAAGGTGTTGATGAAAAGAATGGGGCTAACTAGGGTAAGCCCGAATAAGAATAAATGTTATTCTGAATCACAAGGAGTTGTGAACCCACGGCTAGCTGTATCCCTGAACCATTGAGGGTCACACAAGTACTGGATCATTTGTTCCCGTTGAGAGAATAAATTCAAGTAGTTGAATTTATATATTAGAGTAAATTCAAGGAGTTGAATTTATGTTAATTAAATTTTGAGAGAATAAATTCAAGATGTTGAACTTATATTATGATAGAGTAAATTCAAGGAGTTGAATTTATGATAATTAAATTTTGAGAAAATAAATTCAAGGAGTTGAATTTATGAGATTGTAAATTCAAGAAGTTGAATTTATGAAATTTGGAGAAAATAAATTTAATGAGTTGAATTTATAAAATTTGAGAATTTAATATATTAAACTCAAATGTTGGGTTTATTAGATATTAAATTTTGGAGGTGATATAAATTCAAGGAGTTGAATTTATAATTTAAATAATAAATTCTAATTTTGAATTTATAATGATTTAATTTATTAAACTCAAAAGTTGAGCTTATTAATTAATAAATTAAATATGGTGGATAATATGTGAATGAGCTTGTAGGAGTACAAGTCCAACATATTAAATAATTAAAGTTGTTAATGGATCTTAATTAATTGATTAAATTAGTGTGACTAACTCAATTAATTAATTAAGCCCATTAATGTTAATTAAAGGGCCCAATTATTATACTATAATAATTAGGTCATGGATTATTATAAATAGGGATTGAGAGTCAAAACCCTAGCCACCACCATAAGAAATTTTCGAAAATCAGCCTCTTCATCCTCCAAATATTTTCGGCCTCCTTGTTTTTCAAAAGTTGAGCCGTCTCTTGTTTTAATTAATCTCAACGCAAAACTTCTTCCAATTTTCTAGTGCAAATTGGAAGAGGAACAAATTTTCTGGTCGTGGACCTGATTAGAAGAATTAACAAAGGAGTTTTTGAAGAAAGTTCGTAGGGATTCATCAAGAGCTAATCCGTTTATACCGGATTAGTTGGAGCAAAGTGATTTAATTCACAAAGGTATAATATTCTAACTCCCTATGACTGTTTAATCGTAAAACCATACGAGCGTCCAAATCAAATATATTTTGATTGCCAAAATATAATAAAAAAATTTAAAACTTCCGCTGCGTTTGGGCGTGTAGAAAACCGAGATCCAACACCTTATTCAAATCACAAAAGTCAATACACATTCGCCACTTTCCAAGGTCTTATGCACGAGAACCACATTCGAGAGCCATGTAAGGAGTCATATCTCTTTAATGTGCTCAACCTTCATTAACGCCTACACCTCCTCCTTCTCTTGTCCGAATTGCTTCTTCTATTAACTTGAGCTCTCAGGGTGACATTCAAATTATATTTGGCGACATTAGGGGATATCCTGATTAGCTAGACTGGAGACCACAAAAATACATCAATGTTTCTCTTTCATCAACTCACGAGCTCATTCCTTAAATCCCTCTCTAGTGCTAAGACAATCGTTGTAGTGTTTTTTAAGGATTCCAAAGGACAAGTGAGATCTTTCCTAAATCTCCTTCCACCATAGTGCAACATCGGGATTCCTAATCTTTGTCTCACAAGGACTATTTATTTCCATTATAATAAAATTCTCATATTATTAATATATAATATATTTATCAACTTTTGATAATACATAATATATTAATGTTACATATATACATATTTTATAACTCCATATAAAGCGTATATATATAAACGTTAAGATATCTACACATGTACATTTAATACATACATAGACATATTAGTTAAATCAAATAATCATTACTTAATTTATGTAATTAACTCATAATTTAATTAATTTTAGACACCTCTACATAGTTTTATGAAAATTTGTACATATTAGTAGTCACCACTACAAGTACTATCATTTAATTAGTAAATTCTAAAATCACTAAATAAATAGTTCTAAACTCATTGTAACTCCGATCGACGATCCGATAGCGTCAATGTATCAAGGATACAAGTTTTGTTCATATAATGAAATAGAAAATTTCGAAAATCAAAATTCACTTACCTTAATGAGTAGATGTCGGTTTAGTGAACTCTTTCACCAAAATAAGCAGTTCCACTCTGCTTCTTCATTTTGCAATTAAGCAAACTTCCATTTATTTCATCCTATGGAATCAGCTTATAAACTCCTTTATAAGCATCTCTTTTAATCTCTATCAAACTATCGTCGCCAAATTCAACTCCTTCAATTTTGAATTTCTCAATGGGAACACAAAATCCGATACTTGTGTGACTTTCAACGGTTCAAAGATACAGCTAGCCGTGGCTTTATATCTCCATGTGATTCAGAATAACATTTATCGGATCATGGTAAAAGCGTCTAGTAGCTTCGCCCCATGATCCTCTAGGTATCGCTGATAGTGTCTACAATAATCTTAAGTCATGATTAACGTACAGTACGGTTCCTTCAACACATATATCTTGATCGAATCTACAACCATTGGTATATCGAGAGTTGCATATGAATTCGATAACAAATATGTGATTTATCTTTGAGTACTAATAGTGACATGGTTTGTGCAACTAGAAAAACACATTTCCCTAAAGCATATTTCTTGTTCTGGCCAGAGATTCCTTGCACTATTAACTCATTAGATCACATACAATATCTTCACTAGTAGGAAAACAATGGATCCCCGACCACAATGCATTTACTCCTACGTATTTCGAAACTATACCCAACTTTACCACATGATGACCCATAATAGAGTCGGTAAACAGATCAAAGTGCATGTTAGTGTGTATAGCTCTTACATTGTCCCAGGTCAAAGGACTGATGATATACAACTATAATCACAGATTATTCCACTCGATTAGTGAGAATTATTTGGACAGTTCGAGTAGGATTGTTTACTTCATTAACATATGATCACTACTATATAAATGAACATCTTTATGTCTTTGCCAATGAAAAATGCGTTTACATAACAGATACTAGTATCAAACTTAAACGAACTTTATCTTTATTTTAGGCGGCTGATTTGATTAGGAACCTGTTTAGAATATACGGTAAACTTCTTAATGAGTTTCATGATCTTGCGTTACGAGATAGATTTCATGGTACCTATTGTATATTTAAGAATTTTATCTATGCAGTTTGCATTGGTATACATATAAAACATAATTCGATGATTGGATAAAATCGTAAAATATTATTAAAAATAAATATCGTTTCACATTAGAGTCAATAAAAGCCTAAGCCAGAAGTTGATTTGCTGGGGACCTACTCTAATGCTTGGGATGTCGGCTAGGATGCCATCATCACATCAAACTTAATTAAATATTCTTCTAAATTGTGCTTGGATTGATGAACTTGATTTAAAGAAGAATGTAATGAATAAATTTCAAATAACATTCATCTTAGATACATTTAAAATTTGTCAAATTACTATTAAAATTGTATAGCTTGATTTTTGAAACTGAATTGATTGAGCTATATAAATGTCACATAAAAAGGGCATTTCTTGCTTTCGAAACTATTGTTGAGGAAAATGGCGTCCACCGCGAAGGAGTCCAGCATACAAGGAAGAATAGTGAACGTCTCATCTGGCATTCACGGCTGGTTTTCCGGTGATATGATCGGTTATCTTGCCTTAATAACCGCCAATAAGAGGTAACTAAATATTTTTATATTTTATTTATTATTATATGGAATTTTTTTAAACAAATATTTTTTTTCTCATGTGTTTGTTCTATATAAATGTCTTGATCATAATTAATAATAATTTACTCTAAATAAATAAATGTTTTCGTCAGTAATAATATATTGAATTATGGTTTTAAATTTAGTAGATGTTGCATATATTTAGACACTAAACACCCAACATGGCATTTTATTATATAACATGTGATTCTTTTTTAAAAATGAAACGTTACGATTTTTTTGTTTAAATAAAAGATAATAATGCACAACAATATAATAATTTCCACTTTTTCTGTATTATTCTATTTGCATCAAAGAATGATATAAAATTATATTAAATTATTTTTGTATACTATCATCATCTGCACTTAAATTTATAGATCGATACCCTTCAGTTATGTACGGAAAATTAGTAAATTGTTCCAAATTAGATTTTGATCCTCTAGTTAATAATAGATCTTTAACATACTCGCAATATAGTAACATGGTTTCAGTCGTTTTTTAAGTCAATTTTCTACTGGAGTATTGGTATGTAATCGGATATCACAAACCATAGTTAATCGATGTAAGACAATGTTGATATTTTCTGTGTACGTCAACATTTTGACCAAAAAATCGATGTAAGACAAAGTTCAACATTTTGACGAAAAAATTATTATAAGTATAAAAGAAACAATTAAAAAGCGAAGTCCAATTTATGGATGGAAATTGTTTTTTTTTACCAGATCGAGGGGCTGTCCTGGTTGAAATAAATGAATTAACAGTGAGAGTTATTTATATTAAAAGGTTTGACTTTATTCTCAAATAATTTATGTATTTTTTTTATGTCTGTTTGACAGTAAATTCGACTCGACACGTGCGTATGCTCTTTCGAAGCTGGCCAACGTTTTGCATACCAAGGAAAGGAACTTGCCTCCAGATTGAAGGCAACTCTTATTTTCATTTTTCAATTTATTTATTTCCCTTTTTTCAAAATAATAAAAAATATAATTTAATTATGTGTTGCAAGGAAAATTTTATTTTATATTTTAATTTATTTACACAAAAATTATAATTTAAATATATCGCAGGAAATGGATACAAACGTGACAGCAAATTGTGTGCACCCAGGAATTGTGAGAACTGGACTCACTACAGACCGGGAAGGCTTCGTTACTGGTAAAATTTATATTAAATATTTATTTTTTAATAAAAATTTTACGTTTTTATTTTAAAAATAAGTATATAATCAGAAAATTATGATGATATGCTTGATATTACAAGATTTTATTATTTTCACGCTTATAAAAAATGATACGATATTATGAATATTTTTGGATTTATTTTGGGATTTCATACATCACAAAACTTCACAAAAATTCTTATTCGACCATCTTGTAGTTCAATTTTATAGGTCAATTTTGTGATACAGATCTCTAATGCAACGCACTTCGAATTTTTTTTTCAATATGGATCGGATCAACCCGTCTCACGGATTAGCAAAACCTTTTTATGTGTTTATAAGCTCAAATTAACAATCTTCCACTGGAGTATGTGAATGCCTAATTATTCATAAAATATCTCATTTATTTGTATTCAGAAAAGTTAACTATATATCTTTTTCCAAATTTATTTAAGTTATCAGAAGTTTGTCAAATTATTTGAAATGGCCAACATCTGAAAAGATCGAGCATGTAAATGCACATTTGGTATTCTTTTTGGCTTCCAAACTCTTGAAGACAATAGCTCAGGTTACTTCATTATCATTTAATTTTTAATTGCTTTTTACATTATTGATATGGCTCATAGTTGACATTTATTTTGTTTTATGTGCTGGCTAACATGCTATTTCAATGATGTAACATGTGTCAAAATAATAATTTATTTTAAATTGCATCAAAATTATATAAAGATTAATCAAAGAACAAGAGTTTAATTTTTTACTAAGATTTATTATATTATCTTTGAAGGAAGGCCATGCATTTTTGTATTTTGACGAGAATAATATTTGTTTTTATTATTATATTGGTATTAAAATTCATACTATTGATATTTCTTATCCGTATGTATGTAAATTATAGATGAAAATTACGATTTTATTAGACAAAAAATATGATTTGTTTATTTTTTTTCAGATAATCTGTCATAGTACTTAACGTTCATATATATGATATGTATATATTATCACAGGCAGCTGCCACAACTTGCTATGTTGCCACCAACCCGAGAATGGTGAACGTGACTGGAAAATACTATTCCGATTGTAACGAAGCTTCGATGTCGAAACTCGGATCGAGCTTAGTAGAGGCCTCAAGGTTATGGTCTATTTCTGAACTTATGATCTCCGGAGACTCGAGAATGATTTTGGATTCGTTTGGTCCCTTTAAAAGAAATGAATAGGTCGAGCTAAATATGATCAAAATAGGTGGATAAATGTTTTTTTTAAAAAAGAAATGTAGAGATTATATTATCAAATATATCTAGGAAATATCATGATGTTGAAAAAAAAAAAGAATTAGTTAATTAGATTAGAATAAATTTTCCTTTCAGGACTATTTTATGTGGATAAATGTAATATCATGAGGTTTTGATGGTTTTATCGAAATATTAATCTTTACTATTAAAATTAGAATTAGTTAGATTACAATAAATTTTCCGGCAAGCCATCTACGACCAAGGTCGTTCGATAATATTTTTTCGCGTATTTAATTTTTTAAATTATAGGCTTGTTATATGAATCAAAGGTGATTGAAGATAAAATTTTTTTTTTGAAATTGTGCTTAGTGTTCGATACGAGATCCGGAGAAACCGAACACAATTATAAAAAAAAAAGGAAAAATATATAAGAACCTGTAGTTGGTTTACACAGGATACTGAAATACTTCACGATGCTCATTGAGAAGTCGTACATAAAACTCAAGTCATACAATAGCCAATCCGAGGCAGTGCCCCTCTTTTATTACTCAATCTTGCAAACTTGATATAATAAAATATATAACCACTCCAATATCCCAATCTTCATGGATGCAAATGTTAGAGTAGATGCCCTGCAAGCAATCGGTTTNGCTCTGCTTAGGGGCCTATGATAATGATCATCACGGTGTATTTTGAGATGTTTGTATATAAGAATAAATAGCTGAGTAGGATACTTGTTTTTGTGTAATGCGGGTAGATTTACTTACAATCGGCATCGGTTTTGACCCAAAGCTCGTTCCCACTAATGTCGTCGTTGTTTTGCGTAGCCTGGCTCTTGAAGCTCCAAGTGCTTTCCTTTGATATGGCTCGTTGAGGATATATTCTGATGTCTTCTGCAGCAGGCACCAGACCTCCACTATCAGATATTGTAGCCAAATTGGGGTTATTGACCTTTAACTCATTTTTGGTGGCTTTATGAGACCGGTGTGTAGATGTTGAGCTTTCAGGATGAACTTTTCTGTTGAATATATGTAGGATCTGGAAACATTGATAGAAAATTAACTTTTCTGTGATAATTTGTTCAAGATGCTATCGTGTTTCCGGTTGATGAAACGTACCTTATGCAGTTTCTTGTCAGCTGTTGCAGTATCCACTGCTCCTCCAGAGGAGGGTGCGTTGCTCCTGGAGGATGCATGTAGCATTCTTTTCTTCAGTATTTTCTTCATGAGATACACAGCTGATTTATCAGTTTCCTTGTCCAATCGCTTTTCGCTCCTGTCTGATTTAGTTCCAGAGTTTTCCTCTACTATTTTAGACTTCTGAAAAAGCTCCCCAAGAGACGTCCTGTGTTCTTTCCTTACAGGTGGTGCTGCATCTGGTAGTCCAATTGCTGATCCGAAAAGATAGCTTTGCAGTGGACAGATTATTCCTCCATTTCCCGATGTCTCTGTGTTTTCCATTGGCTTGCCGCTGAGTGTAGTTGCACTACAATGACTTATCCTTCCGACACTGACATGGCTGTTTCTTCCAGATGAGACGTTACAACTCGAATCTCTGCCTCCCAGTACCTTCTCCAGCTCATCATTGATTAGCTTCAGCTCATTTTCAGTGACTTCAGTTTCTTTCTCGGCTATGTGATCCACAGATATTGAAAATGTTGGTGTTGCAGGGTTGCTGGGGAATTGTTCGGTGCCAAGAGTACCAATAGCAAGAAATCCATGGAAAAGCTCGGTGAGAGCAGCTGATGGTTCGTCTTCAAGGTCCTCTTCTTCCACCCTTGCAGCCTCTAGGCTGGCAAATGAGCTTCTGAGGTAGTTCTCTCTTTGGGCTTTGCCCAAGGACTTGCTGTAGTAGTTTCCTTTCTGGTAGCATTGTAGGTCTTCTAGCGATGGCTGTCCTATAAGCCCTGCAATGCAATCCTTAATGTATTTCAGAATTGTCATGAACAATGGTCGGATCACTATCAATATTCATGGATTGAAACATCAAGACTATGTCGTTTGCTTGTAATAAAAACGAGATGCTCGAATGCTTATACTAATCACCCACCAATAGAAAAGTCCTTTGCTGTTTCGCTGCTGTTCTGCCGGAACTTCCGATGCATCCAACCTAGTAGCTGCAAATAACACAGAAGAGGATAAATTCGCAAAACAAGAAAACAAGATTTGGTTTCATTAAATCAGTTTACCTTCATTTTTGATTCTTACTACGATGGTAGCCGGTGACTATCTTTAACAAGGTAGCTGCTAGAGTATTAAATAGAAATGGGAAAAATTGACCGTTGATTAAATAAAATACGACGCTGTATATTTTTTTGGACGATTTCAATTGTTGAGAGTCTCATTGTTTTGTAATGAGGTGTGACATTTGGTGATGTAAGTAACAACATCAGTTGCATGTTCAATGGATTTAGACTGTCAATTTGTGTTCACACAATTATTATGATCAGTATCTTGTTGTACTTAATAGGAGATCATATCAAATGCTGGCAGCCATGCATATAAGTTCGCAAAATCATCACCTTGATCATGAGATTCGCGCGACATCATTCATCTGATTCAATGTTTGTGCAACAATTACCCTTGTATTAATTGATTCAATCGTTTTTGTCTGCATTCCTTCCAAAGCAACAGAGTTCTCATTTCTGTTACAAGCATGTGCACTTTTTCTTTCTCAAGTTTTTTCTATAACCTTTTGCGGTTTGTACCTTTGCATCTGTAAAGCCTCAAATATATAAACTTCCCGACTCCATGCAAAATATTAGAGTCAACAACTACCCATTTTCTTTTCTTGTAGCCTACATTGGGGTCGAAATATTTTCCTACATTAACAGTTAATTGNTTAATGGGCTTGTAGGAGTACAAGTCCAATATACTAAATAATTAAATTTTTAATGAACCTTGATTAATTAATTAAACTAGTTGGACTAGTCCAATTAATTAAATCAATCCCATTAATGTTAATTATATAATGAGCTTGTGGCTTTATTATAAATAAGTTTTGAGGAGTCAAAAACCTCCTCCACTATGATTGAAAGAGTGATTCACGTGAATCACATCAAACCTCCTCCAAATTTTTGGGCCAATTTTTCTAGAAAAAGAGTTGAGCCGTCTCTCGATTTTAATCTCCAACGTTGACACTTCTTCCAAATATTCTAGTGCTATTTGGAGGAGGAACAAATCTTCTAGTCATGGACCTAATTAGAAGAATCGAAGAAAGTTTGTAGGGATTCATCAAGAGCTAATCGGTTCATACCGGATTAGTTGAAGCCAAGTGATTTAATTCATAAAGGTATAATTTCTAACATCCTATGAATGTTTTGAAAACCATACGAGTGTCCAAATTTTTTTTTGTTTTTCAAAATAAAATAAAAATTTTAAACTTCCGCTGCGTTTGGGCGCGTAGAAAATCGAGATCCAACAGCAAATATATGCAATCTTACAATATTCCGGCATAAGTATGAGCAGGTTCTCGGATCTGTTTGAATCTTAGAGCTCCAACACCAAATCTACAAGGCCAAAGCAAAATCAAAAAAGTAGAAAATGACGAGGGGCATGATTTTTTCAGCCTTTCTTAGGGGCCTATGATAATGATCATCATGGTGTATTTTGAGATGTTTGTACATAAGAATAAATAGCTGAGTAGGATACTCGTTTTTGTATAATGCAGGTAGAATTACTTACGATCGGCATCGGTTTTGACCCAAAGCTCGTTCCTGTTGTTGTAAAATATGTTGCTGAAGGAATTTTAGAGAAGAACAAATTCAAATCAAGTCTGATGTATATTTTCTCATATCAGAAATGTTATATTCAATCACATATTTAAAAGCTGAAAACAACAAATGACTAAACTACATCTTAAAACTAGGACAACATAACCGAATCAAAGACTAATTCAAAACGTATATGATTGTTCACATGTAGACTTTTATTCTTAAAGAAACTAAAGCACATTCTCAACACTCCTCCTTGCTTTAGGAACTGCAAACTCCAATTTTCTGCCTAAGAACCTCAAACCTGTTGAAAGGTAGTGGCTTTGTGAATGAATCTGCCAGTTGATCTTCAGACTTGCAGAAGAGCAGTGTTACAACATCTTCTTTCTGTACTTCTCTCAAAAAGAACAACTTAATGTTGAAATGCTTAGTTTTCCCATGAAACACTGGATTTTTTGAGATAGCAATGGCTGCTTGGTTGTCAACAAAAATTTCGGTGCTTTTCTTTGGCTCCATGTTGAGATCTGTTAGAATTTTCCTCAACTATATTGCTTGATTGACAGCTGAGGCTGCAGCAATGAATTCAGCCTCTGCAGTGGACTGTGCCACATTTTCTTGTTTTCTTGAACACCATGAAAAAATGCCAGCCCCAAAACTAAAGCAATAACCTGAGGTGCTTTTCACGTCATCAACTGATCCTCCCCAATCACTATCTAAGAATCCTACTAGCTTGAATTCCTTGCTTTTTGTGAACTTGACTCCAAGATCAATTGTACCTTTAACATATTGAATCACCCAGCCATTAAATGTACCTCACTTGCACAATGCATAAATCTAGATAGAATACTTACGGCATTAATAATGTCTGGTTTTGTTGTTGTCAAATACATCAAGCATCCCACCAAGCTTCTAAAAAATTCTTCATTCACTTTATCAGTACCATCGTCTTCACACAACTTTTCCTTTTGATTCATTGGTGTACTCACTTCTTTGCAATCTTCAAACTTGAATTTCTTCAGAATCTCCTTTTCATACTTCCTCTGACAGATGAAGACTTCATGCTCTTTTTGCTTAATTTCCATTCCAAGAAAGAATGTCATTAAGCCAAGATCTGTCATTTCAAAAACTTTCATAATCTTGAGCTTGAAGTTTTTTATAAGTGTTGTGTTAGATCCTGTAACTAACAAATCGTCAACATAAAGTGATATAACAAGAACCTCATTGCCTTCTTGTTTTACATACAAAGTTGATTCGGAGAGACTTTTAACAAATCCCAAGCTCAGCAAATAATCATCAATTTTGCTGTACCAAACCCTTGGAGCTTGTTTCAAGCCATAAAGAGCCTTCTTGAGAAGATAAACCTTGTCTTCTTCTCCTTTCTTCACAAATCCTTCAGGTTGATCAACATAGATTTCTTCCTTCAAGTCACCATTCAAGAAGGCTGACTTAACATCTAACTGGTAGACTCTCCAGTTTTTTTGAGCAGCAATTGCAAGCAGCATTTTGATGGTGTCAAGCCCAGCAACTGGTGCAAAAGTGTCTAAGTAGTCAACACCAAATATCTGTGCAAAATGCCTCACCACTAGCCTTGCTTTGTACTTGTGAACTAAACCATTAGCATTGAGTTTAGTTCTAAACCCCCATTTGACTCCAATTACTTTTCTATCTTGAGGTCTCTCCACAAGATACCAAGTCTTGTTCTTTTCAATCATGGACAACTCCTCCTTCATTGCAACCATCCAATTTTGATCTTTCTTGGCTTCTTCATAACTTGCTGGTTCACACACTGCTATGTTGCACCTGTGATATATTTCAGAAAGAGATCTAGTACCTCTAATAGGAGCATCATCAAATGCTTCATTTTGCCAATCATCATTAATCTGATATGATATTTCATCATTAGTCAGATGTTGAAACTTCAGTTGCTGTGAAACTTTGTCCTCCTTTGCTGAAATATTCCAGTCCCATTTTTTGTCTTCCACGAAATGCACATCTCTGCTTACAACAATTTTCCCATCTTGTGGTTTGAAAATTTTATAAGCTTTACTCACATCGCTATAGCCTATAAAGATGCTTGGTGATGCTCTTTTGTCAAGTTTGTCATGCTTCCTCTGCGGAACATGAGTGTAACACAAACAACCACATATTTTAAGAAATTTTAAGGTTGGTTTGTATCCATACCAGACTTCAAATGGTGTTTGATCTTTGACTACCCTTGTAGGAGGTCTGTTTTGAAGGAATACAGCTGTATTTGCTGCTTCTGCCCAAAATTTCTTTGGCAAACTCTTCTCGTGCAACATACATCTTGTCATCTCCATAATATATCTATTCTGTCTTTGACTAACTCCATTTTGTTGTGGAGTATATGGAGCAGTGAGTTGATGTTGAATGCCCGATTCCTCACAAAATTGATTGAAAGCTTCTGAGGTATACTCCTTCCCATTGTCTGATCTAAGAGCTTTAATTTTGCATCCACTTTCATTTTCAACTTTCACTTTGAAATTCCAAAAAACTCATGCAACTTCTGACTTGTTCTTCAGAAAGAAAATCCAACACATGCGTGTGAAGTCATCAATGAAAATAATGTAGTACTTACTTCCTGACAGTGATTTTGTACTTTGAGGACCACACACATCAATGTGTATTAGCTGCAATTTTTGTGTTGCTCTCCAAGCCGTCTTTGGAAATGTCTTTCTGCTTTGCTTTTCATACTGACAAGCTTGACAATTTGGAATTTGTTTATCAAGGTCAGGCAAATCATTTGTGAACTGACTGGACTTCATGTATTGCAAACCTCGAAGATGATAGTGACCTAGCCTCTTGTGCCATATTCCAGTGATACTTTCCTTTGCCAAGAATGCAGCATGCTCCTCTTCAAGTGGATTGAAAGAAAAACTTCTCTTTTTCATTTTGATATTGAAGATTTTCAGGCCTGCTTGGTCTTCAATCAGACAAGAACCATTGTTAAAAGTCACTTTGTACCCCTTTTCTATTAATTGACCAATACTTATCAAATTTTGATCAATTTCAGGAACATATAGTACATCATGTATTAACTTGGTTCCTGTGCAGCTTTCTATTGCTATGGTGCACTTGCCTTTTACTTCAATGCAGTCACCATTGCCAATTCTAACTTTCTTCGAATCTGCAGTCCTCAATTCTTTGAACAGTTCCTTGTTCTTGGTCATGTGATTGGTGCAACCACTATCAATCAACCAATCTTCAGATGAAACATGACTTGTGTAACACGATGCAACAAATAGTTGATCATGATCTCCTTTGTCACGCCCCGAAATCGAGACGTGTCATCGGCGTTGTTTAACAATTTAAAACCGTATAACAACAAGCCACGTAGTACATCAAATAGCCAAAAGCCAGTCTATTACATAAATCAATAATCGTCTTTACAATGCGATTAAAACGAAATGCGGAAGCGTATAACACGATAATATAACTAAGAGACAATGATAAGACTGGTCTTGAATTGGATTGACTTCATCACCATCCCCAAAAGTATTCTTGTTCTTTATCTTCGATTTGTTTCTCGTTCTTATCTGGAGGTGGGAATGTAAGGGGTGAGTACTTGGGAAATACTCAGTAAATGGGGGCCGATCGGGCATAACGAATATCAAGGTTATAATTATACGAATACATTATTATAATCTCAATCTTAAGCATGTTGAATCGAATATGAACAAGATACAAACATAGCACTGAAAATCATCTCCTTTTTCATGGTTTACTGATCAGTCCCCTATATGTTACTCCTCTAAGGGGCGAGGCCAAAAGAACGGTTATTATAACCCACCGCATCAGGGCCTTAAACAAAACATATCAAATATCGGAATTTCCTTGCCATTTCTAATTCGAATCATTACAGTGCATTTCAAAGATTTCAAACATGCTTTCAAATATTATAACGAATATCAATCAACAAATTGTTCAAAGATTTTCATAACAAATAGGAACGAATATATCATGCCGATCGAATTTCAAGAAACATACTTAATTTATTTTTTGAGCAAATGTGGACATACTTACGAAGAACAAGTATGTCGATATATATATCAAGTAGTACACTCATGAAATGCAAGTGTACGTAAAAGTATAACAAAAACCCACTTACAAAGAAATATATATAGCAAAAGCCCACTTACTTGATGATAATCTTCAAAGATTTGAGGGAAAGACAACTAAAATTCGAACACGAAAGCTGCTGGACTGCGTCGAACCGGACAAGAATTATGCTACTGCGATGCTTCGAAAATGGACAAGAATGAGTTGCTGAAATTTTCAGAATGTTGTGAATGTTTTGTGCCTTCTTTTTGGTCATCATGCATGGTATTTATAGGCTCATGGAAGGGAGGTGAAAAAGCTCTCATTCAAGGCCATTACATCCATGTTTATGGCCTTCTTGATGGCCTTAAACACCATTAACATGTTGTTATGTCTCTTCAAATTCCTCCTTGAATTCATGGCTTGAAAATGTGGTTTAAAGGCTTGGCTTTGTGGCTCTTCAAATGTGGCTCTTCAAATTCTTAATGTGGCTCTTCAAATTCTTTGGTCTTCACATCCTTCCCACCTTATGAGGAGTTTCGTCCTCGAAACTTGGCTATACTCGATCTTCAAAGAGATTCGGATATTGTTCTCGCATCATTCCTTCCAACTCCCAAGTAGCTTCTTTTTCGGTGTGATTGGACCATTGTACTTTGACATATGGAATAGTTCGTCGTCTCAATACTTGTTCTTTGTTACCCACAATTCGGATTGGAATTTCTTCGTACTTCAGCTCCTCATTTAGCTTGCCCTCAACCAGAAGTGGTCCAGCCTCCAGAATATGACTTGGATCGGAAATATATTTCCTTAGCTGCGAAACGTGGAAAACATTGTGGATTCTTGACATATCAGGTGGAAGTGCTATTTTATAAGCAAGTGTTCCCACTTTCTCTAAGATTTCAAAAGGTCCGACGTATCTAGGATTCAATTTCCCAGTTTTATTGAACCGCATCACACCCTTCATGGGTGACACTTTCACATATGCTTTTTCACCCACTTCAAATTCCACGGGTCTTCTTTTCAGGTCAGCCCAGCTTTTCTGTCGATCCTGTGCAGTTTTCAGTCTCTCTTTGATCATAGCAACTTTATCCACTGTTTCTTGGATCAGTTCGGGTCCAACCATGGCTTTTTCCCCTACTTCATCCCAATATAGTGGCGATCGACACTTTCGTCCATACAGAGCTTCGTACGGTGCCATTCCAATACTGCTGTGATAACTATTATTGTATGCGAACTCGATTAAGGACAGATGTTCGCTCCAATTACCATTGAAGTCTAGAGCACACGCTCTCAGCATGTCCTCCAAAGTTTGTATTTTCCTCTCAGTTTGGCCGTCTGTTTGAGGGTGATATGCCGTACTAAGAGTAACTTTTGTCCCCATAGCTTTTTGAAAGCTCTTCCAAAAACGGGATGCAAACCTCGGATCTCTGTCTGATAGTATGCTAACTGGAACTCCGTGTAACCGTACGATATTATTCATGTACAAGGTGGCCAGTTTATCCAGATTATAGTTCATGCAGACAGGTAAGAAATGCGCAGATTTTGTGAGTCTATCTACGATTACCCATATACCATCATAGCTTTGTCTAGACCTTGGTAAACCGACTACAAAGTCCATGGAAATATGTTCCCATTTCCATTCCGGGATTTCCAAAGGTTGAAGAAGTCCACCAGGTCTCTGGTGTTCTGCCTTGACTAGTTGGCACACGTGACACTTGGAGACAAACATTGCAACGTCCTTTTTCATTCCACTCCACCAGAAGTTTTTCTTCAAATCTTTATACATTTTGGTACTGCCGGGGTGGACTGAAAATTTTGACTTGTGTGCTTCAGACATTACTTCCTGTCGAAGATTTTCAATGTCAGGTACACACAATCGTCCTTTCATCCACACAACTCCTTTGTCATCTGTCTGAATATCTGGTGATTTTCCTTCTTCAGCTTGTTGTTTCAGTTTCATCAAAGTGGGGTCTCGATCTTGACTTATTTTGATTGTTTCCCGGAGGCACGGTTGTGCTGAAAGTGACGCTAGTATTACCTTGCCCATATTCTTCCGACTCAAAGCGTCAGCTACCTTGTTTGCCTTGCCCGGATGATAGCTTATTGTCAAATCGTAATCCTTCAGGAGTTCAATCCATCGTCTCTGCCGCATATTTAGTTCTTTTTGAGTGAACAAATACTTGAGACTTTGGTGATCAGTGAAAATCTCACACTTGGCTCCATAGAGATAATGTCTCCATATTTTTAGTGCGAACACCACTGCAGCTAGTTCGAGGTCATGCGTCGGATAGTTGTGCTCATATGGTTTCAGTTGCCTTGAAGCGTAGGCGATCACCCTTCCATCTTGCATGAGCACACATCCTAAACCTCCTTTAGAAGCATCACTGTAGATGGTGAAGTTTTTTCCTTCAGATGGCAATACCAATACCGGAGTAGAGGCAAGTTTCTTCTTCAAGGTCTCGAAACTTTGCTCACATTCTTCACTCCATTGAAACTTAGAGTTCTTTTGTGTGAGTTTAGTGAGGGGTATGGCTATTGAAGAGAATCCTTCAACAAATTTTCGATAATAGCCCGCTAATCCCAAGAAGCTTCGAATTTCTGCCACATTCTTTGGTCTCGACCAATCCATGATTGCTTCTACCTTCTTAGGGTCCACAGACACTCCTGCTGCTGATATTATGTGTCCCAAGAATGTGACGCTCTTTAGCCAGAATTCGCATTTCCTGAACTTGGCGTACAGTTCCTTTTCTCTAAGCGTCTGGAGGGTGAGACGAAGATGTTCTTTGTGGTCCTCCTCACTTGACGAATATACAAGAATATCGTCGATGAATACCACAACGAACTTGTCAAGAAACGGTTTGAACACCCTATTCATGAGATCCATGAATGCTGCCGGAGCGTTTGTCAACCCGAACGGCATTACGATGAACTCATAGTGCCCATACCTTGTTCTGAAGGCTGTCTTCGGAATATCGTCTGTTTTGACCTTTAGTTGGTGGTAGCCTGACCTTAAGTCGAGCTTGGAAAAGACTGTAGCTCCTTTGAGTTGGTCAAACAAGTCATCTATCCTTGGAAGCGGGTACTTATTCTTGATTGTGATCTTATTCAGTTCCCTGTAATCAATACACAATCTCATGCTTCCGTCTTTTTTCTTCACAAATAGGACAGGAGCTCCCCATGGTGATGCGCTTGGTCGGATTTGCTTCTTATCCAACAATTCTTGAAGTTGTTTTTTGAGTTCTTTCAACTCTGCTGGAGCCATTCGGTACGGTGCTTTTGAGATTGGTGTAGCATTGGGTACTAAATTAATCTCAAATTCCACTTCGCGGTCAGGGATTGTGCCAGGGAGTTCTTCAGGAAAGACATCCGGAAACTCTTGTACTACCGGAATCTTTTCTAGTGCAAGTGTGGTTCCTTCCTTTACCTCGCTTAACATAGCCAGGTAAACTTCTTCTCCACTTTTCATGGCTTTCCAAGTCTGGGAAGCAGATAGTAAGGATTCATGTTTCTTGACTTTGCCATAGTAAACGATTTCTTCTTGGTTCGGAGCCCTTAGTTTGACGTTCTTCAGGCGGCAGTCTACAATTGCGTGATTCTTTGATAGCCAATTCATTCCCAGAATGGCGTCGAACTCCACCATGTTTAGTTGAATCAATTCAGCTTGAAATATGTGCTCATTGATACCGATATTACAATCTTTGTGCACCCTATGAGTTTCAATTGTCTTACTTGTGGGAGTTGCTACTCTAAATGGTTCAACAAGTACCTCAGGTATAAGCCTTAATTTCTTAGTGAACCTCTTAGATATGAACGAATGAGTGGCACCACAATCAAACAATACATAAGCTGGCATTTCATTGATTAGAATGGTACCTGCCACGACATCGTTTGAGTCATCTGCCTCTTTATGAGTCATTGCAAACACACGAGCGTTGGGCTTATTTTCCTTCGGCTTGTTGGAGGTAGTATCACTATTTGACCATGTCCCTTTCTTCGGCTCGGGACAATCAGCAATTCGATGTCCCAATTTCCCACAATTGAAGCATGCACCAGTTTTTCTACGGCATTCCCCAGAATGGCGGTTATTGCAGATAGGACACATCTTGGCCTCTTGATATGTTGGACTGGACGAAGCGCCCTTGAAAGTCCCACTGGACTGATTTGGTCTTTTGAACGGTTGTTTCCCTTGAAAAGATTGTCCAGAATGAGGTCGCTTATTCTTGTTCTCATCCTCCCGGCGTTTGATGTCTGTCTCTGCTCTTATTGCTGCGCCCATTAGATCAGCAAAGCTCGTAGGTTGATAAACTGCTAAAGCTGACTGAATACGGCTGCTCAAACCACGCTTGAACCGATGCATTTTCAAAGTATCATCAGCCATGATAGTGGGTGCATAGGTTCCAAGGGAGTTGAACTTTGAAGTATACTCCATCACAGACATATCCATAGTTTGAGCGAAATTTTCAAATTCACTCAACTTCTGTAATCTCACTTCAGCCGGATAGTACTGTTTCAGGAATACCTCTCGGAATTGTTGCCATGTGATTGGTCCATTTGCTGTCACAGCTGGTGAGACTGTCTCCCACCATTTGGCTGCTTTTTCTTCTAAAAATGGTGTCACCACATCCACCTTGAACTCGTTGGGAATCTCGAGTAGGCGGAGTTGGGTCTCAATATTTTTGATCCAGTTTTGGGCAACTTCAGGGTCCGGGTCTCCTTTGAATGTTTGAGCTCGATTCTTTCGGAGAGACTCGTAGTGGTACTTGACCCCCTGTGCTGGAGGTCCTGGTGGTGGCGGATTGCCATTGGCGTTTGTGTTTCCCAACCCTTGGATGGTGGTGGCCACAATAGTTGCTATGGCCATTAAATCAGCTTGACTTAGGCCCAATCCTGGTGGTGGTGGCGGAGGTAGGTTCTCTTCATTGTCGGTGTTATTACGGTTGTTATTGCGATTTCCGTAGCGTGGGTTGCGGTTGTTTCGTACTGGTCTCCCGTCCATGTCCTACAAGTGTACAAGTTTCTAAGATATTCGTTTGCTAACATATATCAATGAGTCAAACATGAAATGAAATCGACCACTGATAAAACCAAATAAACTCTTTATTGATTCAAATGAAAAGGGAAAACAATACAAATCCAAGTTTTAGGAAGCACAAAAGAAGAGAAAATTCATGAGAAATCAAATGGATTATAAATCCTTATTACAACCAGTCGTGACACTAATTCCTCAATCATCTAAAATCTCGCCATCTCCTACTGCTTCGTCTTCCATTGGCTCTTCTATTGGTTCCATTTCAGGTTCCAAGTCGATAAGGGCATCCTGAAGTTGTTGAATCTGATTTTGTAAGTGTTCGTTATGCATAGTCAGATGCTGCACCGAATCTTGTAGTTCTTGAATGACCAATGCATCTTGCTGATGTCGTTGGACTGCTATAAAAGAGGTCTGTTCCAAGAGAGCCTGGAGATGAGCTTTCTGTTCCTCTAGCTCGTTCTTTTCTTCTTGTAGAGTATGTAAAGTTGCAATCAGTTTCCCGTTGTCTTTCTGTTCTCGGGCGAGAGATGCTCGAAGATCCTTAATGATGGTATCCTTGTCAGGGACGGGTATAACACTCATGCGAGCCGTGGTCCGAATGCGAGGCATAGAAGAATTTGAAGCCATTTCCTGAAATAAAACAAATGGAAAGGCTTACAAAATGATAAGGTCGTGAATAAACATCAAACGGTAACTTTAATAGTCATCTCATTCGAGATTTGATTCAGAAAGGGTTCAAAGATGGAAAATTCGAGAATTGACGTATGGTTTGAAGACTATACGTCGAGCTCAATACAGAATAATTAATGGAATCGAATTCTTGAGTTTCGGAAGTCACAATTTTCAAATATAAGATTGGGGTGGACATGAATGACTAAGTTTTTGCCAAAATCTAACTTCGTCAAACTTTGTCCTTCGAAATCTCCAGCCGGATTATGAACCTGGCGGCTCTGATACCACTTAAATGTCACGCCCCGAAATCGAGACGTGTCATCGGCGTTGTTTAACAATTTAAAACCGTATAACAACAAGCCACGTAGTACATCAAATAGCCAAAAGCCAGTCTATTACATAAATCAATAATCGTCTTTACAATGCGATTAAAACGAAATGCGGAAGCGTATAACACGATAATATAACTAAGAGACAATGATAAGACTGGTCTTGAATTGGATTGACTTCATCACCATCCCCAAAAGTATTCTTGTTCTTTATCTTCGATTTGTTTCTCGTTCTTATCTGGAGGTGGGAATGTAAGGGGTGAGTACTTGGGAAATACTCAGTAAATGGGGGCCGATCGGGCATAACGAATATCAAGGTTATAATTATACGAATACATTATTATAATCTCAATCTTAAGCATGTTGAATCGAATATGAACAAGATACAAACATAGCACTGAAAATCATCTCCTTTTTCATGGTTTACTGATCAGTCCCCTATATGTTACTCCTCTAAGGGGCGAGGCCAAAAGAACGGTTATTATAACCCACCGCATCAGGGCCTTAAACAAAACATATCAAATATCGGAATTTCCTTGCCATTTCTAATTCGAATCATTACAGTGCATTTCAAAGATTTCAAACATGCTTTCAAATATTATAACGAATATCAATCAACAAATTGTTCAAAGATTTTCATAACAAATAGGAACGAATATATCATGCCGATCGAATTTCAAGAAACATACTTAATTTTTTTTTTGAGCAAATGTGGACATACTTACGAAGAACAAGTATGTCGATATATATATCAAGTAGTACACTCATGAAATGCAAGTGTACGTAAAAGTATAACAAAAACCCACTTACAAAGAAATATATATAGCAAAAGCCCACTTACTTGATGATAATCTTCAAAGATTTGAGGGAAAGACAACTAAAATTCGAACACGAAAGCTGCTGGACTGCGTCGAACCGGACAAGAATTATGCTACTGCGATGCTTCGAAAATGGACAAGAATGAGTTGCTGAAATTTTCAGAATGTTGTGAATGTTTTGTGCCTTCTTTTTGGTCATCATGCATGGTATTTATAGGCTCATGGAAGGGAGGTGAAAAAGCTCTCATTCAAGGCCATTACATCCATGTTTATGGCCTTCTTGATGGCCTTAAACACCATTAACATGTTGTTATGTCTCTTCAAATTCCTCCTTGAATTCATGGCTTGAAAATGTGGTTTAAAGGCTTGGCTTTGTGGCTCTTCAAATTCTTAATGTGGCTCTTCAAATTCTTTGGTCTTCACATCCTTGGTCTGCAATTTGAACTTAACTTCTTGTTGTTGATTTTTGAATTTGCAAATCACAGCTTCATGTCCTTGCTGGTTGCATTTGTTGCACATTGCATCAGGTCTTCTCCAACATTTGTAAGGAGAATGGCTTTTTTTTCCACAATGTTGACATGGAGGATAATTTCCTTTGTTGCCAGCACTTTTTGTTTCATGCTTGTCTTTGTTGTTGGTTGCAACATCATGATTGTTTGCTCTTTGATTCTTTTTGTTCTAGTTTTTCTTGTGCTTTCCATCATCTTGATGCTTGGCTGCCAAGGCTCCTTCAACTACTCCTTCTTGCCTCATTGCTCTTCTCTGCTCTTGTGCTTGGAAGGCACTAAGTAATTCTGCTACTGTAACCTTACACAAATCTTTTGTATTTTCTAAAGTTTTTATTGTAGCTTCATACCTTTCAGGCACAGTTACAAGAATTTTTTGAACAATCCTTGAATCTTCAAGGCTAGATCCAAGCAATCTGACTTGAGTGGCTATGTTGAGAAGTCGATCAACATACTCCTTTCTGTTTTCAGAGTCCTTCATCCTTTGCATCTCAAAGCTACGAACCAAATTCAAAACTTGCATACCTCGAATTCTTTCATCTCCTTCATACTCAGTCTTGAGATAATTCCATATCTCGTGTGCTGATTTTAGGCCAACAATTCGAGTGAAGATGGCTGATGAGACTGCTGCAAACAGACAAGCTTTCGCCTTTGATTTGTTTGTCCTCCTTTCCTTGTGTGTTTTTAGTTGTGCAACGGTTGGATTGTTTGGAAGAGCTGAGACTTCATAGTCTTCTTCCACTGCTTCCCAAAAATCCAAAGCTTCCAAGTGTGTCTCCATCCGAATTGCCCAAACTTGGTAATTCTCTCCGTCGAACACCGGTGGAGAAATAGATGAGAAACTCGTTTGTGCTTCCATGTTTACACTCACTCACACAGATCCCTCAAGATAGAAGCTCTGATACCAATTGTTGTTGTAAAATATATTGCTGAAGGAATTTAGAGAAGAACAAATTCAAATCAAGTCTGATGTAGATTTTCTCATATCAGAAATGTTATATTCAATCACATATTTAAAAGGTGAAAATAACAAATTACTAAACTAATTCCTTAAAACTAGGAATAACCGAATCAAAGACTAATTCAAAACACATATGATTGTTCACATGTCGACTTTTATTCTTAAAGAAACTAAAGCACATTCTCAACAGTTCCCACTAATGTCGTCGTTGTTTTGCGTAGCCTGGCTCTTGAAGCTCCAAGTGCTTTCCTTTGATATGGCTCATTGAGGATATATTCTGATGTCTTCTGCAGCAGGCATTAGACTTCCACTATCAGATATTGTAGCCAAATTGGGGTTATTGACCTTTAACTCATTTTTGGTGGCTTTATGAGACCGGTGTGTAGATGTTGAGCTTTCAGGATGGACTTTTCTGTTGAATATATGTAGGATCTGGAAACATTGATAGAAAATTAACTTTTCTGTGATAATTTTGTTCAAGATGCTATCGTGTTTACGGTTGATGAAACGTACCTTGTGCAGTTTCTTTTCAGCTGTTGCATTGTCCACTGCTCCTTCAGAGGATGGTGCGTTGCTCCTGGAGGATGCATGTAGCATTCTTTTCTTCAGTATTTTCTTCATGAGATACACAGCTGATTTATCAGTTTCCTTGTTCAATCGCTTTTCGCTCCTGTCTGATTTAGTTCCAGAGTTTTCCTCTACTATTTTAGACTTCTGAAAAAGCTCCCCAAGAGACGTCCTGTGTTATTTCCTCACAGGTGGTGCTGCATCTGGTAATCCAATTGTTGATCCGAAAAGATAGCTTTGCAGTGGAAAGATTATTCCTCCATTTCTCGATGTCTCTGTGTTTTCCATTGGCTTGCCGCTGAGTGTAGTAGCACTACGATGACTTATCCTTCCGACACTGACATGGCTGTTTCTTCCAGATGAGACGTTACAACTCGAATCTCTGCCTCCCAGTACCTTCTCCAGCTCATCATTGATTAGCTTCAGCTCATTTTCAGTGACTTCAGTTTCTTTCTCTGCTATGTGATCCACAGATATTGCAAATGTTGGTGTTGCAGGGTCGGTGGGGAATTGTTCGGTGCCAAGAGTACCAATTGTTAGAGTTTTAAAGGCCATAATTGTAATTATAAATGTTTAATGTCATCAATTAAATAAGTCATTAATTAATGTGGTCTAATTTATAATAAAAATTGACTTAATGTCTTAATTGTCATGATATTGTTGTGTGGATATCATATATGATATTTCTGGTTTGTTGAGGGGCCAAATTAGATATAGTGATATTTGTTTAATTATAAAATGAGGTTATGGTCCCAATTTTGCAGAACGACGTATTGTTTTGTTTCCCATCAACAGAATTCTCTGGTTTTGGAAGAAAACTGCAAGATTGAAGATCATCACCGAAAATTGACTGCAAAATCATGGATTCGGGTACGCTTCCGCAATTATGATTATTTTATATGTTGTTTTTTGAGAATTGAATAGTATTTGGGGATTGTATGTGGAGATATGAAATCCAATTGATTTCTTCAATTGGTATGAGAGCCATCTATTTCAAATTCTTAAGAAATTATATTACTCTTGTTTTATTGATTCGGTTTTGCTTCGGTGTATAAATTTATGTTTATGAAATCCACCGATTCTATTGTTTTATACACCAAATATATTTACGTTTATTGATTCGGTTTTTTGCTTCGGCGAAAACAACCAGAATTCGGTGGTATGTCATGATGGCAAACAACTAAATTTTTTTTATTGTTTTCTTCCAAATACATAATGAATCAGTTAATGAAATGATTAGTGATAACAAAATTGGTTTTTTGTTTTCCTTCCAAATGTTATATTTGAATCGGCGCTTCTATGAAATTTTTTTTGGCAAATGATAACCTGTTTTGTTCCCACAATTTCATGATTTCAGGTTTTGATTTTTCGGTCCAAGCAATCTATTTCGTTAAGAGTTTTTCATGTTCTGAATTTTTTTTTTTCATTAAAGATCTTATCATGATTAATGGTTTTTTCGGTGAAGAAAAAAAAAATTCTCAAAATTGTTATGAAATTGAATCTGTGTGTCAGTTGGTGAATCAGTGGTTTTGGTTTGATTGTTTGACTTCAATTCCAAATTTTCTGATTATGATTTTGTCATAACCGCCCTTATTTGTCACAAATTGGTTAAAATGTATTGTTTAATCATTTGAGTAATTATTTATGGTATTTGTTTTTTACAGTAG
Source organism: Primulina huaijiensis (assembly GCF_012295235.1). Lineage (NCBI taxonomy): Eukaryota > Viridiplantae > Streptophyta > Magnoliopsida > Lamiales > Gesneriaceae > Primulina > Primulina huaijiensis. The sequence continues at coordinate 8,190,994 of NC_133316.1, read as the reverse complement.
TTTATTAAATTTTGGATTGAATTTCATATATCAATTAATATATAATATTTCAAATTAAATTAAATTTAAATTATATGTCGCCAAAGTGACCGCTATTATTTAAAGTTTTTTTTTAAAAAAATAAAGTGCAAATGAGTATATTTTTGTGAGTGTTGATTGACCTAAAGGAAGGTTTATACTTGACAAAATGATTCATTTTCTTGTGATAATAAAACATGTAACAATTATAAGGTTTTATTAGTTATTTTTTCCATGAAAATATTAAGTCTATCCAAAGATATGTTTATTGTTTGTCATACATTATTGTTAATGTTTGATTATTGCAACAAAAGTACCACTTGCATATAATATTATTTTCCAAAGATTTAATATTGATATTGCACTAGGTATCTTGAGATGGGATTTGCCATTTATTTTAATTTTTTTGAGATGAGCGTGTTATTTATGTTATTACTATGTTCTCTTTTCAGCAAAATTTGCTACTATATCTGCTAATCTAAGTTCAGTGCCGATCCTTAATGGGACAAATTTTAAGTATTGGAAGGAGAACATTCTTATTGTTCTTGGCTGCATGGATCTAGATCTTGCGATCAGGACAGAGCAACCTGCTGCTCTTACAGATTCTAGTTCCTCTGAGCAGAGGGCTGGATATGAGAAGTGGGAACACTCTAACCCATGAGTCTTATGATCATCAAGCGTAGCATACCTGAAGCTTTTAGGGGTGCGGTGTCCGACAGTGTCACCAAAGCTAAGAATTATCTCGATGAGATTAAGAAGCGCTTTGCCAAAAGCGATAAGGCGGAAACAAGCACGATTCTGAAGAGCTTGATCTCAATGAAGTATAAAGGCAAGGGAAATATCCAGGAATATATTATGTAAATGTCCCACCTTGCATCACAGTTGAAGGCACTTAAGCTTAATTGTCGGAAGACATGCTTGTTCATTTAGTGCTTATTTCTCTCCCAAACCAGTTTAATCAGTTTAAGATCAGTTATAACTGCCAAAAGGAGAAATGGCCTCTTAATGAGCTCATTTCATATTGTGTTCAAGAGGAAGAGAGATTAAAGCAAGACAAGACTGAAAGTGCCCATTTGGCAAGCACCTCAAAAGACCAGGGCAAGAAAAGAATGAATGAGGCTGCTAAAGGTCCATATGCAAAGAAGAACAAGCAAGATAAGGACAAGAAAGGTTGTTTCTTATGTGATAAGGATGATCATGTCAAGAAAGATTGTCCTAAGTACCATGCATGGCGTGCAAAGAAAGGTACATTTTCAAGTTTGGTATGTTCTAAAGTAAATTTAGCTTCAGTACCAAGAAACACTTGGTGGTTAGATTCTGGTGCTACTACTAATATAAGTGTTTCAATGCAGGGTTGCCTGAGCTGTCGAAAGCCAAATGATGCTGAAAGATGTATTTATAGGTGATGGCAAGTGGGTCGAAGTGGAAGCAATAGGGCATTTTAGATTGTTGTTAAGTACTGGTTATTATTTGGACTTAATAGATACTTTTGTTGTACCGTTGTTTAGACGGAATTTAATTTCTGTTTCTAGTTTAGACAAATTAGGATATTGTTGTTCGTTTGGAAACAATATGTTTAGTTTATCTATTAATTCTAACGTTGTTGTAACTGGTTCACTTATAATGTATGACGGTCTATATATGCTTGATACAAACGCTTCTTATATTGAAACCCTAAATGTGGAATCACGTGGTACTAAGCGTAAATTTAATAATGAAAACTCTGGTGCATTATGGCACAAGCGATTAGGACACATCTCTAGAAATAGAGTTGAACGACTTGTATCAGATGGAATTTTGAACTCCATTGATTTTACAGACTTAAACAATTGTGTCGAATGCATCAACGGCAAACAGACCAAACGAAAGAAAGAGGGTGCATATAGACCCACAGAGGTATTGGAATTGATACATACAGATATTTGTGGACCATTTCCAACACCTTCTTGGAATGGTCAACAATATTTTGTATCATTCATTGATGATTACTCTAGATATGCATACTTATTTCTTATCCATGAAAAATCACAGACATTGGACGTTTTCAAGTCATTTAATACTGAAGTCGAGAATCAACTCGACAAAAGAATTAAGAAAGTCAGATCTGATCTTGGTGGTGAATACTACGGTAGGAGTGACGGTTCAGGTGAACAACGTGCAGGGCTTTTTGCTCATACCTAGAGGAATGTGGAATCGTCCCGCATTACACCATGCCAGGCTCACCAAGCATGAATGGTGTAGCTGAACGACGAAATAGGACTCTTAAGGATATGGTAAGGAGTATAATTAGTCATTCAACCTTACCAGAGTCATTCTGGGGAGAAGTATTAAAAAAAGCAGCTTACATTCTAAATAGAGCACAAACTAAAGCAGCTATTAAAACACCTTATGAGCTTTGGACAGGGCGAAAGCCAAGTCTAAAACATTTTCATATTTGGGGATGTCCAGCTGAGGCTAGACCATATCGACAACATGAAAAGAAACTGGACTCCAGAACAGTCAGTAGCTACTTTATTGGGTATTCTGAGAGATCACGGGGCTGTAAATTTTATGATCCCAAAGTAAAGAAAATATTTGAGACGGGAACTACGGTATTTTTTGAGGATATTGAGTTTGGGGGGAAGAATAAAATAACAGGCTTTGTCTTCGAGGAGGAATTTGATCCAAATACTCTTCAAGAGAAAATGGTTCATATTCCTATGATTGATACTGATAATGTTCAGGATTGTATTCCTGTCATTTATCAGGATATGATACAAGAACAACAAGATATTGTCAATCAAGTTCCAATCGAACAAACTCAACAACCTCAAGAACCAGCGTCTGAAGAACAAGTGTCTTTACGGAGGTCCACTAGAGAAAGGAAGAGAGCTATTCCGGATGATTACATAGTGCTACTCCAATTTTCTGATTTTTCAAAATTTTGGGCAAAATTGATATTTTTGAAAAATGATTCGGTTTTTATTTTGAAAATTAATAATTTTCTTGTAAAATAAATAATTAGAATATGATTTTAATTATTTATGGTAAAAATGAGTTTTTACAAGAAATAAATTATTATTGATTTAATTAGAAATTAAATAAAAGTGTTTATTTAATTTATTAAATTCTTTAATAATTGTGGTGATTAGTAATAAAATTATTAGATATATGATTTATCAGTTAATTAAATTTGTTTAATTAATTGATATTAATATTTGATATTAAATGCATGAAGGATGATCGAGAGCCTTGACCAATGTGTTAGGTGTATGTTAAGATATTTTAATGTTTTTATTCGTTTTATAAATATTTGATATTATTAAAGTGGCCCGTTCCCACCAATGAGATGCATCCCTTATGTGCCCTGGCTATTTGAATGTAATTATTAGAAATAGTGGGAGATCAAGACTTGAAGATGATGGACCCGATGCACAAGATGAAGACATGTAAAATATTGGAAGCTCTTGTAATAATTGCATTTGCATCCATGCATTCACTTAGATTTTGGACCTGGATCCATGTTTGGCTCACATGGATCTAATAGTGTTGGCGATCGATCATCCTTATTTATTGTTGAATGTCATATTATGATATATATGCGATATATAGTAGTATGCATGTATGTATATTATTAGATAGTATAGTTGCATGAATCCGGGAAACATACTTACTCGTGGCACTTTAAAAATTAAAATCTCTCATTTTGAATATGATTCAAAGTTTCTATCAAACCAAAAAAGTAAAATTTAAAAAAGTTTAATTTTTCCTTGCCTTCCATCATCCGTGGTTGCATGTTGATCGCTACCCGCGGACAGTGTCTGGCTCATATTATTGGGGAGGCCTGGACGCCGGAAAGCTGTGACTTCCATCGGACATATGATGTTAATTGAGTGGAACTCCCATGACTTCGGCTCATATTATTGGGGGAACTCATAGCGACCGTCCACTACAATTCAATATTGATGGGTTGGTTTGACACGTGAAAATAAATGGCGTCATACTATTGGGTCTTTATTAAACGTGAGGCAAAACACGCGGAGGTTGCATAGGGAAGCAATTGGATTCTACCTTTTAGAAATTATAATTGGCTGATATTATTCGGGTTTATAATTGGCTAATTGGACTTTACGTGCCCACTATGAAAATACGATTTCCCTTTTTCATCAGTGCTACTATTTAAATTATAATTCACCCAAGTGTAGGTTGTCTGCAAGTAATATATTTCGTAAGTACCAGATCGATCCACAGAGAGGTTATTTTAAGTTTAAATTTATTAATTTATAGATTACCCAGATGCAAGAACGAAGTTTACAAATTATAAATTTTGTCAAGGCTCGAGGATTTATTCTTGGTTAATGCAATATTGTTTAACTAAAAGTAAAACAAAGGAAACCACCATAAATAATGGTTCCCAGAAAATTAATATTTAAACACACACCTAATATAATATAGTTCCCACTATAGAATATACCGAATTCATCGATATTTTATATATGGTACCTATGATTATATATATAACAATATAAATATATAACTGCATAAAATAAATATTAAATTAAATAATTATATTTCATTTAGAACAACCGGCAGAGCCACGCTATTGCCTAAATGAAATATATGATTTAATAAGTTAGTTGCGGGAAAGTAACAGTTAGATGCGGAAAGTAAAAAATTAGTTGCGATAAAGTAAATGTTAGATGCGGAAAGTAAAAGTTAGTTGCGATAAAGTAAATTTTAGATGCGGAAAGTAANAAATATATGTATGTATGTATAATATAACAATAATAATTGATGAAATATTTATTGTATCAAAATTAAACAACAAATCAAGATAACCACTTCAATGGTATCAAGCATTTGATGTAAATTGATAACAACAAATAATTCATTTTTATACCTACAATAAAAAGAAATTAGCAAAATGAAAAGAAATAAAGAAAGAATATACAAAATATAAACAATCTTACTTCACCAAGAATTCATCCTCTTCACCTTGACATAATAGATTTAGCTTTTCATGAACTTACTTTTGATCAACACTAAAAACATCACTCTTAATTTGGAAAATGAAAAATATATTGGAACTTAGAACTTTTATAAACACTCACACTATATTGGAACTGTATTTGACAATGAGATAGAATGATTCTCAAGCTAGCACAAGACCTTTATTTATAGGCCAAATGAGAGAAAGGGTCAAAATTTTTATTAATGCAATGTAGTTGTAATAGTAGTCTTTGTCTCCTCCAACTTCAATTCCATGTCCTTTCTTTCAATGCTTTGTTCCACGACTTTAGTCACCGAATTTGACTCTCCTCAAAACAACAAACATGTGGGGAATTTTCTGTAGATGAATTTGGCCACTTGGTTCACCTCATTTGGTTAAATATTGAAATAGTTATGATTTTTTTACTATATGCTGGTCATGGTGAAAGTAAATTTGTCCTCCTTTTGATATTTTCACAATTTGATCATCTTAACCAACTTTTTAGGCAATCATGTCTTCTGTAAAGTTGTAGATAATTTCTCAAGGATTCCAAACATGTTTGAATCACCTCCATTTGAGTTTTCTAGCTTGAGTTATCATTATTTTACTAACACGTAGAAAACCTGAAAATAAAACATATTTAGTAAGACATTTAAATATAAACACACAATACTNAATCACAAGTTCAGCATCACATGAATTTTCTTTTCTTACTCTTGGATGTTGGCCAATTAAGTTGAGATAAGAATGGATCTGGTTCATGACTAAATCCTTGCAGTAAATCAATAAGTTCACCTTCACTTGTAGCAGAAACTAACATCCTTCGCGAAGCTAATGAAATAAATCCCTGTTCCACAACATCATCAAGAAACGATAGCAGTTTATCATAATAATTGTTAACATTTAACAAACCAATTGGCTTATTGTGGATATTTAATTGTGCCCAACAAACAGTATGAAATATTTCCTCCAAAGTACCGAAACCTCCTGGCAAAGCAATGAAAGCATCTGAATGTTCAATCATTTGAGTAATTCGTTCATACACGTTGTCCACTTTCATTTCTTCTCCTATTGTTGGTCCAGTAAGACTGGCTAAGGTAATCGGAATAATGCCTAACACTTCACTTACACCTGCATGCGCAGCTTTTGCAACTTTTCCCATGAGACCAACTTCACCACCACCATATACCAAATGAATCTTTTTTTAGCAAGTGTTATTCCAAGCTTTTCTGCTACCTCTTCATAAATTGAATCTTTTCCTGCACTAGATCCACAAAATACACAAATATTTTTGATTTTACTTACCGTGGACGTCGACATGTTGAGAAATATGTTTTCTGCAATTGTTAAATCACAGCATATGAATTTATAAGCGTAGCATGCCAAAAGTCAATATTTGAACAGGAAATTATTATTATTAAAATAAAATAAAAATGACATAAATTAAAACACATATATACAGCGTAGTTGTGATTGTGGCTCACATCTTCCTCTGATTTTACGTTCAGTAATGGCTTCAACGCCTTCTATGAGTCGAGGATATGCTTCCCATCCAATTTTCTTATAAATTGGCAAACAGGGTCTTTTAACGTCAGATTCCCGAGACGAAATTGTATATATATATTTACTTATCTAAACAGATATGCGTTACTACAGTAGGATCTATATAAGGCTGATTCCACCGTCCATATTGATACTCCTCATGTTGAAATTGCCACCATAGTTTAAGAAATTCATTTTGCATGTACCCACTAGAATGCATATCAATAAACCTCTAGAAAATTATCCAAAGGCTCTTTACTCAGACCATTCTTAATGAATAAAATTTTATCTTCTCTATTAGTTGATGTCATTCCAACATTTTTGCATTTCCCTTTACAAGTCTACCTTGCACATTTATGACATCCACCTATACGTTTAGCTCTTCGATTCTTGGCATATGTGCTTTTACCAAATCCTGGCATATGTCTTATTATTATTTCACTTGCTTCCCCAACCAATCGGACTTTTGCTTCAATTATCAACCGGATATCATTCGGTATGCCATATGACATCATCAACCTTAGTCGCTCACATCTAGCTTTATAAATTTTTTTCAACGCATTATCAGGTAAACAAGCAAAATATTTACGAAGATTCACAATACAAGCATCCATATTATTATTATATATTTCAATTATTTTGGGAAAACTGAAAAAACCGACTTAGATAGTCACGGAGTACCGTTATCCGCCACTTAACCGGGAAATGAACTAGAATCTGCAAAAACAAAATGAAAATATCAAACAACTATTGTGGATCATATAAAGGCATAAAATCATCATTAAGAATTTCATTTTCTATAAAAGGCTTAAGTCTTTGCCCATTAACTTTAAACACGTCATTATTTTTAGGATTTTCAATATCAACAGCACCATGAGGATAAACAAATTTAACTATAAATGGTCCTGACCATCTCGATCTTAGTTTTCCTGGAAATAAATGCAAACGAGAATTATAAAGTAAAACTTTTTGTCCAATTTCAAATGACTTTCTCATAATATTTTTATCATGAAAGGCTTTAGTTTTATCTTTATAAATCTTTGAATTTTCATATGCATCATTTCTTAATTCTTCTAGTTCATTTAATTGCAATTTTCTTAATTTAGATGCATCATCTAAATTAATATTAAATGCTTTAATTGCCCAATAAGCTTTATGTTCAAGTTCAACCGGTAAATGACAATGCTTACCAAAAACTAACCTATATGGTGACATCCCTAATGATGTCTTAAATGCAGTTCTATATGCCCATAATGCATCAGTTAATCTTAAAGACCAATCTTTTCGATTTGGATTAACTGTTTTTTCTAAAATTTGTTTTATTTCTCTATTTGCAAGTTCAACTTGACCATTACTTTGAGGATGATATGGGGTAGAAACTTTATGTGTAATGCCATATTTTCTTAACAAAGAAGAAAATGATTTATTTATAAAATGACTTCCCCCATCACTAATTATTGCTCTAGGTATTCCAAATCGACTAAAAATATTTTCTTTTAAAAATTTTATAACAACTTTATGATCATTAGTTCTACATGCAATTGCTTCAATCCATTTTGAAACATAATCAACAGCGACTAAAATGTACGTATATCCAAAAGATAATGGAAATGGACCCATAAAATCTATCCCCCAACTATCGAATATTTCAATAATTATGATTGGATTTAAAGGCATCATGTTTCGTTTTGAAATTGATCCCATCTTCTGACAGTTTTCACAAGATTTGCAAAATAAATGCGTATCTTTGAATAAAGAGGGCCAATAAAATCCACATTGTAAGATTTTTGCAGCTGTTTTATTGGATGAAAAATGACCTCCACATGCTTCAGAATGACAAAATTTAATAACATTACTTACTTCATTGTCGGGTATGCATCGTCGAAAAATTTGGTCAGGACAATACTTAAACAAGTAAGGATCATCCCAATAAAATTTTTTAACTTCTATCAAGAATTTATTCTTATCCTGTGAATTCCAATGAGAAGGCATTTTATTTGTCACAATAAAATTTACAATGTTAGCAAACCAGGGCATAATAGTAGCATAAAACAACTGATCATCTGGAAAATTTTCATTTATTGGTATTTCATTATGAGATGATTCAGTCATTATTCTAGATAAATGATCGGCTACGACATTTTCTTTTCCTTTTTTATCTTTAATTATAATATCAAATTCTTGTAACAATAAAATCCACCGTATTAATCTTGGCTTAGCATCTTGTTTATTTGATAAATATTTTACGGCAGAATGATCAGTGTACACAATAGTAGTAGAACCAATTAAATAAGATCGAAACTTATCTAATGCAAATACTACTGAAAGTAATTCTTTTTCAGTAGTTGAATAATTTATTTGGGCACTATTTAAGGTTCTACTAGCATAATAGATTGCATACGGTTTTCCTTCTTTTCTCTGTCCTAACACAGCTCCTATAGCATAATCACTTGCATCACACATTAATTCAAATGGTAAAGACCAATCTGGAGGTTGTAAAATAGGTGATGTAATTAAAAGATTAATTTTTTTTTTAAAAGCATTTTCACATTTCTGAGTCCATTCAAATTGTGTATCTTTTGTTAAAAGATTCGAAATTGGTTTAGATATTATGCTGAAATTTTTTATAAACCTTCTATAAAAACCTGCATGACCCAAGAATGATCGAACTTCTTTGACCGTTTTTGGTGATGTTAAATTAGCAATAACATCAACTTTGGCTTTATCAACTTCAATTCCTTTTTCAGATATCACATGACCTAACACAATCCCAGATTTAACCATATAATGACATTTTTCCCAATTTAAAACAAGATTTTTTTCTTCACATCGTTTTAATACTTCTTCTAGGTTTTTAAGACAATTTTCAAATGAGTTTCCAAAAACAGTTATATCATCCATAAAAACTTCTACAAATTCTTCAATCATATCACTGAAAATACTTAACATGCATCTTTGAAAAGTAGCCGGAGCATTACATAAACCAAATGGCATTCTTTTAAATGCAAAAGTTCCGAAAGGACAAGTGAAAGTAGTTTTTTCTTGATCTTCTAATGATATAGGTATTTGATAATACCCCGAATACCCATCAAGAAAACAGTAATAAGAATTTCCTGCTACTTTTTCTAGAATTTGATCTAAAAATGGTAGTGGGAAATGATCTTTTCTAGTTGCATCATTTAATTTTCTATAATCAATACACATACGCCAACTAGATGGAATCCTAGCTTGTAATAACTCTCCCTTTTCATTTTTTATAACAGTGATGCCTGACTTTTTAGGTACTACTTGTGTTGGACTTACCCATTTACTATCTGAGATTGGATAGATAATTCCAGCGTCTAATAGTTTTAATACTTCATTCTTAACAACTTCTTTCATATGTGGATTTAACCTTCTTTGTGGTTGTTGATATGTTTTAGCATTTTCTTCCAAATGAATTTTATGTGTGCAAATTAAAGGATTTATACCTTTTATATCTTTCAAAGTCCATCCAATTGCATTTTTATATTTCTTAAGTAATTTAATTAAATCTTCTTCTTGATTTGGTAGAAGAGTGGAAGAAATTACAACAGGAAATGTTTTATTTTCACCAAGAAATACATATTTCAATTCGAATGGTAAAACTTTTAATTCAAGTTTTGTATTATCATCTTTTTTAAAATTATTTTCAGACTCAAAACTTTCTATTGAAAAAACTTCAGATTGTTGATTTAAGTTTTCTTCTTGTATATTTTCTTCCATAATTGTTTCAATTTCATTATCATATTCATTTTCATTAATACTTGGTTGTTTACATAAATTGAACACATTAAGTTCTAGAGTCATATTTCCAAAAGACAATTTCATTATTCCATTTCGACAATTAATTAAAGCATTTGAAGTTGCTAGAAATGGTCGTCCCAATATTACTGGAATTTCATTATGTACTTCTATTGGTTGTGTATCCAAAACAATAAAATCTACAGGATATATGAATTTATCAACTTGAACCAACACATCTTCTACAATACCTCTAGGTATTTTGATTGACCTATCCGCCAGTAAGAGAGTAACAGAAGTGGGTTTTAATTCTCCTAAATTAAGTTTTTCATAAACTGAATAAGGAAGTAAATTCACACTTGCTCCCAAATCTAACAAAGCTTTTTTAATTTTATTTTCTCCAATAATACATGAAATTGTTGGACAACCAGGATCTTTATATTTTAAACTAGAATTATTTTGAAGAATAGAACTTACTTGTTCAGCCAAGAATGCTTTCTTCTTCACATGCAATTTTCTCTTCACCGTACATAAGTCTTTTAAAAATTTTGCATATGAAGGTACTTGTTTAATAGCATCTAATAATGGAATATTTATCTTTACTTGTTTAAAAACTTCATAGATATCAGAATCATTTTTTTGTTTTTTATGATTTGTTAATGCATGAGGAAATGGTGGAGGTTTATTTGATTCATTTACTATTTCAGATGATTTATCATTCAACATATTATTTTTAGAATTTAAGGTATCATCATTCTCAAAAGTATCAGGATTATCATCCTTACTCTTTGATTTTAAATGATCCTTGTTTTCATTACTATATGGATCATTAACTATTTTACCACTTCTAAGGGTAATAACAGATTTTATTTGATCAATTTTTTCATTTTTTAATTCTTGATTTTGATTTTTAGGATTAGGTTGAGGTTGAGATGGAAATTTTCCTTTTTCATGAATATTAAGTGCAGATGCAAATTTTGCAAGAGTTTCTTTCAAATCAGTCATAGATTGACTGTTTTGAATATTGATAGATTCTTGCTTTTGGATAAATGCATGAATTACATCTTCAAAGTTTTTTCTTGGAGGTGTAACATAAGGAATATAACCTTGATGATTTTGGTTATTTTGAAAATATTGTTGTGAGGGTTGTGCATTATTATCATTCCTCCAACTAAAATTAGGATGATTTTTCCATCCAGGATTATATGATGTTGAAAAAGGATCTAGTATTGGTTTTTTATAATTGTTAACATAATTTGCTTATTCATGGAGACATTCTTTAAATGAAGGTAATGTTGGACAATCTTTTGTAGCATGATCATGTGTATCACATATATGACAAACAGTTTCTTGAATACTTTTTAATTGACCACTCTTTTTCATTTCTAATGACTCAATTTTTCTTTCTAAAGATGCAAGTTTAGCTTGAATATCTATATCATCTTTAAGATTATAGATACCACCCCATTTTTTGAATTATTGATTTTAGTTGTTAGTGGTTCTATTGTGCCTATATTATCCCAATTTTGAGCATTTTCTGCTAATGAATCCAAATACTCCATAACTTCATTTGGGTTTTTATCTTCAAAAGTTCCATTACACATGAATTCTATCATTTGCCTATCTTTAGGTATTAGACCTTCATAAAAGTGACAAACTATTCTCCATGTTTCAAAACCATGATGTGGGCATGTATTAAGTAATTCTTTATATCTATCCCAACATTGATAAAATGTTTCTCCTTGTTTTTGAGAAAATGTAGTAATTTGTCTTTTAAAAGAGTTTGTTCTATGAGAAGGAAATTTTTTTTTGAGAAATTGTTGTTGCATTTCTTCCCATGATCTTATTGAACTTGATCCCAAATTTTGTAGCCATGTTTTAGCTTTTTCTTTTAAAGAAAAAGGGAAAAGCTTTAATCGAACTATGTCCATGCTACAATTTTGATCATTATAAGTGTTACAAACTTCCTCAAATTCTCTTAAATGTAAATATCGATTTTCAGAATCTAAGCCATGAAAATTTGGTAAAAGTTGAATAATTTGAGGTTTAAAGTTGAAATTAGATGCATCAGGAGGAAAAACTAAACAAGATGGGGCACTAGTTCTAATAGGGTTCATATGGTGCCTAAGTGTTCTTAATTGATCATGTTCTTGATTATTATTATTATTATTGTTATTATTGTTATCATTATCTTGATTATTTGAATTATCATCCATGTTTAAATTATTTTCAGATACTCGAATAAGTCTACCACTTTTTTTTCGACTCCAAATACTCATAAAAAAAAAAACAACACAATACTTATAAATAAAACATAATTAACAAATATAAACTTAATTTATACCTCCCCGGCAACGGCGCCAAAAACTTGCTACTACTTAAATTATAATTCACCCAAGTGTAGGTTGTCTGCAAGTAATATATTTCGTAAGTACGAGATCGATCCACAGAGAGGTTATTTTAAGTTTAAATTTATTAATTTATAGATTACCAAATGCAAGAACGAAGTTTACAAATTATAAATTTTGTCAAGGCTCGAGGATTTATTCTTGGTTTATGCAATATTGTTTAACTAAAAGTAAAACAAAGGAAACCATCATAAATAATGGTTCCAAAAAAATTAAATATTTAAACACACACCTAATATAATATAGTTCCCACTATAGAAAATACCGAATTCACCGATATTTTATATATGGTACCTATGATTATATATATAACTATATAAATATATAATTACATAAAATAAATATTAAATTAAATCATTATATTTTATTTAGAACAACCGGCAGAGCCACGCTATTGCCTAAATGAAATATATGATTTAATAAGTTAGTTGCGGGAAAGTAAAAGTTAGATGCGGAAAGTAAAAGTTAGTTGCGATAAAGTAAATGTTAGATGCGGAAAGTAAATGTTAGATGCGGAAAGTAAAAGTTAGATTGTTAGATATCATAATATTTCATTTAGAACAACCGGCAGAGCCACACTATCGTCTAAATGAAATATATGATATAATTATGATGAAATATTTATTGTATCAAAATTAAACAACCAATCAAGATAACCACTTCAATGGTATCAAGCATTTGATGTAAATTGATAACAACAAATAATTCATTTTTATACCTACAATAAAAAGAAATTAGCAAAATGAAAAAAAATAAAGAAAGAATATGCAAAATATATACAATCTTACTTCACCAAGAATTCATCCTCTTCACCTTGACATAATAGATTTAGCTTTCGATGAACTTTCTTTTGATCAACAATAAAAACATCACTTATAATTTGGAAAATGAAAAATATATTGGAACTTAGAACTTTTATAAACACTCACACTATATTTTACAATGAGATATAATGATTCTCAAGCTAGCACAAGGCCTCTATTTATAGGCCAAATGTGAGAAAGGGTAAAAAATTTTATTAATGCAATGTAGTTGTAATAGTAGTCTTTGTCTCCTCCAACTTCAATTCCATGTTCCTTCTTTCAATGCTTTGTTCCATGACCTTAATCACCGAATTTGACTCAGCTCAAAACAGTAAACATGTGGAGAATTGTCTGTAGATGAATTTGGCCACTTGGTTCACCTCATTTGGTTAAATATTAAAATAGTTATGATTTTTTTACTATATGCTGGTCATGGTGAAAGTAAATTTCTCCTCCTTTTGATATTTTAACAATTTGATCATCTTAACCAAATTTTTAGGCAATCATGTCTTCTGCAAAGTTGTAGATAATTTCTCAAGAATTCTAAACATGTTTGAATCACCTCCATTTGAGTTTTCTAGCTTGAGTTATCATTATTTTACTAACACGTAGAAAACCTGAAAATAAAACATATTTAGTAAGATATTTAAATATAAACACACAATACTAAAATAACATAATTTTATAATTTTAATGAAACTTAAATTTTAAAATATAGGTTTTAACATGTAATAAATTATTAATTTTAAGTTTCATCAATCAGAGAGTGGTGGAAATGTCAAAATAGCGGGAGGGAATTTATAAAATAAAAATCCATATTTTATATCTTAAAATTATATTAAAATAGTCAGTAACATTTATTTGTTTTTCTTTTCAGTATATTTGCAATGTCGTCACGCAATCCACTTTCAATCATTCTCGATTAAAACAAATTGAATGGCCCTAACTATCATGACTGGTCTCGAAATTTAAAGATTGTTCTGAACTCGGAAAAGATTGCGTATGTGCTTGATAAGAAGCCACCGAAGGAAGCACCTTCGAAAGTCAGTCCGACTGAATTGGCTAAGCTTGAAAAATGGTAGGACCATGATATTCAAGCTAAGAGCTACATGTTGGCTTCTATGTCGAATGAACTGCAGAGGCGGTTCGAGGAGGCAGCGAATGCTGCTGACATTCACCTTCATCTGAAAGAATTGTATGCTGTACAAACTCGTTCAGAGAGACATGCTGTTGTTAAAGAACTTATGACTACACGCTTGCGAGAGGGGGCTTCGGTCCATGAGCATAGTGTTAGGATGATTGGGCTCATCGAGAAGTTGGTGGGAGGACTCGACCTGGTTATCCCTAGTGAGCTCTCGACTGATATTCTCTTGCTGTCTTTGCCTGCCTCGTTCGATGGATTTGTGGTTAATTTTAACATGAATAATCTTGAGGCCACCCTTGAAAAGTTGGTCAATATGCTTACTATTTATGAGGCCACAATCAAAAAGGATAAGCCTGTTTTTCTAGTGAGTTCTTCATCCGGAAAGAAAAAGGGAGCCCCATATAAAGGCAAGAAGCGTTTTGCCCCTCCAAAGAAGAACAAGCCCAACAAGAAGCCATACAAGAAACATACTACGGGGCCCACAAATCCTGACAAGTCAGAACAAATCTGTTTCCACTGCGACAAGCCTTGACATTGGAGGCGTAATTGCGCGGAGTATCTTGCTCAGAAGCGTTCTGGCCATGGTATGTTTTATATTGAAGTTAATGTTTCTATTAATTTCTCTTCTTGGGTATTGGATACCGGATGTGGTTCTCATCTATGCAATGATTCGCAGGTGATGGGAAGAAGCAAGAGGCTTAGAGATGGTGAGACCTTTCTAAGACTAGGAAATGGAGCAAGGGTTGCTGCTACTGCCATTGGAGACATTACTTTAATTTTGGACAATAATTTTAAGTAATTTTTGAGAGATGTTTTTTTTTTCTTGAATTGGTTAAAAACATTATTTCTATTTCTATGCTTTATAGGGATGGTTATTCTTGTGTTTTTGCTAAAGGTGTTTGAAATTTATACAAGAATGAATGTTTGATTGGAACTGGAGAATTAACAAATGATCTCTATAACTTAAAATTAAAGGAGATTCCATTAAACAATGTCCAAGCGCATACGAAAACAACAACAAAAAAATGGAAAATAGAAAATCCAAACCCCGCACAAATATGACATGCTAGACTAGGTCATATTTCTCAAAGAAGGATGCACAAACTAGTGGGAGAAGGCATGTTTGACTTGTCAGACATAAATTCTCTACCTACTTGTGAGTCATGTCTAAAAGGAAAGATGACCAAGACTCCATTCCATGGAAATGTGGAACGTGCACATGGTCTACTGGATTTGATCCACACAGACGTTTGTGGCTCGCTAAGTGTTAGCACAAAATTTGGGCATTCCTACTTCATTACCTTTACTGATGACCATTCGAGGTATGGGTACGTTTATTTGATGAAACACAAATATGAAACATTTGAAAAGTTCAAAGAATTCAAATCTGAAGTAGAAAATCAGCTAGAACGAAGTATCAAGGCACTTCGATCTGATCGAGGTGGAGAATACTTAAGTGCTGAATTTTTGGGTTATCTAAAAGAGAATGTGATTCTCTCACAGTGGACTTCACCAGCAACACCACAATTGAATGGTGTTTTTGAACGTCGAAATCGAACCTTGATGGACATGGTTCGATCCATGATGGGATTCACTGAATTGCCTGTTAGAGTAGGTGCCCGTCGAGCCAAGTGTTGGCCGAGGGTTCATGTTTAAACTATATGTATGAACAGTCTTTATTTTAATAATATTTGAAATTATTATTTTGGCACTTCTTTATCTGTATACCCATGCTAGTTGCATAGATAAAGCCCTTGAATATACAACTAGTAGAAAGAATATGAGATGCTCATATGATGAGCATCATGAAACTCATATTTGTAATACTGTATATTCTAAACGGTTCCTAGTCGATTCAGCCGCCACTAAGAAGGATATAGGTCGCTCGAGTTCGAGACTAGTATCTGCGATGTGAGTACCATGTTTCATTGGTAGGGGACATTGTGATGTCCGAGCATGCAGATAGGTGCTCCTTGTAGAGTGCACTGAACAACCCTCCATAAAGGACTTTCCAAGTGGTTCTCACTTATCGAGTGGAAAAGTCCTAGTTTATGGTTGTACACCATTAGTCCTTATGACCCGGGACAACATTGAGACTCTATGTGCTAGAATTACACTTTGACTTGTTTACCGACTCTCAAGGGGTCATCAGGTGGCAAGGTTGGGTGTTTTGTCGAAACATATAGGAGTCGATGCATTGTAGTCGGGGATTCACCGCTTACCTTCGGGTATGGATATCCTATGTGTTCTCATGTATGTGTAGTTTGAAATATCTGATCAGAGTATGGTGGTAATTAAGAAAGGGGTTTCTTAGATCACACCATCAATTCAACTACGACATGACACATAGTATCGATTCATTGACAACTCTCGATAAACCAATGGTTGTCGAATCGGTCGGGATATATGAGTTGAAGGGACCGTACTGTACGCTAACCATAATTGAATGGTTCTTGCAGGCACTATCATTTGATACCTAGGGAATCATGTAAGCGATGCTGCTAGGCGTTTAACATGATTGGTTGGGTACTATCAGACTTGAGTTCTGACGTTCTTGTTATCAAGGAGTTGATAAATAAGAATGGAGCAATTGGGGTATGCTCATATAAGGACATGTTTAGTCCGAATCACATGGAGATGTGAACCCACGGCTAGTTGTATCAATGAACCATTGAGGGCCACACAAGTGCTAGCTTTCTAGATCCCGTTGAGAAGTTAAAATAGTTCAATGTGTTGAACGGCTTATAAATGAGTTTATAAGCGTAAAGAAAAATAGAAGTAAGACTTCTATGAGAGAAATGTAATTTTTAATTTATGAATGTGTTCCTAAATTAAAAGTAGGCCAAGTGAATAATGTATTTGAAAATTGTGATTTTCATAAACATTATTATGGACTAAATTAAATTAATTCAAGTGTTGAATTAATTAAACACTAGTGGGTCTAGTAGAGTCCAAATAATTAAATTAATTCAAGTGTTGAATTAATTAAATAACATTGGGCCTTGTAGAGCCCAATTGGAAATAATTATTTAACTAGTGGGCTTGAGTAAAATCAATTAAAGTCTAATTGGGCTCAAATATGTTTGAGACAATTAAATTAAAAGTCCATGGGCCCTTTGTAAATGTTACAAGCCCACTAGGTTTTGCATGCTTGGGAGATGAAGAGGTGTGGAATACTTTTGATTAAAATATTGCAAGGCATGCAAAAAGTAGTCTCAACTTTTTCAAGCACCAAGACAACACTTCACTCTCCCATTACATCACCTTGGCCAAAACTTTACACCCTCTTTTTCTCTCATTTTTGTTCTTCAATTGTTGGAGAAACAAATCACTTCTCAAAGAAAAATCCTTACATTTTTTAGTGCAAGTGTACATAGGTTCAAGCTTGCAAGTGGTGGGCTTGATTTTGAACAAGGAGTGTTCAAAGGGAGGCTTGAAGATTGTCTACCATACAAGAGCTAAAGTGTTTACACTTTAGTTGGAGCCATCATCAACCTCAAGAGGTTGATAGGTAAAATTTCTGAACATCCTATGTATGACAAAGGTGTTTAGTATATGTTACACACTAGTACAATGGTGTTCAAATTTTTCTCAAAACTTTCGGTTTTCATGCTTAGAAAACAATTTTGTGCTTCCGTTGCGATTTCGAATACCTAAAATCGATCCCTTTCATTGCCTACATTTTTTTGGGGCTTTGCGCTTGAAACTGCGGCAATGTTGTTGAATAATGTCCATACCAAAGCAGTGGATAAAACATCATATAAGATATGGATGGAAAACCTCCCAAATATTCTTACTTGAGAATATAGGGATGTCCTGCTTACGTGAAGCAAACAGTGGGAGACAAATTGGATAGTAGATCCACTTTGTGCTACTTTGTAGGATATCCAAAGAATTCTGTCGGATATTATTTCTATCATCCTAATGAAGCAAAAGTGTTTGTTTCAAAAAATGTCACCTTTTTGGAAAGGGAATTTCTATTAGATAGAAAAGGTAAGATGATAGAATTTGATGAAATTCAAGATACTCCCTCAACTATAGTAGTTGAACCTAATCCCCAACAACCAGTAGTTGAAGTACAAGCTCCTAGAAGGTCTGATAGGGTTATTAGACCACCTGCAAGATATACACTTCTTCATGAATAAGGCCATGATGAGCCTTGTGTTAGATGTGATTTAATGAATTTCAAAGAAACAATATATGATACAGATTCAACCAAATGGCTTGAAGCCAAGCAGTCAGAAATGGACTCTATGTATTCAAACCAAGTCTGGACATTAGTGGATCCACATGAGGGAATCGTTCCCGTAGGATGCAAATGGATCTACAAAAGAAAGCTTGGGGCGGATGGGAAGGTAGTGACATTCAAAGCAAGACTGGTTGCAAAAAGTTATACTCAAAGGCAAGGAATTGACTATGAGGAAACTTTTTCACTAGTAGCTATGCTTAAGTCCATTAGAAGGCTACTAGCCATAGAAGCATGGTATGACTTTGAGATATGACAAATGGATGTAAAGACTGCATTCCTCAATGGAGACATCAAAGAAGAAATTTATATGTCTCAACCTGAGGGATATACATCAGTAGGAAGTGAGCATAAGGTATGCAAACTTCAGAGATCTATATATGGTCTCAAGTAGGCGTCAAGGAGTTGGAACCTCAGATTTGATATCACTATCAAAGAGATTGGTTTTGCTAAGAATCTCGAGGAACCATGTGTGTACAAGAAATTTAGTGGGAGTCCAGTGACATTCCTTATACTTTATGTTGATGACATCCTACTCATTGAAAATGATGTAGGATTACTGCAATCAACTAAAGTATGGTTAGCAAGTAAATTCTCCATGAAAGACATGGGTGAAGCATCCTATATATTGGGAATATTGATCTATAGAGATAGATCAAAAAAGATGCTATGACTCACCCAAGCCACTTATATCGATACCATTCCGAAGCGATTCTCTATGGAAGAGTTCAAGAGAGGATACTTACCAATGTGTCATGGTGTTACTCTATCTAAAGCTATGTATGTGTCCTAAAACTGTTGAAGAGATAGAGATGATGACACGTAGTCCATATGTGTCAGCCATTGGTAGTATCATGTATGGTATGATATCGACACGCCTTGATGTTGCCTACGCTCTGAGGGTTACAAGCAGATATCAGGCGAACCCTGGTCCAATGCATTGGAAGGCCGTGAAAGATATTCTTAAGTACTTGAGAAGAACTAAGAACTTGTTCATGGTCTATGGGGGTGGAGAATTGAAATTGGAAGGCTACACTAATTCTAGCTTCCAATGTGACGTAGATGATTCGAAATCGACCTCTTGTTTTGTATTCATGCTTAATGGTGCGGCTATCTCTTGGAAGAGTTATAAGAAAGACATCGTTGCGGATTCCACCACTGAAGCCGAATACGTTGCTGCATCAGCTGCAGCCAAAGAAGTAGTTTGGATGAGGAATTTTGTCCAAGATTTGGGCGTCATTCTTAATGGAGTTGATCCAGTCCCGGTGTACTGCGACAACACTGGTGCCGTTGCGCAAGCAAAGGCACCAAGGTCTCATAAAAAATCCAAACATATACTGAGGAAGTTCCACATCATCCGGGAGATTGTGGGAAGAGGAGATATATCAGTTGAAAGAGTCCCCTCTGCAGATAATGTTGCTGATCCACTTACAAAGCCCTTGCCAAGACCATTGTTTGAAAAGCATCACGAAGCAATGAGACTAAAGTTTATGGGTAGTTGGCTCTAGGGCAAGTGGGAGATTGTTAGAGCAGATGCCCTGTAAGCCAACTATTGGCTTGGAAATTTATTGACTCAAGTGTAATAAACATTCTTTATTTTAATATAATTTACCTTTTAATGATTTCATTATACTTTATCTGTATACCCATGCAAGTAGCATAGATAAAGTCATTGATTATGCTTTAATATAAATGAATCGTAATTCGATGTTGAAACTCATTTGTAAACACTGGATATTCTAAATTCGTTCCTAGTCGATTCAGCTACCTAAAAAGGGATAAAGGTCGCTTGAGCTCGAGACAAGCATGTGTGATGTTGTGTACTGCATTTCTTGGTAAGGGCATAGAGATGTCCAAACATGCAGATGAGTATTCATATGATGATTATACCGAACAACCCTCCCTCGGACTTTCCAAGTGGTTATCATTCATCGAGCGGATAAGTTCGTGGTTATGATTGTACATCATTAGTCCTTACGACCCGGGACAGCACTGAGGCTCTATATGCTAGGGCTGTGCTTTGACTTGTTTACCGGCTCCAGGAGTGTCATCAGGTGGCGAGGTTGGGTATAGTTGCGACATATATAGGAGCCAGTGCATTGTAGTTGGGGATTCGCCGCTCACCTACGAGTGTGGATATCCTATGTGATCTGATGTAATAGTAGAGCATGGAATCTCTGGCCAGAGTATGAGATGTACGTTGGAGAAGGAATTCTCCAATAGTACACACGATGCCAATATTATAGTTATAACATAGTTATCGAATTAATATGAAACCCTCGATGATCCAATGGTTGCAGATTCGATCGGGTTATATGAGATGAATGGACCGTACTGTACGTTAATCATAATCGACTGGTTCTTGTAGGCACTATCAGTGATACCTAGGGGATCATGGGGCGATGCTACTAGACGCTCTTACCATGATCCAATGGGTGCAATCATAAATGAGTTCTGACATTCTTGATCATGGTGTTAATGAAAAGAATGGGGCAAAATATGGTAAGCCCAAATAAAAGATTGTGTCCTGAATCACAAAGAGTTTTGAACCCACGGTTAGCTGTATCCCTGAACCATTGATGGTCACACAAGCACTGGATCGTTTGTTCCCGTTGAGAAAATAAATTAAAGAAGTTGGATTTATATTATATAGTAAATTCAAGTAGTTGAATTTATGATAATTAAATTTTGAGAGAATAAATTCAAGGAGTTGAATTTATAAAATTTGAGAATTTAATTTATTAAACTCAAATGTTGGGTTTATTATATATTAAATTTTGGAGGTGATCTAAATTCAAAGAGTTGAATTTATAATTTAAATAATAAATTCAAATATTGAATTTATAATGAATTTAATTAATTAAGCTCAAAAGTTGAGTTGATTAAATATTAAATTAAAATTGGTGGGAAGTATGTTTAATGGGCTTGAAGGAGTACAAGTCCAACATACTAAATAATTAAAGTTTAATGTACTTGGATTAAATTAATTAAACTAGTTGGACTAGCTCAATTAATTAATCAGGCCCATACATGTTTATTACATGTATTAGGTCATGGGTTAATTATAAAAGGGGGTTGAGAAGCCATAACCCAAACAACCACCACCTCACAATTTTCGTGAACCTCCCTTCACATCTCAAATAATTTTCGGCCATATCAAGAGGAATTTTGGTTTGTGCCGCCTCTCTCGTTTTTATCTCAACGTTCAAACTTCTTTCAATTTTCTAGTGCAAATTGGAAGAGGAATAAATCTTCTAGTCGTGGACCTGATTAGAAGAATTAACAAAGGAGCTTTTGAAGAAAATTCGTAGTGATACATCAAGAGCTAATCTGTTTATACCGGATTAGTTGGAGCCAAGTGATTTAATTCACAAAGGTATAATTTATAACGTCCTATGAATGTTTATTCATAAAACCATACAAGTGCACAAACATAAATATATTTTGATTGTAAAAATAAAATAAAAATTTTAAAACTTCCGCTGCGTTTGGACGTGTAGAAAACCGAGATCCAACACATATATCTCTACACATGTACATATATTATTGGAAAATAAAATGTAAAATTGAACTCAAATCAAGTTTTCAATATGACTATTTGGAGCGGAAGTTTGATTTTCCTAAATCTTGCAGCTCATTTACAAGTCTCCTCAATCTCGTGAGTTTATTTAATATTCGGTAGATTACTAAAAGATCAATCAAAATGCACACCTTAAACCTTTGGAGTCGTCGATGATGCTCCAAAAAAAGCAAAATGCACAGAGAGAAGTTAGTTATTGTGCGTTGTATATCACATGTTGTGTATTATCTCTTGAGATGAATACCGAGCATTTATTATACTTATGATAAACATAGTTCAAGTCCAGTTCAAATATTGTAAGATCATATGAGTTTTGGATACTAACAATATTTAAAGCATTTATGAACTAACATATATACTGCAGCTTGATAAGAATGAATCATATAGCTCTTTTAGGATTTTATTTTTTCGTCTGACATTTTTATTCCGAGTTTTATGGCTAAATCGTCATATTTTTTTTATTGTTTGTAGGTTTGACCAAAAGGTGTAAAGTTTAATTTTGGAGATAAGGTCAAAGAGTTTAGGGCCAAGCAGGAAAAATTTCCGAGAATTAAGGAAATAATTGATGAAGAATTTTTCCTATCATCCAAGAATTCTTATGATAAGATCGAGGAAGTTTTGTGATCTTGGAATAAATTTGGACAAGAAATGTGTTTTCTATAACATTTGAAGTTTTTAAGATGAAGTTATGGAAGAAAGAGAAAAAACAGAAGAGGCCTTGGAACATGGCGTGTTCATGCCTTGTATATGCTCCACTCCTGCCTTGAAAAAAACAGAAGAGGTCCTAGAATAAGGCGTGATCACGCCTTATGTCTGATTCACTTCTGCCTTGTGACAACATGAAGCTCGAATTTAAGGATTAAAATACCTTACATATTTAAAAATCTTAATTGTGGTATTCGATTTGTTGCTGAAGGATCGTTTGCAAGGCACCTTGAGGTACTTCAAACAAAATATTCTCCAAGACCTGCAATAGCTCGTGTTCTAACACTACAAAAAGAGGCAAAAGACAACGGTTAAAAACCGTTGTCGTAGGCGTCTAAAGACGACAGTGAAAAACCTTTGTCGTAGGTCTGTAAAACCGTTGTTAAAGAAAATGTGGTTAAAGAGTTCGATCAAAGACAACAGGTTTGAAATGTTGTGTTAGCTACAATTTGCGACGGTTTTTGAAACACCGTCGCAAATTAATTAGCGATGGTTTTTCAAAAACCGTCGCTAAAATTATGTACAACCGTCGATAAATAGCGACTGTTTAAAACCGTCGCTAAAATTAGCGACGATTTTTTTTATAAATTAGCGACGGTTTGGCATGATTTCCATCGCTAATTTTCCTGTAAAATAAAAAAAAGTTACATTTAATAATTTAATAAATATTAAAAAAACTTACAATCTTACTATGCTAACAATATTCTTGATCTTAAAAATTTACGAAAAATTAAAGCGAAAAAATTTACCCTAAATCGAAATTAAAATCGTGTAAAAGAGAAAAATTTTAAGTGTTGTGAAATGGTGTGGAAGAAAATGGACCGAGAATGGGGATATTTATAGACAGTTTGCGACGGTTTTTGAGCGACGGTTATTTATCCAACCGTCGCTAATTTAACATTTGCGACGGTTTGTTTTTAATCTGTCGCTAAATTTAGCGACGGTTTTTGCCAAACCGTGGTTAATTTTAAATCGACGACAGCTTGGCTTAAAACCATCGCTAAAATTAGCGACGGTTATACAAAAACCGTCGCAAGTTTTAGCGACGGTTTTTGCCAACCGTTGCTAATTTTAAATCTATGACCGTTTTGCTTAAAACCGTTGCTAAAATTAGCGATGGTTATACAAAAACTGTCGAAAGTTTTAAATTAGCGACGGTTTAGTATGACCGTCGCTAAATTTAGCGACGAGTTTGCAAAACCGTCGCAAAATTTAATATTAACAATAAATTTGATAAAAAAAAAATTCGAAGACAACAACCATATATAAACAAACTGTTGTCTATTAGCGTTTTTTTGAAGGCTACGACAATGGTTTTGAAAAACCGTTGTCTATATGTGTTTTGTAAAGGGTCAAATACAACGGTTTTAAAGAGACTGTTGTCTACGAGCGGTTTTTTTTAGGCTACGACAACGGTTTTTGTTAAAACCGTTGTTAAAAGTAAAAACACAACGGTTTTAATAAAAGCCATTGTCTTTGATGTGTTGTTGAATGTGTATTTTTTTGTAGTGTAAGAATATTTACACCGATAAATTAAATCGAGTTTGATTAAGAATCAAGCAGAAAACATTCGAAGTAATCATTCGTTAAGAAAACCTGATATATTTTATGTTATAAGGTCCATGAATTTAATTCACGTAACCTGAATGCATGCAATCTAGGCTTTTATTTAAATTATGTGCTTAATTATTTTTTTATGCATAATTCATGTATGATAGGATTTAATTCATGAAATTTTAAAAGTTCATGCATTAAGGTTTCTAGATGCATTTCACGTTCGAACGAGGCACGGAGAACGGAGAATTTTCAGGAAAATTATTTTATTACATGATTAATTTAAGATGTTTTGAGGGTGCTTTTCAAAAATGGGATTTTATTGGGTATTTTTACCCGCATGATTTTTTTTTTGACGGTACAAAAATTTTATCGAATCGAGAGACTTTTTGAGGGTTCGGCTAATATTTTCAAAAAAGTTTTGGTAGGATCGGTTTATAGATGAAAGTGTGTTTAGAATAAGGGTTGAATAAACACTCGAATATTTTCACAGCTTTTTCGAATATTGAGTCAGTTTAGTGATAAACTCAAACTCGAGAATCTCGTCAGTCAATATCAGTTGGTTAACAAGAAATTGTGCGGAAGTAAATCAACTGAAAGACAGAATATAAAACTGAAATAGGAACACAAGAATTTTATGGATGTTCGGAGATTTCAAACACTCCTATGTCACCCCTTCTATCACAAGGATAAGATATTCACTAAAAGGATTTGATCGATACAAGGATTTGCAAAGACCCACTTCAGTCTTGGACTTAACAATGCCAAACTGAAACTCTTAGTTTACAACTCAGTTCACAGTTTACAACTGGACTACAAAAATACTTAGCACAACTGATCTCTGTAAGATTTAGTTTTACAACAGCAAGTATGTGCTAGAAGCTCTAAATATAGCCTGAATGCTATTTGATAAAACAGTAAGTGTGAGCTTTGATTATTTGATAATTTCAGCAGCGTGATAGCAAGTGAGTCGTAAGTTTCGTATTTGTTTAGTTGCTCTTCTCTGCTATTTATAGGCTTCTCTTCCAACGGTAACAATAAATATATTTGAATCTTTTCTATCTGTTGATTGCCATGTCAAAATTCTTCTTACATTTATTCACTGCAGCTTTTCTGAAATGCGGCACTCCCACTATAAGTTGCAGTTTGTTCTGTACTGTTGCCAGTTGGATGTTTTTGTTGTTGACGTGTACAGTTGAGAGATCAGCTGATTAAGCAACAGATGATAGGCTACCAACTGTTTGTAGCAACTGATCCGTTTCCAACCGATCAGTTGGTTGTCTGCGTAGCTTAGTCTCGTTTGTTCAATTGCCTTAGATTTTCTTCACATTAATCTTCAGTTAATGCAATCAGTTAGTACACGTAGTTTCATCAGTTACCTTCAGTTCTGTCAATCAGTTAGTTCGAATAAATACATACACAGTTTGTCAAACCACCGAAATTTAGTTTCCAACAATTTTCCCTTTTTAGGTTTTTGAAAAAACTTAGAATTATTGAACTGATCAACTGAATAATTGTAGATAAAATAACTTCTTTATTGATAACTCTTCCAATGTACAGATTCGTACAAAGAATGAAAGAATAAATAATCTTTTAACTATCAAAATCTGTCATAGTCTTAAACCGAATAGATGAAGAGACTGTCTTCTAACTGATCTTTTATTTCTTTGCTCTCTTATCGGCTGGTTGCTGATCAGTTTGTTGACTAGATCTCGTCTTTGATATCTGCTGCTGGTCTTCTTCTTTATCTTCCCATTTTTTGTCAAACGCCTCCACTTTCTTGGATAAAGATTTGACCTCTGAGCTGATGTTAGAAACAACATTCATCAGAAGGTCTTGAATAATGTCCATACGTTTGGTGAGTGAGTTCTGCAAGAAATAGAAGCGTTTGTTAAACATCTCCTGAGTATTGAAGTGAGCTTCAGCTGACGCTCTGTCTTTTTCGATTTGATCCATATGGAAGAACAAGTTCGTGACATCTAATGTGATCTTTTGAAGACTCTTGAAAGTGTTCTCCTTCATGGTATCAATCTTCATTGTATGCGCCAGCTGAGTTGATTTGATGCCTGAAATAGAAGTCATCATGCTGACAAGGTTGTTCTGGATAGCTTGAATCTCTTCAAACATAGATTCAGTTTCTATATGAATACCAGGATACATGGCTCCAGAGGTTTCTGGTGCCTCTTCTCGATTTGTTGATAAAAAATTACTAAAGCCCTGTCAGTTTTTTCCACTTCTATTGTTTCTGGAACATATTCTGTTATTACTTATTGAATAGGTGGAGAAGAAGTGGTTGGATCAGCAGCAATCTTGGAAGCTTCTTCAGTTTGAGGATCAGCTGAGATAAAGATGACTCGTTAAAAAGCTCACCCGCTGATACACTGCATGGCCTTTCAGTTGATTGACCCGATTGAACGGTTTCTTCAGTTTGATCCAGAACAGCCTCTGTGACTGGTTGTTTAGTCAAGCTTGGCTCTTCAATAGGCACTTCCTGTTCAGTCGCTACCTGTTCAGTCGTAGAAATTAACTGAACTGGTTCTTAAGTTTCTTTAAGAACTGCCTGTTCAGTCGTGGCAGACGGCTGAACTAGCTCTTCAGTTGGAATCAAAATTGCCTCTTTGGCTGGTTGTTCTGACTTCTGAGGCTCTTTAGCTGTGACTGTAGATAAAATATTCAGCAGAATATAAGTGGCAACTGATTGGATAACCTCGTAGATGTTTGCCAAAGATAAGTCAGCGTCGGTGTACAACTGAGCTTCAGCATAGGAGGATGGAGGAGCAGAAGAAGATGGTTGCACATCTTTGGTTGAAGGAGCAGTTGCTTGTTCCGATGGTTAAACAACTGGTTTCTGAGTTGTCTGCTGGGTTTGGACTGAGGGTTCAACTTCTTCTTCAGATGAATGATCGTGTGAACCCGTTGGAATGATCAGTTTTTGGTCTATTGCCCATTGTTTGATTGCCATCTGCAAAGTGATAAGATCCGAGTCCAACTGATCATATACTGCCTTATCATTGTAAGCAGTTGGACTGGTAGGATTATATTTTGTCGCAGCTGTACAATCATATGGCTTAGCTTCTTTGCACGGATTTGATCGAAGAAATATTTCTTCCTTTGTAAGACTTGCCGAATCGTAGATCCTTTGACCAATTTCAAAACAATAGCCTCCAGTTAGATGAATTTATTCAGAACTGATTTCTTCTCTAACTGCTTGGCAAAAACATCAGTTCTAAAGAGGACCCAATCAGCATAAGCTTTCAGCTTATTCTCGGAAAATTCATTGATCTCGGTCCATATGAGATCAATGTAAGTCTGGATCCATTTATGGGTCGGGGCTCTTCTGTTGACTTGCCCTTTCCCTTGGTGTCAGTCAGGGCGTGAGGGATGTTTTGCCCTGACGAAGTTGCATCGATATTTTCTCTAATCACTACCCCCTTTGGTCTGGCAAAAGGAAGAGAAGTGGGGAAAGTGATAGAGATAAGTGGAGCTTGGACTCCAGCTGATTTCTTCTTTTGTGGAGCAGCAGCTGAAAGAGGTGACTGAACCTCAGTTCCAGTTTTGGTTGTAACCGCCCTTAGCGGTATAGCCTTGATCGGCTGTTCAGCTGTAGGATGTGTCAGCCTCTAAGTTAAGATGGTGACTAGTTCAGCAACTGGTCTGATCTTTGGTGTCCTCGGCTGCTTTGGAATCTTCGGAGAAGGAGTCTTCTCAGATTCTGTTTCGCTGACAATCAATTTTCTTTTGATTGTCTTCTTCTGTGAAGGCTTCTTGGCTTTTTGAGCTTCACCCCTTCTATCACAAGGATATGATATTAACTAAAAGGATTTCATCGATACAAGGATTTGCAAAGACCCAATTCAGTCTTTGACTTAACAATGCCAAACTGAAACTCTTATTTTACAATTCAGTTCACAGTTTACAACTGGACTACAAAAATACTTAGCACAACCGATCTCTGTAAGATCGAGTTTTACAACAGCAAGTATGTGCTAGAAGCTCTGAATATATCCTGAATGCTATTTGATAAAACAGTAAGTGTGAGCTTTGATTCTTTGATAATTTTAACAGCGTGATAGCAAGTGAGTCGCAAGTTTTGTATTTTTTCATTTGCTCTTCTTTGCTATTTATAGGCTTATCTTCCAACGGTAACAATAAATATATTTGAATCTTTTCTATCTATTGATTGCCATGTCAACATTCTTCTGACATTCGTACACTATAGCTTTTCTAAAATGATGCACTGCCACTGTAAGTTGCAGTTTGTTCTGTACTGTTGTCAGTTGGATGTCCTTGTTGTTGACGTGTACAGTTGAGAGATCAGCAGATTAAGAAACATCGGATAGGCTAACAACTGTTTGTAGCAACCGATCAGTTTCCAATTGATCAGTCAGTTGTCTCCGTAGCTGAGTCTCGTTTGTTCAATTGCCTTAGATTTTCTTCACATTAATCTTCAGTTAAGTCAATCAGTTAGTACACGTAGTTTGATCAGTTACCTTCAGTTCTCTCAATCTGTTAGTTCAAATAAATACGTACACAATTTGTCAAACCACCGAAATTTAGTTTCCAACAATTTCACCCTTTTAGGTGTTTGACAAAACTTAGAATTATTGAACTGATCAACTGAATAATTGTAGATAAAATAACTTCTTTTGAAACGTCTCGCTCATTTTAAAATTCTACTAGATATATTTTTTTTTACTCACATTTTTGAAATAACATTTAAACGTTTCGCATGCATGCGATCTACAAAAAATATAACATTTAAAAATGATCTTTCGTATTTACAAAATAACATTTAAAATAACCGTATTTATTTGCCAATAAAAATTTAATTGGCAACAAAAGTAACGCAGTTTAAAATATCTACCATCATCCTCAAAAATCAACGTAAACATAAACGAGTAAAAATATGAAAATCATCAACGAATAAAAATGCTTATCTCCTTTCGATCTCAAAAATCATAATGCGGAAAAACGTGTGGTCCTCGGGTCGTGTGACCGCACCAAGTCTGCCTACTCAGAGTTCGGCACCTCCAGTCTCCTCACCATTTACCTCACCTGCATCACACACGCCTAGTAAGTTTAAAGACTCAACACACCTGCACCGTTAATAGCAAATACATATACATAGCACACAGCAGTGAAAAATACCATACTCAACATACCTTTCATGAACTTTAAAAGCGTAATGCAAACGTGTCGTTTAACATCGTGACGTGTCAAAACAGCTCATCGTTAATCATCATTCATCATTATCATTCATCGTTCACCATTTATCATTCATCTTTCATCATTTATCATTTATCGTTCCTTTATTGAATTCAGTTCATTAGAAGTGACTATCGTACATCATCATCATTTACGATGGATCCATCATACATAGAACCGCGGTACCCGACGGCTGTCGGACATCAGTGACAGGATCACCCATCCACTGTGCCTAGGCCTCATCATCAGCTTTTACATATACGTCTTAAATATTTACATATAATTCAATAGCCACAACTAATTCCAATCATTCAAAACATTACCATTTTCATCACTTATAAAAATCATGCACCAATGCAATTTTTCTTAAATCCAAGAATGCGACGTATATCTTCATAAAATCTTAAAAATTGTGAATCATGATGCATGGACATTTAAAATATCATAAATTTGTGCTCAGGGCGCTGTCAGGCCAAAATCTCACTCTGGGTGCAAAATGATCATTTTGCCCCTGGAAATCCAAAAATTACCGTTTTGCCTCTAGACGTAAAATTTAACGTTTTTGACATTTTCTTAATTCCATTGACTCTAACATGTCCCAAATA
This sequence comes from Primulina huaijiensis, assembly GCF_012295235.1. NCBI lineage: Eukaryota > Viridiplantae > Streptophyta > Magnoliopsida > Lamiales > Gesneriaceae > Primulina > Primulina huaijiensis. The sequence continues at coordinate 8,160,453 of NC_133316.1, read as the reverse complement.
ATTATTTAAGCCTACATGAATTTTTTCATATTTTTATTTGGCTTAAATCGACGACTTTTAAATTAATCTTTAACTATAACATATTAATGCGTTTTAATCCCGAATTAAACTAAACCTTAGCATAAAATTCCAAAATTAAAAACTTAGACTTCTAATAATTATTTGAGCTTAAATATAATTTTCCATAATTTTATAAAGCTTAAATCTAGGCATTTTAATTAATTTTTTAATTAATGTTTCGTGCGGCGATTAAATCTCGGATAAATCTAAAACTCATTATTTTAATCCGAAACTTACCAAACTCTTAAAAATGTCCCAAAACATATTTAAAAGCATCCCTAGACTTAACTCGAGCTCATTTCATAACTTATCCAAATTATTTTAAAACTTGTACCGGGGTCCCGGTTTTAACCCGAATCAACCTGAAATTTAACTAAATCTTTCTCAACTTAATCCATGCCTAAAATGAATCTTACCAGCCTCTAAACAACCATTTACAGCCCACTAAAACCAACGAAAACGAGGCCACAAGCTGCTGGAAAAATCTGCCTATTCCCACTCGAAAGCCCGAGATGCAACAAGCCTCCAAATTTCGTCCCTAGCTGAAGTCCAAGAGGACCAGCCCCTAACCAACCTGCCTAGTCCACCTTAAGACCCTAATGGACCGTCCTAACCCAAGCTCACAGCCCCATGCTTGACGCAACTCGCCAATGCTCGCTAGACACCGAGGAAGCACCACCCGCGGCCATCCTCCACTCCACTTGATCAAGCGGCTTCGGGGATGGTTCTATCGGGGTTAGACCCTCCTAGACCTTGTCTCAAACCCACCAGGGCCTGGTACGTGGCTTGGATCGGTCCTTGCACCGCTGGCTTCGCCCTTCACACGCTGCTTCTCCAAAACCGTAACAACCATGGGTAAAGCACCCCTCGGCCTACAACCAGCTCTCAACGTCTCGACTCCAGCCTATATCCATCTCGATCCTCAACATGTTCAGCCCCTTAGGACCCTAATTCGACATCCCCTTGCACCATAGTAACAAAAACCTGAGATGTATGCAACAACATAAATTTTATGCTTTAAAAGAATTTAATAAAATACTAAAGAAATTTAATAATTTGCATTCATGTGGTTCACGTGGACTTTCCGATTTTCGGGACATTACATCTTTATTGATAACTCTTCCAATATACAGATTCGTACAAAGAATGAAAGAATAAAGAATCTTGTGACTATCAAAATCTGCCATAGTCTTCAACTGAATAGATGAAGAGAATGTCTTCTAACTGATCTTTTATTTCTTTGCTCTCTTATCGGCTGGTTGCTGATCAGTTTGTTGACTAGATCTCGTCTTTGATATCTGCTGCTGGTCTTCTTCTTTATCTTCCCATTTTTTGTCAAACGCCTCCACTTTCTTGGATAAAGATTTGACCTCTGAGCTGATGTTAGAAACAACATTCATCAGAAGGTCTTGCATAATGTCCATACGTTTGGTGAGTGAGTTCTACAAGAAATCGAAGCGTTTGTTAAACATCTCCTGAGTATTGAAGTGAGCTTCAGCTGACACTCTGTCTTTTTTGATTTGATCCATATGGAAGAACAAGTTCGTGACATGTAATGTGATCTTTTGAAGACTCTTGAAAGTGTTCTCCTTCATGGTTTCAATCTTCATTGTATGCGCTGATATAGGGGGATTTTACTTGTTTTTCATGTCATGTTATGTCACATTGTGTTGCATTTATCATTTAGATTGCATGCATTTTGTGTTATTTTAGCATAATTTATGTTTTCTTGTTGCTCATGTGTTTGGTTGGTGAAAATGCAGGAAATTCATGCATGAACTGAAGAAATGTGAAAGTCATCCCCCCTGGCGCACATTCACATCCGCCCGGACGCATCCGATGTGTGGTTAAAAGAATTTTTGCGAGAATCATCTGCCCGGGCGGAAACTTATGTCCGCCCGGGCGCGTCAAAGGAAAAGTGAAATAAAAATCTGCGCAAGCCATCTGCCCGGGCGGACTTTTTGGAAAGAATTTTTGGACGATTTATTCCCTTAATTCTGAATGGGGAGAATATGGTAGGGGGTTGAGGCACGAAATCAGAGATTATTCATCATTATTCAGCAACCACCACAAGCTTTGGAGAGGATTTGGCGCTTGGATTGAAGATTCGAAGATTTCTGGACACCGTTCTTCGTGTTTTTCGTCAAATCTAGTATTTATAATTTAGTTTTTATCCTTTAAACATTGTTGTGTTTATATCTACCATGAATTCTCATAGCTAAACCAAAATATTTGTTGGTATTTAAGGGGATCCTATCCCAAACTTTGATTTACTTAATTTATATTTCGATTGTTGCTTTGTTCTTGAATGTGCTACTGTTTTTCATTGTGTTGTTAGAGCGTAGCTAACTTTAACAACGTTTTTATATTGCGGGTGAGTTCGAGAGAATAGCTTGTGATAGGAACGAGTAGCATAGTTCGTGGATCTACAATTTACATAGATATATGAAATTGGATACACGCCGATAGTCATAGTCCAGTAGGGCGAAAACTAGGGGATTTCATAGATCGACATGCGATTCACTCTTGATAAATAATTAAAGACATTTAATTACTGCACTGAGTAGAATTAGTTTGGCATAGTACGAGAGAGTGTGTTCAATTGAATAGGAAATCATGTCGGAAGCATACAATCACTATTGAACGAATTAATTAATTAATGAAGGGTAGGTGAACCGATATTCCCAACAAATTCATTCCTCATTGAATTTTAATAAACCATTTTAGATATTATATTTCATTATTCAATTCTTGAATCTTTTTATTTGCATATTTATTTGAGCATAGTAGTATTAAAACATTCATCCAAATTTCGTTAGTATAGATTTAATAACTGAAAATAATAATTTTCAAATACAGTCTTCAGTGGAACGATACTCGTACTCACGTACATTATACTATTACTTGACATCGTGAACTTGCGATTATTTTTTGAGCATACAAAACCATATTTTTAGTAAGAATTCCACAGTGCAAGTTTCGCTCGATCAAGTTTTTGGCGCCGTTGCCGGGGACTGTTAATTCACAATTTTATTTTTAGTTATTTTCTTTAACATTATTTTATTTTTTTTGAGCTAACACTCCATATTCTATTACATAAATTTTTTTTCCAGTGCATGCCAAAGTCACTTGACGTGGAGCATGAGTAGTTTGACCCTGAAATTGAAAGAACTTTTCACAGGAGAAGACATCAGCAAAGACTGAAGGAACTGATCGAGAGGCACGAGCATGAGCATGAGGAGGAACACCATGAAGATAGACATGTTGAGATGCCACGCTGTATACCAATGCTAGAGTATGCCCAACCTTCTTTGGATGGTGCACGCCCCGGCATTGTGAGGCCAATTGTGCGGGCAAATCACTTCGAAATCAAGCCAGCTATAATTCAGATGATTCAGAATACAGTCCAGTTTGGAGTATCTGCAGTAGATGACCTAAACACGCACATCGTAGATTTTATTGAAATTTGCGATACTTTTAAATTTAATGGAGTTTCTGATGATGCTGTTAGGTTGTGTTTATTTCCTTTCTCCTTACGTGATAAAGCTAAAACATGGTTAAATTGTTTACCTGTAGGTTCGACCACCACATGGGAGGATATGGCAAAAGCGTTTCCCATTAAATACTTTCCTCCATCTAAAACCATGAAGCTGCGGGCGGACATCACCACATTTGCTCAATTCGAGCAAGAGTCTCTCTATGAAGCATGGGAGCGATTCAAAGATCTATTACGGAGATGCCCACATCACGAATTGCCACTTGGGTTAGTCGTTCAAACCTTTTATTATGGTTTACTTACTCCTAATCGCACTATGATAGATACTGCTGCTTGTGGAAACCTACTGAGGAAGACTGCTGAAGAGGGATATGAGCTGTTGGAGGAGATGGCTGTTAGCAGCTATAATCCTCAATCTGAAAGGAACAACCAGTGGAGAAGTGCAGGAGTTCACCAGGTAACTGACCTTTCTGCTATTACTGCACAACTTGATGTCTTGAACAGGAAACTGGATGGCTTGAATATGGGTGGCATAGCTATGCGTCTTTAAGAGATATTCTGTGATAAGTGTGGGAGTGAACATTTTATGAAGGACTGTCAAGATGACAATTCCTTCTATGTGCAAAATGAGGCACCGGTGAATCAAGTGGGAGTCCAAAACCGTCCAAGGAATGATCCGTATTCGAACACATATAATCCTTGATGGAGGTAACATCCCAACTTCTCGTGGAGTGGTCAAAACAGTCAGAATCAACCACAAAGAGGACAACCATATGGGAAAAAACCGATGTACAGATCTGACCCTCCTAGAGAAGAGTAGTCCAATTTGGAGCATATGATGTCTAAGTTAATCTCATCTACCGAAACTAGACTCCAAAATCAAGATGCATCGATAAAGGTGCTAGAAAATCAGATTGGACAGTTCAAAAATGATAGGAAGTAGAGAACCTGGCACCTTGCCAAGTAACACCGAGACCAATCCAAAAGAACAAGTGAATGCCATTGAGTTGAAGAGTGGAAAAATTTTAGAGTCGAGAGAAAAAGAAAAAAATCAAGTGCCGGATGAACAGACAGAAAAATCTAAAGGTAAGTCTTCTAACTCTACACCAGCACCCACTGCACAATCTAAAATTGTTATACCTCCTCCTTTCCATGCAGCACTGAAAAAACAAAACTTGATGCACAATTCGGTAAGTTTCTTGAGGTATTTAAAAAATTGCATATCAATATTCCTTTTGCCGATGCTTTGATGCAAATGCCTAGTTAAGATAAAGTTTTTAAAGACATCATAGCAAACAAGAGAAAATTGGAGGATCACATGACGGTAAATCTAACTGAAAATTGCTTTGCTTTGGTGCAAAACAAGATCCCACCGAAACTTAAGGATCCAGGAAGTTTTTTTATTCCTTGAATGATTGGTGATGTTGTTTTCCATAAAGCTTTGTGTGATCTTGGTGCGAGTATTAATCTTATGCCTTTGTCTGTGTTTAGGAAACTTGGGTTGGGGGAACCTAAGCCAACGAGGATGTCTTTACAGCTGGCAGACAGATCTGTCAAGTATCCACGGGGAGTTATTGAGGATGCGCTAGTGAAAGTGGATAAATTTATTTTTCTTGCTAATTTCGTGGTGCTCGACATGGAAGAGGATATGGAGATGCCTTTGATTTTGGGGAGACCGTTCCTTGCAACTGGCAAGGCCCTAATTGATGTTCAAGAAGGGAAGTTGTGATTGAGAATGGGCGAAGAAGAGATTACTTTTGATGTTTTAATGCACTCAAACACACACTGCATTCTGATAGTTGTTATAGAATTGATTCTTTTGATGCTCTTGTGTCTACCTATGTGCAGGATGCTCTTAGGGACCCTTTGGAAGCCACTCTCACTACTGAATTGAGAGAAGATGAATTGGATGTAGAGAAAGCAGAAATAGTGGCATACCTCAATGCCAACCAGCCATGGAAGATGCCAATAAGGATGAGATTAGAGGACTTGGGAGATCGAAGAGACTTGATCCCTCAGAAGTCAAGCATGGAAGAGCCACCGACGCTTGAGCTCAAGTCATTGCCTCCACACCTAAAGTACGTATACCTAGGTGAGAATAGCACTTTACCTGTCATTTTTCTGTTGCTTTGACAGATGTGATGGAGGACAAACTGTTGGAAGTTTTGAAAGCGCACAAGAGTACTTTTGCGTGGAAGGTGGCGGATATAAAAGGAATCAATCCATCAGTCTGCATGCACAAGATCTTGATGGAAGACGAGTACTCACCTCTTGTGCAACCTCAGAGAATATTGAATCCAAAGATGCAAGAGGTAGTAAAAGCAGAATCTATTAAACTCCTTGATGCAGGTATTATCTATCATATATCTGATAGTGCATGGGTAAGTCCTGTTCAGTGTGTGCCGAAAAAAGGTGGGATTACTGTGATCACAAATGAAAAAAATGAATTAATACCCACTAGGACAGTAAAGGATGGCGTGTGTGCATAGATTATAGGAAATTAAATGATGCTACTCGTAAAGATCACTTTCCACTGCCCTTCATTGATCAAATGCTTGAGAGGTTAGCGGGTCATGAGTTTTATTGTTTTTTGGATGGGTATTCAGGGTATAACCAAATCATGATTGCACCCGAGGACCAAGAGAAAAGCACTTTCACTTGTCTTTATGACACTTTTGCTTTTAGACGGATGCCCTTTGGATTGTGTAATGCCCCTGCCACTTTTCAGCGATGCATGACCGCTATATTTCATGACATGAAAGAAACTTTTCTTGAGAAATTTATGGATGACTTCTCGATATTTGGCTCTTCTTTTGATGACTGTTTGCAGAATTTGAAGGTTGTGTTGATGAGATGCGAGGAGACAAATTTGGTGCTGAATTGGGAAAAGTGCCATTTTATGGTACAAGAAAGAATAGTATTGGGGCACAAAATATCAGAGCATGGAATAGAGGTGGATAATGCAAAAGTCGAAGTTATCAAGAACTTACCACCTCCGACATCCATAAAGGGAGTTATATGTTTTTTAGGCCACGCCGGTTTTTATCGACGTTTTATCAAAGATTTTTCTAAAATTGCCAAACCTCTATCTTCCTTACTTATGAAAGATGTGTCTTTTGATTTTAATTCTGACTGTTTGCAGGCGTATGAGGGTTTGAAGGAGTGCTTGGTGACGGCTCCTGTCTTGGTGGCACCAGATTGGGATCTACCCTTCGAGATCATGTGCGATGCCAGTGATATTACGGTGGGGGCTGTGCTTGGCCAGTGGCAAAACAAGGTATTTCGTACAATTTACTACGCAAGTAAGACCTTAGATGAGGCTCAATTGAATTATGCAACAACTGAAAAGGAATTACTTGCAGTAGTATTTGCGCTTGACAAATTTCATTCATATCTTGTTCTGTCAAAAGTTGTTATTTACACGGACTACTCTGCACTGAAATATTTACTAGCCAAGAAAGATGCAAAGCCACGCCTACTTCAGTGGATTTTATTGTTGCAAGAATTTGATTTAGAAATAAAAGATAAGAAGGGTGTTGAGAATTTTGTAGCAGATCACTTGTCTAGATTGGAGCTAATTAGTAATAACTATGTGGATCATGTTATAAATGATTGGTTTCCTGATGAGCAGCTATTTGAGGTGAAACACTGTCCTTGGTATGCAAATTTTGCTAACTTTCTTGTCACAGGCACACCACCACCCAATCTATCGTTTCACCAACGTAAGAAATTCTTTTCTGATGTGAAACATTATTTTTGGGAGAAACCATTTTTGTTTAAGATCTGTGCAGATTCCATGATAAGAAGGTGTGTTGCAGAGGAAGAGTTCGGTCAAATTCTTAACCATTGCCATAACCGTGAGGTAGGTGGTCATTTTGGGCCAACAAAGACGGCATTAAGGTACTTGAATGTGGCTTTTATTGGCCAAACCTCTTTAAGGATGCTCGTTCTTATGTGCTTACTAGGGATGGCAATGGGTAGGGTATGGGTCGGATTTCATACATCTCTAAGCGTCATGAAATGCCATTAAATAATATTCTTGAGTGTGAGGTTTTGATGTATGGGGGATAGACTTCATGGGACTGTTTCCCAGTTCGTTCACGAAAAAGTATATTTTGGTGGCGGTTGACTATGTGTCTAAGTGGGTAGAGGCAGAATCTTATGCCACTAACGACGCTCAAGTGGTCTTGAAATTTTTGAAGAAAAATATTTTTAACAGATTTGGAACACCAAGAGCAATCATTAGTGATGGTGGCACCCATTTTTGCTACAATTTATTTGAAAAACTTTTGAGCAAATATGGTGTCACACATAAGATTTCTACCCCATATCACCCCCAAACTAGTGGTCAAGTGGAAGTGTCGAACCGAGAGATCAAGTGGATTTTGGAAAAAGTAGTAGGAGTCAGCCGGAAAGACTGGTCAGTGAGGTTAGATGATTCTCTTTGGGCATATAGGACTGCTTTCAAAACACCTATAGGCACTACACCGTATAGGTTATTGTTTTGTAAAGCATGTCATCTAACTGTAGAGTTAGAGAATCGTGCATATTGGGTAACAAAAGCATTAAACTTTAACTTTACTGATGCAGGTGAACGACGTCTACTTCAATTGGATCAGTTGGAGGAATTCCGGAATCTGGCATATGATCTTGCACTGTCATTCAAAGAAAAGACAAAGAAATCTCATGATAGGCGGATCATCGAAAGAGAATTCAAAGAAGGTGAAAATGTCCTGCTCTACAACTCCTGGTTGCGACTATTTCCCGGAAAATTAAAGTCACGATGGTCTGGTCCATTCGTGATTTCCAAAGTTTACCCTTCGCGAGCTGTAGAATTGTTAGATGGAAAATATGGGACATTTACGGTCAATGCCCAGCGACTGAAGCACTACATGGGTGGCATAGCTGAGCCACAACTTGGACTCACCCGGTTCCAAGACAATCCGAACTGAAACTGACCGACAGTGCAGCTACATTTAATTCGATTTTTAGTGTATGTTATTATTGTTTTACGTTAAAAAAAATAAAATTGTGTAAAGCCGTGAAGCTTCCGCCCGGGCGCACATTTATGTCCGCCCGGGCGCGTTCCTTTTCAATTTTTTTTAAAAAGCCGTGAAGCTTCCGCCCGAACTCACATTTATGTCCGCCTGGGCGCGTTCTTTTTCAAAAAAATTTTCAGAAAGCCGCAAGTCATCCGTTCGGGCGGAAACTTATATCTGCCCGGGCGGATCGCGATTTTTTTAAGAAATAACCAGACTCTTTTCTCTCCTTCATTCGAAACGTAGCCGCACCCCCTTCGATTTTTTGCTCCTTCCCTCTCAATCTCACTCAAATCACTTGTTTTGTGCACATTTCAGGTACAATCTTGTATCTCCACCTTCAACAAGCGTCAAGAAGCGATTTTTCCGATCAAGAATTGAAATTTTCCGGCCACCTATGAACTTGCCGGCCGTCGCCGCTCTTCTCCGGCCATCGCTGCAACTCTCCTGCCACCGCCACCGATTTCCAGCGAGGTATTCTTCCGACAAAACAACTCCTACCCCGGGCTCCTTTTCTTCAAAGATTATCAACAATGGCACCTAAGAAAGCTCGGGTAAGTCACGATGCTTCTTCGTCATCATCTCATAATTCCCAGTTATTTGTGATTACTGCTGCTAGAGAATGATGTGCAATACACCTTTATTATAAATCAAATCGAGAATAGAAGGTGGGGAAAATTTTGTAGCCAACCGCAAGCCGCGGTGGCACCGGTAGTGCGGGAATTTTATGCCAATGCGGCTGAGAGGAGTGATAATAAAACATTTGTGAGAGGGAAGCTGTTAGATTTTAGTTCGGTAGAGATTAATAGGGTGCTTGAGACACCGGCGGTGGACGACTCGATATATGTGGCATGGGAGGCAGAACCCAACTTAGATTTGATGATGCAAAGAATCTGCTATCCAGGGTCTCCGTGGAAGACACCTGGATCGTATACTTGTTTTGCCGAAAATTTTTTGTTAGTCCCGGCTGCGATGTGGTTTGCATTTTTGGCCACACGTTTGATGCCAGTGGGGCACACCAGCGAAGTCCAGTGGGAGAGGGGAGTGCTGCTATATGCACTGATGACCCATATGCCACTCAATGTGGGAAATATTATCCATTCACAGATCCAGCTGAGCATTCACAATCCGAATGTGGCACTATTCTTTCCCCACATTATCACCGAGCTGTGTGTTGGTACTGGGGTCGTTTTTCAGGATGATGATGAATGGTTTTCACCGACTAAGGCCCTTGATGACGCTAGCTGGCTACAGAAAATGGCAGTACGACTGAAGGCTTTCCCGCAGTTTGGCCCTATTTGGGAATGCTTGACGTTCGATCCACTACCACAGCCGCCCCCACCACTGGCCCCGCGACCTTGACGTCGCCTTCATCAGGATCAGATGGACGAGTTTGCTGCATTCGCGGACCATCAGTTACAGTGGCAGGCTGTGAGTCAGACATATCAGGCTGCTACTGATGCCCTGCTGCGTCTGTCCCTGAGCCACAGCGGTATTGACCCAACCCTTATGCCACCACCCATGCCAGCCTTCCCGCCGCCTTTTCAGTTCCACTATTTTGTTATTGCATCTATTTTGTTATGCACTATCTGTCTCTTTTTCTATTGTTTGTTGCATTGGGGACACTGCTCGACTTTAGTATTGGGGGGTGGATGTATGTTGTTTTGTGTGTTCATTTTTGGTGTTTTGTTGGTTATATTTGTTGGCATTTAGTGTTAGTCATTTTTGCATTGATGTGTATCAGCCGATGGTGTTTGGAATAGTACTTGTTAGCCAAGGATGATTAAGAAATGATGAGACATGCCCTGTCTGTTGTAATCACACTCTTTTAGCACATAATGTGGTAAAGACATGAAGCTTTATTTAAAATGCTGAATCCTCTTTGCACGAATGTTAGAACTAGAAGAGTGCATGATAAGATGGTGAAAATTTAAAACTAAAGTGGGGAACGAAGATGTTTGAAGGTGTGAATTGAGCTTCACTATATTCTCTTGAATCGAGGTAACTATCAGCAGCGGAAAAAAAAAAAAGGTAGATAGATGGAGATGTAAGGTGTGGGGGAGCCGAATAAAGGAATGAAATCCTATTCCGGGCGAAAAATGTAAAACACATGGATTTGAATCTGAAATGAAAATTTCTAATATAGTCTTTTTATTACTGTATTCCAATTCAGTCCAAAAAAAAAGGAAAAAGAAAAAAACTGCTGCTGGTGGTTACTGAGTGCAAAGGAATAAAGGAGAGTGAGATTTATACTAACATGCTGATTTAAATCTCTGACAATGGTTGAGAATGGATGCCTCTGTCATTTATGATGCTAGGACTAACGACACACACATACACATTCAGGTTTTATTTGAAACAATGTCTAGACCAAGGGAAGTGCGAAGAGTTGTGCTTTTACATTGATCGACAAGGAAATATGTTGAGTTTCGCTGAGGCTACTTGATGACTATGAAATCACTGTCGAGCTACTTTGTGTCATGTTCCGTTTTGTCTTGTCACCTGTTTTGCTCGAGGGCGAGCAAATGGTTAGTATTGGGGGGTTAATATAGGGGGATTTTACTTGTTTTTCATGTCATGTTATGTCGCATTGTGTTGCATTTATCATTTAGATTGCATGCATTTTGTGTTATTGTAGCATAATTTATGTTTTCTTGTTGCTCATGTGTTTGGTTGGTGAAAATGCAGGAAATTCGTGCATGAATTGAAGAAATGCGAAAGTCATCCGCCCGGGCGCACATTCACATCCGCCCGGGCGCATCCAAGGTGTGGTTAAAAAAATTTTTGCGAGAATCATCCGGCCGGGCGGAAACTTATGTACGCCCGGGCGCGTCAAAGGAAAAGTGAAATAAAAATCTGTGCAAGCCATCCGCCCGGGTGGACTTTTTGGAAAGAATTTTTGGACGATTTCTTCCCTTAATTCTGAATGGGGAGAATATGGTAGGGGATTGAGGCGCAAAATCATAGATTATTCATCATTATTCAGCAGCCACCACGAGCTTTGGAGAAGATTTGGCGCTTGGATTGAAGATTCGAAGATTTCCTGACACCGTTCTTCGTGTTTTTCGTCAAATCTAGAATTTCTAATTTAGTTTTTATCCTTTAAACATTGTTGTGTTTATATCTACCATGAAATCTCGTAGCTAAACAAAATATTTGTTGGGATTTAAGGGGATCCTACCCCAAACTTTGATTTACTTAATTTATATTTCGATTGTTGCTTTGTTTTTTAATGTGCTACTGTTTTTCATTGTGTTGTTAGAGCATAGCTAACTTTAACAACGTTTTATTGCGAGTGAGTTCGGGAGAATAGCTTGTTATATGAACGAGTAGCATGGTCCGTGGATCTACAATTTACATAGATATATGAAATTGGATACACGCCGATAGTCATAGTCCGGTAGGGCGGAAACTAGTGGATTTCATAGATCGACATGCGATTCACTCTTGATAAATAATTAAAGACATTTAATTACTTCACTGAGTAGAATTAGTTTGGCATAGCTCGAGAGAGTGTGTTCAATTGAATAGGAAATCCTGTCGGAAGCATACAATCACTATCGAACGAATTAATTAATTAATGAGGGGTAGGTGAACCTATATTCCCAACAAATTCATTCCTCATTGAATTTTAATCAACCATTTTAGATATTATATTTCATTATTTAATTCTTGAATCTTTTTATTTGCATATTTATTTAAGCATATTAGTATTAAAACAATANCATATAATATTTAAACATTTAATAAAACAAAAACTATATAATTATATTATAAAACATTTAATTAATGTACAATTTTTATGTTTATCAGTAAGTACGAGTATCGTTCCACCNAATGTTTTATAATATAATTATATAGTTTTTGTTTTATTAAATGTTTAAACATTATATGTTTTATATATGGGATTAAGATGATTCTTGGACCTGTAGAAAGTTGATTATAATATCTACAATATTGTTGACAAGCATGAGATAAAAATCCTCTCACAATTGGGATCAAATTAAGCAACAAATAAAGTTACCAAAGGAGTGGCAGTTTTACCATGCTCTAGTATTTTGACCATATCTCTCAAATTACTTGGTCAAATGGTTTGAAAAAAATACCACAACTAGACAACTCAATTATCCACATGTTTCTTTTTATGTGAAGAAGCAAATTCGGAGAAGAAGATTTTCAAAAGTGATGTGTAATATAATATAATATCTTGGAACACCAATGAAGACTTATGTGTAAAAAAATAATATTTTATTTGTGGTTGTCTCCCCAAATTTGGCTATAAATAGGGGTGCATTGTAATGAATTGAGATATCCCTCATTCTATGAACAAATCTTTGAGTTCATAATATTTCTCTCTTTATTTTTCCTTTATTTCATCATTTAAAAATAATTAGCATGTTAATTTCATATTCAAAGTTTTATACTTTGAATAATGAGTAGCTAACTTCCCAAGGTTGAGATGAAAAGGTGAAGCTCTTGGTATGATAATAAGGTTATTAAAAGGTAATAATCTATGTTTTATATTATTTAATCATTATTTATTGTTTATGTTATATTTATTTCTTTAAGCATTTTTATACCCTACTTATAAGTGGGAGTTTTGATTTATTGTTGCTATATGTTACACTAAATTCTTGGTACCATTTAAATGTTTGTTTGGTTTTACCAACCATTTAAAGTGGATGCCTTGATTTATTATATATCAATATATCATATTATTAATTTCTTGGTACCATTTAAATGTTAGTTTGGTTTTACCAACCATTTAAAGTGGGAACCTTGATTTAGTGTTTACAAATATATATAGCACAATAAATACTTGACAACATTTATAAGTTTTGATATATATTTTATACTTATAAGAAAATAGTATATAACATAATATAAATATGATTATTTAATATATTGGAACCATTTTATTAAGTGGATTTCAATAATGTTCATTAATGTTAACTTTATTAAAATATCAAGAGTGGATCCTCTAATCTCAACTACTTAAATTAAAATTTGAACAATTAAAAATTACCAATTAAAGATTCAAACAATTAAAAGAAAAACAAAAACAAAAACAAAAACAAAAAGACATTGTAGTGGACTTGTAATTACCGTAGCTTCCCTGTGGATACGATATCGGACTCACCGAATTATACTACTTGCGGACAACCTGCTATTGGGAGTGCAACAATCAAAGTCACAACAAGTTTTTGGCGCCGTTGTCGGGGAAGTATAATTTAATTTCAAGTCTATTTAATTTTCTTTCTTTGAATTTTTTATTGTTTTTGTGTGTTTTTCTTCTTTTTCTTTTGCATTTGCATGAGCATTATTTGGTCACGTACACTTAGTGGTCGACTCATTCGAAATAACCCTTTATTTTTACAAAACATGGCGGAAGAACCCATCCAGGAAAATGAAGATGAAATTCAATCTCAACATGATCATGATAGGCGAAGAACACTTAGAGATCACATGAATCCTACACGTACTAGTGCACCTTCATGTCTAGTTTTTCCCCCTGATGCATCTCATTTCAATTTTAAGCCTGGTATTATCCAACTTTTACCCAACTTTCATGGCTTAGATTCTGAAAATCCATACATGCATTTACGAGAATTTGAAGAAGTGTGCAACACATATAATGATCTAAATTGTAGCATGAACACCATTCGACTTAAGCTTTTTCCTTTTTCTTTAAAAGATAAAGCTAAAACTTGGCTACAAAATCTTAGATCGGGATCCATTCGAACTTGGGATGAATTGCAACAACAATTTTTGAAAAAGTTTTTTCCATCTCATAGAACAAATTCTTTCAAAAGGCAAATCATCACTTTCACTCAAAAACAAGGAGAAACTTTTTATCAGTGTTGGGATAGATATAAAGAATTGCTTAATCTTTGTCCACATCATGGTTTTGAAATTTGGAGAGTTGTTTCTCAATTTTATGAAGGCTTAACACCTAAAGATAGGCAAATGGTTGAATTTATGTGTAATGGAACATTTGAAGATAAAGATCCAAATGAGGCAATTGAGTATCTCGATTCATTAGCTGAAAATGCTCAAAATTGGGACACTATAGGTACAATCGAACCATCAAACAAGATTCAATCTCCTACATCTGGTGGAGGTATGTACACTCTCAAAGATGAACATGATCTTCAAGCTAGATTTACCTCTTTGGCAAGAAAAGTTGAGGCACTTGAATTGAAAAAGAATGGTCAATTAAAATCTGTTCAAGAAATTGCATGTCACATCTGTGATACAAGTGATCATTCTACAAAAGATTGTCCCACTTTGCCTTCTTTTAAAGAATGTCTCCATGAACAAGCCAATGTTTTAAACAATCTCAAAAGGCCAAATTTTGAACCATTTTCTCAAAGTTACAATCCAGGTTGGCGAAATCATCCAAATTTTAGTTGGAGGAATGATAATGCTGCACAATTTTCACAACCACATTTCCAAAATCAACAAAATTTTCAAAATTATGCACCTTATGTTCCTCCACCTAAAAGGAATTTGGAAGATATATTGAATTCTTTCATTGCAAAGCAAGAGTCTATCAATACTCAAACTGCTCAAACCATGACAGATTTGAAAGATACTCTTGCTAAATTTGCATCTGCACTTAATGTTCATGAAAAAGGTAAATTTCCTTCACAACCTCTGCCTAATCCCAAGGATCATCATTCACAAACTGGAACTTCTGGAACTCAACCGATGGATCAGGTAAAATCTGTTATTACCCTTCGAAGTGGTAAGGTTGTGGAAAAATCCATTCTTGAACCTTGTGAAGATGATGATAAATCAACTCCAAAGGGTAAGGAAGTGGAACCCATAACTTGCGAAGAGGAGGTTCAACAGACAGTGTCACCACCATTCCCTCATGCATTGAAAAATACAAAAAAATCAAATTTGAATTCTGATATATATGATATTTTTAAACAAGTAAAAGTTAATATTCCTTTATTAGATGCAATAAAACAGGTACCATCATATGCCAAATTTTTGAAAGACTTGTGCACTGTGAAAAGAAAATTGAATGTGAAAAAGAAAGCATTTTTAGCCGAACAAGTAAGTGCAATCATTCAAAATAATAATGCTTTGAAATACAAAGACCCTGGTTGTCCTACTATTTCTTGTATTATTGGAGAACGAAAGATTAAAAAAGCCTTGCTTGACCTTGGAGCTAGTGTGAATTTACTTCCATATTCAGTTTATCAAGAACTCAATCTAGGCGAGTTAAAACCTACTTCGGTAACACTTTTACTTGCTGATAGATCTGTTAAAGTGCCAAGAGGTATGGTAGAAGACGTGTTGGTCCAAGTTGATAACTTTGTATATCCTGTCGATTTCATAGTTTTAGATACACAACCTATCGAAGCTTGTAATGCAATTCCTGTAATTTTAGGTCGTCCATTTTTAGCAACTTCTAATGCTCTTATAAATTGCAGGAATGGAATAATGAAGTTGTCATTTGGTAACATGACCTTGGAGCTTAATGTGTTTAATCTTTGTAAGCAACCACATGACAAAGGAGATGAAAGTGAAGATGAAAATCTTATTGAAACTCTTGTGGAAGAAAACATTCAAGAAGGGAGTACTCGTGATCAATAAGATATTTGTTCAATTGAAACTGTTAAAGAAAATATTGAAATTGATCTTGATGATTTTATCAGGTATCACTCGTTACCAGGATCAAAAAAAGAACTTGATGCAAAATATGAGAACAAAGACGAACCACCCATATTGGAGTTAAAACCCTTGCCAGAAGAATTGAAGTATGCATTTATTGGAGAAGATGAAACATATCCGGTGGTAATTTCTTCCAAACTAGCAAGTGATGAAGAAGGTAAATTAGTTGATATGCTTAAAAGACATAAAAATGCAATTGGTTGGACACTAAAAGATCTCAAGGGCATTGATCCACTAATTTGCACTCACAAAATTCACTTAGAAGAAAATGCAAAAACATCTCAACAACCACAAAGGAGATTAAATCCACACATGAAAGATATTGTGAAAACTGAAGTTCTCAAACTACTTGATGTTGGGATTATCTACCCTATTTCTGATAGTATGTGGGTAAGCCCAACACAAGTAGTTCCGAAAAAATCTGGCATCACAGTGATAAAACATGAAAAAGGTGAATTGTTAACAAGTCGAGTCCCATCTAGTTGGCGGATGTGTATTGATTATAGAAAATTAAATGACGCCACTAGAAAAGATCATTTTCCATTACCATTTTTGGATCAAATTTTAGAAAGAGTAGTAGGTCATCCATACTACTGTTTTCTTGATGGATATTCAGGTTATTATCAAATTCTCAATGCACTCGAAGATCAAGATAAAACTACATTCACATGTCCTTTTGAAACATTTGCATTTAGAAGGATGCCATTTGGATTATGCACTGCCCCAGCAACATTTCAAAGATGTATGCTAAGCATTTTTTGCGACATAGTGGAAAATTGTTTGGAAATTTTCATGGATGATTTAACTGTCTTTGGGAATACATTTGATAATTGTCTTGAAAATTTGGAAAAAGTTTTAAAAAGATGCGAGGAAAAAGGTCTTATTTTAAATTGAGAAAAATGTCATTACATGATTACTTCTGGAATTGTTTTAGGACATGTCGTGTCATCTCATGGAATTGAAGTTGATAAAGCAAAAGTTGATGTCATTGCCAATTTAACACATCCCAAAAACATAAAAGAAATTCGCTCATTTTTGGGACATGCTGGATTTTATAGGAGGTTTATAAAGGACTTTAGTTTAATCTCTAAACCCATTTGTAACCTCTTAACAAAAGACAGTGCATTTGAGTGGACTCAAGAATGTCAAAATGCTTTTGATAAAATCATTCGACATTTAACATCAGCTCCTATCATGCAACCTCCTGATTGGTCTTTACCATTTGAAATCATGTGCGATGCGAGTGATTATGCAGTCGGTGCAGTATTGGGTCAAAGAAGAAACGGTAAGCCTTATGTGATATATTATGCAAGTAGAACTTTAAACAATGCTCAAATGAATTACTCCACAACTGAAAAAGAACTACTTGCTGTAATATTTGCATTAGATAAATTTCGTTCTTATTTGATTGGATCAACAACTATCGTGTTTACTGATCATTCTGCTATTAGATATTTGTTGACCAAACAGGATGCAAAGCCACGACTGATACGATGGATTTTGTTGCTCCAAGAATTTGACATTGTGATCAAAGATAAAAAAGGAACCGAGAATGTCGTAGCCGATCATTTATCGAGACTAGTAACAGGATCATCTTGTGAAATGACACCAATTAACGATAATTTTCCTGATGAACATCTATTTTCAGTTACTACTACACCTTGGTTTGCTAACATAGTAAATTTTCTTGTGACAGGAAAAATGCCACCGCAATGGAGTTCTCAAGATAAAAGAAAATTTTTGAATGAGGTAAAAAACTTTTATTGGGATGATCCGTATCTGTTCAAGTATTGTCCGGATCAAATTTTTCGACGTTGCATACCCGACAATGAGGTAAGTAGTGTCATTAAATTTTGTCATTCAGAAGCATGCGGAGGACATTTTTCTTCAAAGAAAACAGCTGCAAAAATCTTGCAGTGTGGATTTTATTGGCCCACTTTGTTTAAAGACACCCACGAAATCTGCAAGATCTGTGAAAATTGTCAAAAATTGGGTGCGATTTCAAAAAGAAACATGATGCCTTTGAATCCTATTATTGAAATTGAAATCTTTGATTGTTGGGGAATAGATTTTATGGGACCTTTTCCACCGTCGTTTGGATACTTGTATATTTTAGTTGCAGTTGATTATGTTTCCAAATGGATAGAGGCAATTCCATGTCGAACAAATGATCATAAAATCGTCATCAAATTTTTAAAAGAAAATATTTTTAGTAGATTTGGAATTCCTCGAGCCATGATAAGTGATGGGGGAACTCACTTTGTTAATAAACCATTTGCTTCATTAATGAAAAAATATGGTATTACTCACAAAGTAACTACTCCTTATCATCCTCAAACAAATGGACAAGTTGAATTAGCTAATAGGGAGATAAAGCAAATTTTGGAAAAAACTGTTAACTCAAATAGAAAAGATTGGTCTCTGCGACTTAATGATGCACTTTGGGCATATCGAACAGCTTTTAAAACATCATTGAATATGTCTCCCTATAGGTTGGTTTACGGAAAACATTGTCATTTGCCTGTGGAATTGGAACATAAAGCTTATTGGGCGATCAAAACTTTAAATTCAAGCATGGATGATGCCAACAAATTGCGTAAATTGCAACTTAATGAACTTGATGAACTCAGAAATGACGCGTATGAGAATTCAAGGATTTATAAAGCAAAAATCAAATCATTTCATGATAAAACAATTCTTAGAAAATCTTTTGAGATTGGTAAAAAAGTTTTGCTTTATAATTCTCGACTTCACATATTTCCAGGAAAATTACGATCAAGATGGACAGGCCCATATGTTGTAAAGCATTTGTATACTTATGGAGCTGTGGATATTGAAAATCCTAAAAATTGTGATGTTTTAAAGTAAATGGACAAAGGCTTAAACCATTTTTAGAAAATGAAATTTTTCAAGAAGAGTTTATTTCCCTTTCCGATCCTTGATTTTTTTTTGTGTTGCATTTAATTTTGTTTGTTTTTATTTCAGGTTTCCTTAATCTTTTTATTTTCCCGGTTAAATGACGGATAACGGTACTCCGTGACTATCATAGTCGGTTTAATCAGTTTCTCATAATTGCTGATACAAAAATAAAAAAAAAATCATTTATTTTCTTTTCAAAATGGATGAAATTCTCTAAAAAATTTGTAAATATTTTCCCTCTGTTTCTGAAAATGTTCTAATTAAAATTTATGCAAGAAGATGTGAAAGATTGAGATTGCTAATGCAAAAAAGAATTCCAGAAGATATTCGTCTTGTAATAGAAGCTAAGGTCCGATTAGGAGGAGAAGTTCCACAATCATTGCTCATTTGGTATTTGCCTGGATTAGGAAAAAGCCCTTATACGAAAAAACGAATGGCCAAAAGTTTAGAGGTTTGTCCTAAGTGTGCAAGATGGACTTGTGACAAACGATGCAGATCTTTGGGATGTGTTTCCAATAACAGAGAAGATAAAATTTGTTTCATTAAGAATGAGCTGAGTAAGGAGTCTTTAGATAACATCTTATTGACTCTTGAGACGCATTCTAGTGGACATGTGCATATTGAACTTCCCCGTTTATGGAAACAATTCCAAGATGAGCGTCATAGTCTTGGGAATCCGACTAAAAAAGACCCTTTTTGCCAATTTATAAGAAAATTGGATGGGAAGCATATCCCCGACTCATAGAAGGCGTTGAAGCCGTTTCTGGACATAAAACCAGAGGAAAATTGTGAGCCACAATCACACTACTGTTTACATGCATGTGTGTCATTATTGTTTTTACTGTTTATTCTGTTTACAACTGTGACCCATAGTTTTGTCCTGATAACATATTACCCCTATAAAATCTCTCATCTTTCTCTCTATTTTCACAGAAAAAAAACATGGCTGGAACCTCTGCACAATCATTGAAAAATATTTGTGTATTTTGTGGGTCGAGTCCTGGAAAAAATGAAGTGTTTGTAGAAGCAGCGAATAATCTTGGAAAGATATTGGCTGAGAGAAAAATTCACTTGGTATATGGGGGAGGTAATATTGGGTTAATG
>NC_133316.1:8137930-8138498 GCF_012295235.1 Primulina huaijiensis | reverse complement strand
ATATATATATATATCAGGAAAAAATATATAATAAGAACAACTAGATTTTGAATCAATGGATTTTTTATCTTTTGATTAGTTTGGCTCGTTTGTCTGTCTGTATTCTGTAAACCATTTTTCTGAGCATTTATCTGTATTCCAACTCCATGAGAGAAATCGTTGCCATAAATTGAAACATTTATTAACCTATGAGGATATGGAGTTGAGACACTTATTAGGAATTTCTGAAGGCCGTGTACATTTAACTACCTGAAATAAGCTTTGAATTGATCATCTCAAATTATTTCATAAATTATAATTATGATGATCTTGATATAACTTTGACAGTTTTCAAATTTAATTCAAACATTTAGATTGTTTTGATTACATTTCTATTTAAATTAATCAATATGTTTTGTATTGCTTTAACGCTTAAATTGCTAGGGACTAGCAATAAGCTGGTTGGGAGGTGTGATAAACATAAAAATTATACATTAATTAAATGTTTTATAATATAATTATATAGTTTTTGTTTTATTAAATGTTTAAATATTATATGTTTTATAATAAATTGTATAAAATATAAGTT
>NC_133316.1:8046178-8137805 GCF_012295235.1 Primulina huaijiensis | reverse complement strand
AAAAAATAATATTTTATTTGTGGTTGTCTCCCCAAATTTGGCTATAAATAGGGGTGCATTGTAATGTATTGAGATATCCCTCATTCTATGAACAAACCTTTGAGTTCATAATATTTCTCTCTATATTTTTCCTTTATTTCTTCATTTAAATACAATTAGCATGTTAATTTCATATTCAAAGTTTTACACTTTGAATAATGAATAGCTAACTTCCTAAAGTTGAGATGATAAGGTGAAACTCTTGGCATGATAATAAGGTTATTAAAAGGTAAGAATCTATGTTTTATATTATTTAATCATTATTTATTGTTTATGTTATATTTATTTCTTTAAGCATTTTTATACCCTACTTATAAGTGGGAGTTTTGATTTATTGTTGCTATATGTTACACTAAATTCTTGGAACCATTTAAATGTTAGTTTGGTATTACCAACCATTTAAAGTGGATGCCTTGATTTATTATATATAAATATATTATAATATTAAATTCTTGGAACCATTTAAATGTTAGTTTGGTTTTACCAACCATTTAACTTGGATTCCTTGATTTATTATATATGAACTTATCATAGTATTAAATTAATTGGTACCATTTAAATGTTGGTTTTGTTTTACCAACTATTTAAAGTAGGAACCTTGATTTAGTGTTTACAAATATATATAGCACAATAAATACTTGACCACATTTATAAGTTTTGGTATATATTATATACTTATAAGATAATAATTTATAACATAATATAAATATGATTATTTAATATATTGGAACCATTTTATTAAGTGGATTTCAATATTGTTCGTTAATGTTAACTTTATTAAAATACCAAGAGTGGATCCTTTAATCTCAACTACTTAAATTAAAATTTGAACAATTAAAATTTACCCATTAAAGATTCAAACAATTAAAATTAAAAAGAAACAAAAACAAAAACAAAACAAAAAGACATTGTAGTGGACTTGTAATTACCTTAGCTTCCCTGTGGATACGATATCAGACTCACCGAATTATACTACTTGTGGACAACCTGCTCTTGGGAGTGCAACAATCAAAGTGACAACACTCACGTACATTATACTATTACTTGACATCGTGCACTTGCGATTAATTTTTGAGCATACAAAACCATACTTTTAGTAATGATTCCACAGTGCAAGTTTTGTTCGATCATGCGCCAGCTGAATTGATTTGATGCCTGAATTAGAAGTCATCATGCTGACAAGATTGTTCTAGATAGCTTGAATCTCTTCAAACATAGATTCAGTTTCTATATGAATACCAGGAGACATGGCTCCAGAGGTTTCTGGTGCCTCTTCCCGATTTTGTTGATCAAAAATTACCAAAGCCATGTCAGTAGTTTCCATTTCTGTTGTTTTCGGAACATCTTCTGTTATTACTTCTTGAATAGGAGGAGAAGAAGTGCTTGGATCAGCAGCAATCTTTGAAGATTCTTCAGTTTGAGGATCAGCTGAGATAAAAGATGGCTCGTTAACAAGCTCACCCGCTGATACACTGCCTGGCCTTTCAGTTGATTGACCATCTTGAACTGTTTCTTCAGTTTGATCTAGAACAGTCTCTGTGACTGGTTGTTCAGTTAAGCTTAGCTCTTCAATAGGCACTTCCTGTTCAGTCGCTACCTGCTCAGTCGTAGAGATTAACTGAACTGGTTCTTCAGTTTCTGTAAGAACTGGCTGTTCAGTCGTGGCAGATGGCTGAACTGGCTCTTCAGTTGGAATCAAAATTACCTCTTGGGCTGGTTGTTCTGACTTATGAGGTTCTTTAGCTGTGACTGTAGATAAAATATTCAGCTGAAGATCAGTGGCAACTGATTGGATAACCTCGTCGATGTTAGCCAAAGATAAGTCACCGTCGGTGTACAACTCAGCTTCAGCAGAGGAGGATGGAGGAGCAGAAGAAGATGGTTACACATCTTTGGTTGAAGGAGCAGTTGCATGTTCTGATGGTTCAACAACTGGTTCCTAAGTTGTCTGCTGGGTTTGGACTGAGGGTTCAACTTCTTCTTCAGATGACTGATCATGTGAACCCGTTGGAATGATCAGTTCTTGGTCTATTTCCCATTGTTTGATTGCCATCTGCAAAGTGATAAGATCCGAGTCCAGCTGATCATATACTGCCTTATCATTGTAAGTAGTTGGACTGGTAGGATCATAGTTTTGTCGCAGCTGTACAATCATCTGGCTTAGCTTCTTTGCACAGATTTGATCGAAGAAATATTTCTTCCTTTGTAAGGCTTGCTGAATCGTAGAACCTTTGACCAATTTCAAAACAATATCCTCCAGTTGGATGAATTTATTCAGAACTGATTTCTTCTCTAACTGCTTGGCAAAAACATCAGTTGTAAAGCGGACCCATTCGTCATAAGCTTTCAGCTTATTCTCGAAAATTTATTGATCTCTGTCCATATGAGATCAATGTGAGTCTGGATCACGTTTATGGGTCGAGGCTCTTCGGTTGACTTGCCCTTTCCCTTGGTGTCAGTAAGTTCGTGAGGAATGTTTAGCCCTGACAAAGTTGCATCGATATTTTCTCTAATCACTACCCCATTTGTTCTTGCAAAAGGAAGAGAAGTGGGGCAAGTGATAGAGATAAGTGGAGTTTGGACTCTAGCTGATTTCTTCTTTTGTGGAGCAGCAGCTGAAAGAGGTGACTAAACCTCAGTTCCAGTTTTGGTTGTAACTGCCCTTAGCTGTATAGCCTTGATCGGCTGTTCAGCTGTAGGATGTGTCAGCCTCTAAGTTGGGATGGTGACCAGTTCAGCAACTGGTCTGATCTTTGGTGTCCTCGGCTGCTTTGGAATCTTCGGGGAAGGAGTCTTCTCAGATTCTGTTACGCTGACAATCAATTACCTTTTGATTGTCTTCTTCTGTGAAGCCTTATTGGCTTTCTGAGCCTCATGCGTCTTGATCTCTTTCTTGATCTTCACAAATTTTGTAGGGTTTATGTCCAGCTTTGTCTTTGGTGGTAGGAAATTTTTAGCATTGAAGACTTTCAACTTGGATGATCTTTCAGATTCATCAGCCACCATCCCCTTAGTCTTCGGCAGATAGCTGAGTTGGACAGCAAATCCCATGGATTGCTTGGACGACTGGAACATTGTTTTCAAAATAATGAAGATGATGTCTCTCAAGTTTAGTGGTTTTTCAGCCATGATGTGCAAGTTTGAGCGAAAAATTCGTTGGATCAGTTTTGAAACAATTTTTAGATCTGGAATTTCGTTTTTTACTGTATTTTGAATTACTGCGATTTTTTTGTCAAGATTTTGAGAAAACTTTCAATACATGAAATGTGGAACTTTTTGATACCTTCGATTTGATATAAAATTTGAAATATTTGGATAAACATTGTGTGAGTTATGACCGTTTTTGTGGGACTGCTCAAACTGCGTTTTCTGAAAATTATGTTATATATGTATTCTTGAAGTTTATTTGTTGCAGGCTTCGTTGGGAACGTTGGGTGATTGCTTTTGCGTTTAAGTATTGTGAGTATGATGTTGGGATGAGTTTTGGTGCTTCGATTCAAGTCAATAGGCACTTGGTTACATTATAAGTCGTAGGAAGCATTTTGGTGTCAAAAAATTCATGTTTATGGGTTATGTTGTGTGGTTGTTATGCGTCGTTGTTTTGGGGACATTTGTTTAAGTTGAATCTTTGTCATAGCGTCCTAAGATGAGTATCGTTGCATCGGTTTGAGTTGTTTGTGCGTGATTTTTTTAAAATTGCATCAAAATGTGTTATTTTGGGTTGGTTGTGCGCAGGATTAGCGCCGTAGCGCTCGTAAAGGAGCGCCGCAGCAGCGCTAGGCCTGCGGCATTGCTAGCGGCGCGACGCTAGGCAGTGCAGCAGCGCAGCACTATCCAGCGCCTAGGCGCTCGTCCATACTTTTTAAAACACTATTTTAGGCTCATGTCTTCTATGTTTTGGGAAATGTTCACACATCATTTTAGGATTTGTTTCGGGGGTTGATGTCATGGCTTAGCAAAATGATTAAATGAGGTCAAGCCCCGAGCGATTTAGAACGTCATAAGAAAATTGTCATTTTTGGTGGTGAGTACGATTATTATGTCTGAGTATGGAAATTAAGTGCTTGAAATCTTGTTAGTTTGTGCAGCAGTGGCCCCGAGTTAGATCCAACGAATCCCTCAACGCCAAGTAAGTATGTTCGACGTGCAAAGAAAATACTTTTAAGTTTTTGAGGTATTTTAAATGTCTTAAATTATGTATGGGATTGGAAAGCGGTAAAGCATGACCAGGGACCAATCCACCCCGTTAAATCATGAACGGGTTTAGATTAGGATTGAAAAGCGTTAAAGCATGAACGGGGACCAATCCACCCGTTAAAGCATGAACGGAGATCTCATGTATGTGGCAGTGGATCTTCCCTGTCAGCCTAGTGCTGTGGTTTAGTCTGATCAGGAGATTTATGTTATGGGTCACTTGCTTTGAAACACGCCTCTATGCAAAATGATGAAGTTATGTATGTACAAGTATGCAATCAAGTTTATGAAAAGTTTTCACGTTATGGCACGTCTATGTTATGTATGTATGTTCAAGTTTAATTGCATGTTCAAGTTTCAAGAATGTACGCTCTATTTTGAAGTTGCATGTGGTTTTACTAAGTGAGACTCATTACTTCCAGTTTATACGTGTTGAGTCTTTAGACTCACTAGACTTGATCGATGCAGGTGAGGATGATTTTGAGGAGACTAGGTGTGGAGACCAATGAGCAGGCTTGGACTGAGCAGGAGGCTAGATCCGTGGACCGATCATGTCATTTTAAGATTTTACGAAAGTTTCAAATGCTCTAATTTCATGGTACTGATTATGAGTTTTAAACAAGTAATTTTAGTAAACTTCATTTGAGATCTTTTGTTGCAACAACATTTGGGGATGAACAGTTATTTTATCGAATTTTTAAGGTTCGCCTTTTAATTAAGAAATTTTTTAATTTTTCCGCAAATTTCAAGTAGTTTAAAAGTACGGTACGTTACAGTTGGTATCAGAGCAGTGTTCTTGTAAAGTGTTATGCTACTGCCAGTTGCGAGAAGCTCACGAAGTCACACCTGAAGTCTGTAAGTTTTAAAGTTTTGAATTACGTTTTGTATTAAGCATTAAGTCATGATTTCAGCATGTCAATGTTTTAGTTCAAATTTCGTGGATCTTATACTATCAGTATTATGTCCATGCATGTTGGGTTTACGTGTTGGGTAAATCTTGGAACAGTATGCCTCCTATATGTATGGTTAACCGCGAAGTAAGGGAGGAGAACCGAGAGGCCCGAGAGGAAGAGAGGGTCACTCCTCCTCGTCCACCTCCAGATATGTAGGCGCAGATGCTTGCAGGTATGACGCAGTTCTTCGCACAGTTTGCGGGGAACCAAGCTGCAGCGAATGCAGAGGAGAGGCCCAGACCAGAGGAAGTCTATCAAAGATTTAGGAGAATGAACCCAAAGGAGTTTTTGGGGACCACTGACCCGATGATAGCGGAGGGATGGATTAAGTCCATCGAGGTAATTTTGGATTTTATGGAGCTGACAGATGCAGATAGGGTAAGGTGTGCCACGTTCCTTCTGACAGGGGACGCCAGGCTATGGTGGGAGAGTGCGTCAGTGTCAGTGAATCTGCGAACACTAACTTGGGATGGTTTCAAGGAGGTTTTCTACTCTAAGTACTTCACTGAGGAAGTATGCTCCCGCTTTACCAGGGAATTCATGGCGCTGCGGCAGGGAGACAGTAGCGTAGCTGAGTTTGTGCGAAAGTTTGAGAGGGGGTGTTACTTTTTGCCCCTAAAACCTAATGTTGCCCGAGAAAAATTGAGACATTTCATGGATGGATTGCGGCCGATCTTACGTCGTGATGTCCAAGTTGCTGGTCTTACTACTTACGCAGTCGCCGTGTCTAGAGCTTTGGCGGCAAAACAGGATCATAGGGATATCGAGAATGACAGGCAGGGCAAGAGGCCCTATCAGGCACCGCCGCACCAGCAGCAACAACAGCATCAGCGACCCCAGCCTAAGAGGCCTTACTAGGGCCCGTCAGTGAAGAATCCATATCAGGGACCGCCAAAGGGCAAGGGTCCTATGCCACAGCAGAAGGCGCCACAGAGGCCGTGTGAGCACCCGGTGTGCACGAAGTGCAACCGCCAGCACCCGGGGCAATGTTTATATGGGTTAGGCAAGTGCTATAAATGTGGAGCTAGTGACTACATGTTGAAAGAGTGCCCACAGTGGAGGCAGCCAACTCAGGGAAGAGTGTTAGCCATGCATGCACAAGAGGCAAACCCAGACACGACATTACTGACCGGTAAACTTATTTAATTAAGAACATTATCATTTTTGCCATGCATGTTTTGAATTTTAATTGGGATTATTAGGATGCTAGTTATATTTTGGTGATTTGGGATAGAAATTTTCTGCTATGCTTGAGGTTAATGTTAAAATTTTGGGATATAAGTTTTGTGTGTGCTAACGTATCTCAGAAAATATTTTCATTAAGAGATTAGCTACTAAGTCCTTGATAGATTCCGGAGCCACTCATTCATTCATCTCGGAGGCGTTTGTTAATCACTTGGATATCAAGACCATCGGCCTCGACGTGAATTATTCAGTAACAGTCCCATCAGGGGAAGAACTGCCAGCTACTAGCGTGGTCAGAGACATTGATCTTGAACTACAGGGCCACCTAGTGTATGCAGATTTAATTGTATTGCCGATGCCGGAATTTGATATTATTTTGGGTATGGACTGGCTGACAAAGAACCGAGTCCTGATTGATTTTCAGAAAAGGTCGGTATTGGTTAGACCGTTGGGTATGGAGCAGTTTCTTTTTGAACCAGCTAGATGGAGGAGTTCTCCTCGCATGATTTCTTGCATGCAGGCGCGGAGACTCATTTCCAAGGGGTGTCAGGCTTTCTTGGCCAGCATCATTTCAACACCTGACGTGCCCACTCCATCTTTATCTGATGTGCCAGTAGTCAGAGACTTTCGAGACGTCTTTCCTGATGACGTCACAGGCCTTCCACCAGAGAGAGAGGTAGAGTTTTCTATTGACCTTATGCGAGGCACAATGCCAATCTCTAAGGCACCGTACCGCTTAACTCCAGCCGAGATGTTAGACCTCAAGCAGCAGATTCAGGAGCTCCTAGTCAAGGAATTCATTCGCCCTAGTTTCTCTCCATGGGGCGCACCAGTACTCTTCGTAAAGAAGAAATATGGGAGCATGAGCCTGTGTATCGATTACCGAGAATTGAACAAGGTAACAATCAAGAATAAATACCCATTACCTAGGATCGAGGACTTGTTCGATCCGTTGCAGGGAGTTTCAGTGTTCTCTAAGATAGATCTTCGATCGGGGTATTATCAGTTGAAGATGAAGGACGCAGATGTTCACAAGACAGCCTTTAGAACCAGGTATGGGCTTTACGAGTTCTTGGTGATGCCGTTTGGACTGACGAATGCTCCAGAAATTTTCATGGACTTGATGAACCGAGTATTTCAGCCCTACTTAGATCGGTTCATCATAGTGTTCATTGACGACATTTTCATTTACTCTAAGAGCCACGAGGAGCACAGTCAGCACTTGAGTACAGTTCTATAGACCTTGCAGAGTCACAGGTTGTTTGTGAAGTTCAGTAAGTGTGAATTCTGGTTGGAGAAGGTAGCTTTTTTGGGACACATAGTGTCTAGCAGTGGTATTGAGCGAAGGTGACAGCCGTTAAGGAATGGATTGAGCCGAAGAACGCTTCGGAGATCCGTAGTTTTCTTGGTTTAGTAGGTTACTACCGTAAGTTTATGCAGGGGTTTTCGTCAATAGCAGTGCTTCTCACTTCACTGACCAAGAATAATGCTAAGTTCTTGTGGAGTGGCGAGTGCCAGAAAAGCTTCGATACTTTGAAGCAAGCTCTTATTTCAGCACCAGTGTTAACCATGTCATCGGGGCAAAGA
Organism: Primulina huaijiensis; assembly: GCF_012295235.1. Lineage (NCBI taxonomy): Eukaryota > Viridiplantae > Streptophyta > Magnoliopsida > Lamiales > Gesneriaceae > Primulina > Primulina huaijiensis. The sequence goes on along the minus strand of NC_133316.1, from coordinate 8,129,847 downwards.
AACTTCGTGTTACACACCGATGCATCTAAGCTCGGGTTAGGCGCAGTATTGATGCAGCATGATCGGATGATAGCTTATGCTTCCAGGCAGTTGAAGGTGCATGAGAAGAATTACTCGATTCATGATTTAGAACTAGCTGTTGTGTCTTTGCATTGAAGATTTGGAGACACTACCTGTACGGCGAGAAATGTCAGATTTTCACCGACCACAAAAGTCTCAAGTATTTCTTCATGCAGAAAGAACTGAATATGAGACAGAGACGGTGGTTGGAGTTAGTAAAAGATTACGAATGTGAAATTAGCTACCATCCGGGAAAGGCTAATGTGGTCGCAGACGCTTTGAGCAGAAAAGTGGCAGTTGTACACAGTTGTCAGTGCAGAGACCTCTTCAGTTTGAGATTCAGATGTTTGGTTTAGAAGTTTATCACAAGGGCAGAGCTCCGAGGCTGTCTAATTTGACAGTCAAATCTTCTTTGCTAGACCGTATCCGAACAGGTCAGTCTTCATATGAGCAGTTGCAGAAATAAAGACTGAAGGATGAAGCTAAGGGCAGTGTACTCTACACAGTGTCTGATGGTATTGTGAGGTACAGAGGTAGAATGTGGGTGCCTAGCGTTGATTCCATCAGGGAGGACATTCTATCAGAGGCACATGCATCTCCGTATTCCATCCATCCCGGAGGTACCAAAATATACAAGGACTTGCAGATCTTGTTTTGGTGGCCAGGTATGAAGTGTGGCATTCGTCGGTTTGTGTCTGAATGTTTCACTTGTCAGCAGGTGAAGGCAGAGCATCAGAGGCAAGCAGGAATGCTTAAGCCACTCCCTATCCCCGAGTGGAAATGGGAGAATGTCACCATGGACTTCATTGTTGGGTTGGCGAGGTCAGTCAGGGGATCCAATGCTATTTGGGTTATAGTTGATCGACTCACTAAGTCAGCGCACTTATTGCCAGTGAAGACGACTTTCTCCATGACGCAGTATGCGGAGCTCTATATCCAGGAGATAGTCGGATTGCACGGGATCCCAGTTCCGATTGTGTCCGAAAGGGACCCGAGATTTACATCGTCCTTTTGGAAGAGTTTGCATGCAGCCATGGGGACGAAGTTGCTATTCAGTACAGCTTTTCACCCGCAGACAGATGGCCAGTCTGAGCGAGTGATTCAGATTTTGGAGGATTTATTGGGAGCCTGTATGATCGATTTCTAGGGGACATGGGAATCAAAGCTACCTCTAGTGGAGTTCACATACAACAACTGTTTCCAATCATCTATAGGTATGGCTCCCTACGAGGCATTGTATGGAAGGAAGTGTAGATCACCGATTCTTTGGGATGAAGTCGGTGAAAGAGCAGAACTAGGTCCGAAGATTGTTCAGCAGACTGCAGATGTGGTGGTCAAGATTCCAGACAGGATGAAGACCGCCCAGAGTCGCCAAAAGAGCTATGCTGACAAGAGAAGGAGAGATCTCGAGTTTGCCGTAGGTGATCACGTTTTTGTAAAGTTAGCACCTATGAAAGGTGTTATGAGATTTGGGAAGCGAGGCAAGCTGAGTCCGCGATTCATTGGACCGTTTGAGATCTTTGACAGAGTTGGAACACTAGCTTATCGTGTTGCCCTTCTGCCGAATCTGGCTGGGATAGACAATGTGTTCCATGTATCGATGCTGAGAAAGTATCTAGCTAATCCTTCGCATGTTCTGAGCTACGAGCCATTGCAGTTGGCTCCAGATCTGTCATATGAGGAAAGACCCGTCCAAATCCTAGACAGACAGGAGTGTATGCTTCGGAACAAGGTGACCAAACTAGTCAAAGTCAGGTGGTTAAATAAATCCGTGGAGGAGGCCACTTGGGAGACAAAAGCTGATATGAGAAGTCGCTATCCAGAGTTGTTTAGTAAGATTTAATTTCGAGGACGAAATTCATATAAGTGGGGCAGGAACTGCAGAGCCCAAATTCAGTACACGTATAACCCATGCAATTATTTAATTATTAAAGAATTTATTTAATTTTAAAACGAGTCTTATTGGTGCATGAATTATTTAAATGAATTATTTTAAATTATTTATGTTTATGTGATGCACGTTAAAATGTTTTTCGAGTTTTATGTTTCAGGCGATTATTCGAGGCGGGATCGAGGAAAAGGCCGGCGACGATTTTTGGCAAAATTTTAATGCGGTATTTTATTTTAAGTTTAGGATGGAACATTTTAAATGTTTTATTTAATTTCTAGCATTTTTAAAAACCTAATATAATTATTAGGTGGATTTATGAATTTTAAATTTTTAAAGGTTTACCACTTGTACATTTTTATTTTTAATTAGGAGAGTTTATTAAAGTTAAAAGTCGGTTAGCATTTTCATTAACATATTTTATTATTAATTAAACACTTTTCCCATTAATTACCCTCTAATTACCGACATTTACACACACATATACACGATACACACCAACTCGTATTGCATTTGGGGTTGTTTTATTTTTGAGAGCAAAACCTAGGGTTCTATAAGCAAGAGCAGCCGCCCCCTCCCTCTCCAATTTTTCAGCAAATTTTCGTTGGGTTTCTTCAAGAAAATCGAGCCACAAATCGTTCCGGATCAACCTTCGGTGTCGTCGTTTCGGTAACGTTAAATATCAAAAGGCATGTATATTCTTTCATTTATGCATCGATCTCGTCATATTATGCGTTGTGTTGTTTATTGTGCGTAAAAATCCATGTATGATGTGCAAGTTTGAGCGGAAAATTCGTTGGATCAGTTTTGAAACAATCTTTAGATCTGGAATTTTGTTCTTCACTGTATTTTAATTACTGCGATTTTTCGGTCGAAATTTTGAGAAAACTTTTAACTTATAAAATGTTGAACTTTTTGATACCTTCGATTTAATATAAAATTCAAAATATTTGGACACAAATTGAGTGAGTTATGACCGTTTTTGTGGGACTGCTCAAATTGCGTTTTCTGAAAATTATGTTATTGATGTATTATTGAAGTTTATTTGTTGCAGACTTCATTGGGAACATTGGGTGACTGCTGCTGCATTTAAGTATTGTGAGTAAGATGTTGGGATGAGTATTGGTGCTTCGATTCGTGTCGATAGGCACTTGGTTGCATTAGAAGTCGTAGGAAGCATTTTGGTGTCAAAAAATTCAAGTTTATGGGTTATGTTGCGTAGTTGTTTTGGGGACATTTGTTTAAGTTGAATCTTTGTCATAGCGTCCTAAGATGAGTCTCGTTGCATCGGTTCGATTCGTTTGTGCGTGATTTTTTAAAAATTGCATCGAAATGTGTTATTTTGGGTTGGTTGCGCGCAGGATTAGCGCCGCCGCCCATTCTGCGAAAGCCTGGCGCCGCAGCGCTAGTGCTGCGCTAGGCGCTAGGCAGTGCCGCAGCGCAGCACTATCCTACTCCTAGGCGTTCGTCCATACTTTTTAAAACACTATTTTAGGCTCATGTATTCTATGTTTTGGGAAATGTTCACACACCATTTTAGAATTTGTTTCGGGGGTTGATGTCATGGCTTAGCACAATGATTAAATGAGGTCAAGCCCCGAGCGATTTAGAACGTCATAAGAAAATTGTCATTTTGGGTGGTGAGCACGATTATTATGTCTACGTATGGAAATTAAGTGCTTCAAATCTTGTTAGTTTGTGCAGCAGTGGCCCCGAGCGAGATCCAACGAATCCCTTAACGCCAAGTAAGTATGTTCGACGTGCAAAGAAAATACTTTTAAGTTTTTGAGGTATGCTAAATGTCTTGTGACCAAATTATGTATGAGATTGGAAAGCGGTAAAGCATGACCAGGGACCAATCCACCCCGATAAATCATGAACGGGTTTAGATCAGGATTGGAAAGCGTTAAAGCATGAACGAGGACCAATCCACCCGTTAAAGCATGAACTGAGATCTCATGTATGTTCAAGTTTTATTGCAAGTTCAAGTTTCAAGTATGTACGCTCTTTTTTGAAGTTGCATGTGGTTTTATTACGTAATACTCGTTACTTCCAGTTTATACGTGTTGAGTCTTTAGACTCACTAGACTTGATCGATGCAGGTGAGGATGATTTTGAGGAGACTAGGGGTGTGGACCAATGAGCAGGGTTTGACTGAGCATGAGGGTAACCCGAGGACCGCCCATGTCATTTTAAAATTTTACGAAAGTTTCAAATACTCTGATTTCATGTTACTGATTATGAGTTTTAAACAAGTACTTTTAGTAAACTTCATTTGAGATCTTTTGTTGCAACAATATTTGGGGATGAACAGTTATTTTATCGAATTTTGAAGCTTCGCCTTTTATTTAAGAAAATTTTAAATTTTTCCGCAAATTTCAAGTAGTTTAAAAATACGGTACGTTACAATCGGAGACCATAATCTTCCATGTTTCGGCTGAGAGAAGAGTCTGCATTTCCTCTATATCAGAAGCTTTGACTTCTGAAAGATTGGCTGGCCGTTCAGTAGGCAGCTGAAATAAGTTGCTGAAGAGCAACTGGTTGTTCAGAGTAGATGTGATGTTTCCATCAGCATAAATGAATCCGTTGGCGTAAAGAGCTTGAAGCTCTTTTGGGTAAATTTCTTTGGAAGACAATCCCAAGAACATCTTCCGTCCGGCTGATTCTAGTTTCTTGAATATGCTCTTCATAGCTTCATCCGGTACTATTATAACAGAGGCAAAGTCGATTGCCATAGCGTTCAGAACATGAGCGGGGATCTTGTTTGCCATTTCTGAGTATTTGATTTCTGCGAAGAAAGGTTTTCAGTTTTGATTTGCTCTGTAAATTCGAAGTAAGCGTAAAAAAACTGAAATGGAGCGTGGTATAGTACATATATGTGTGACGGTTCAAATTTTGGACACATGTCAGTCCATGAAAATTTGATAAAAACGTGCGATTGTGTGATAAAAACGTGTGTGGAACATGTGAGTCCACGTTTTAGGATACTATTAATTGAAAGACAGCATTTAATGCTTATACAAACAGTCACATCACTTATTATGGAATTTTTAATGATTAATTAGTTAACTTATAGGAGAAGATCAGTTGGGTCAGCGACTGAGTGATCAGTTGTAAGTTGAATCAGTTCAGTTGAAGACTAACTGGCTATTGTCTTCTCAGTTAACTAATTATATTCGATATTTCTGCTCAATAAATGCATATAAATAAAAGATAGGGTAAGAAAAACTCAGTCTGGATAAGTAAAAAGTTTTCAGTTGACTTCATCTTCTTCTATTATTCCGATAACAGCTTCACTATAAATAAGAGTAAAGATATTAGATAAAAACAAGTTAGCAAACATGTCTACTTCAAGCAGTTCCAACTTCCCGGTTTCTTCATCAACACTTCGTCAAATAGAGACTTTGAAAGAAAGCATCAAAGAGAAAGTCTGGTTAGGTGTCATGTCTTCTTGGACTAAGGTGCATGAACTCCAGAGAATACGTCGTCATGGAAAGGTCCCTACAGATCGAAAAAGAGCTATTGCTAGGAAGTACTTTCGGCGATTTGAAGTCACCCGTGTTTCACAGCTAGTTACTGATCAAGTTCTGGTGCACGTTATGCTGTGGAAAAAGTGGAACACACTTGAGAAGATCTCCTCTTCAGAAGCTTTTAAGAGACTGTACTGTCAAGATTTGAATAATTGGATAACCCTCTGGCAAGATGCCGTAGAGAGGGAAATGAATCGTGTAGTATGGTTCCGATTTTATTCAAATTGAATGAAGTTTGATTCATTGTTGTCTCTTTACTTTTCTGCAATAATAACTGACATCAGTTGACAAATAGTTCATTTAACTGAATGAGTAATAACAGATAAAAGAATTAACTGTCTAGAAGTGAACATCAACTGATGCAACAATAATAAAATTGATATCAGTTGTCAAATAATTCACTAACTGAATGAGTAATAACAAATAAACGACTAACTATTAAAAGTGAATAAGAACTGACATGGCAGCAATAAACTGATAAAGTGACTAGCAACTGACATAACAACAAACTGATATAATTAAGATAAGTCAATTAAAGCAAGTATATTTCGAAAGGGAGAAAACTTAGTCTCTGGTAATGGCTTGGTGAAGATGTCAGCAACTTGTTGTTCAGTTGGCACGTATTCTAGTCTGATTGCTTTCTTTAGAGCATGATCTCTGATGAAGTGATGCCTGACATCAATGTGCTTGGTCCGAGAGTGAAGAACTGGATTATATGTGATCACAATTGTGCTAGTACTATCACAAAATATTGGAGATTCTTTTGCATCGATTCCATAATCATTCAGTTGTTGCTGAATCTAGAGAAGTTGGGCACATCAGCTTCCAGCAACAAGATATTCTGCTTCAGTTGTGAAAGTAGCTATAGATGATTGCTTCTTGCTGAACCAAGGGATCAGTCGGTCTCCTAGAAACTGACAAGATACGCTGGTCCTTTTCGATCTATCTTACATCCCGCATAATCTGCATATGAATGTCCAATTAAATTGAAAGTAATCTTTAGCATACCATAGTCCCACATTTTGCGTATTCTAAAGATATTTTAAAATGCGTTTAGCAGCAGTAAAATTCTATTGCTTAGGATCTGACTGAAATCTAGCACACATGCAAACAGCAAATACTATATCAGGACGACTAGCAGTTAGATACAATAATGAACTTATTAAACCTTTGTAAAGTGTCGTCTCAACTGATATTCTCCCTTAATATTTGTCTAATTTAATCGATGAGCTCATGGGAGTACTTGCAGCTGAGCACGTTTCCATGCCAAATATCTTCAGCAATTCCTTCGTGTATTTGGTCTGACTGATAAAAGTACCAGTTTCCAGTTTCTTTACTTGTAGACCGAGGAAAAATGTCAGTTCACCCATCATACTCATCTCAAATTTTTCCTGCATTAACTTAACAAATTTCTTGCTTAATTTGGGGTTATTTGACCCAAAAATAATATCATCAACATAAATTTGAACAAGTAAAATGTGATCATTCTTAGAAAATTCGAACAGAGTCTTGTCAAATGATCCAACAGTAAAATCATGATCAGTTAGGAATTTTGAAAGAGTTTCATACCAAGCTCTTGGAGCTGGTTTAAGACCATATAAGGCTTTGTTCAAATAATACACATGATCAGGAAAAGAATGATTGATAAAACCTGGTGGTTGTTCAACATAAACTTCTTCCTGCAGCTGAACATTCAGAAATGCACTCTTTACGTCCATCTGGTAGACTTTGAATTTCTTGAATGATGCATAGGGAAGGAACATTCTTATTGCTTCCAGTCTTGCAACTGGTGCATAAGTTTCATCGTAGTCAATTTCTTCTTCTTGCCTGTATCCTTGTGCTACAAGTCTAGCTTTATTGCGCACAACTGAACCATCTTCGTTCAGTTTGTTTCTGAATACCCATTTTGTAACTATAATAGTTTAGACATTGGTCTTGGAACTAAGTTCTAGACATTTTTATGGGTAAACTGATTCAACTCTTCTTTCATAGCATTTATCCAGTTAGGTTCAACAAGAGCTTTATCAGTTTTCTTGGGTTCCAGTTGCGAAACAAAAGCTGAATGAATAAATAAATTAAGCATTTGATTTTGAGTACTTACCGGATCAGATGGATTACCTATCACCAACTCTGGTGGATGAGATTTCTTCCATCTGTACTCATCAACTGTTGTATCCAGTTCATCAACTGCTTCAGTTGGCAACTGAATGTTTTCTTCAGTTTCAGTCGGAGCTGTATCAGTTGGTAACTGAATATCTTCATTTTGCTCTACCAACTGATTATTAGTAACAACTTCCTGTTCAACTGATTGATCCAGCACTTCTAGTTCTGGTGTTTGAAGGATATTTCGAATAATATGATCTATTCTTCATTATCATCCTCCAAACTAATATCTGTTAAGCGATCAACTAGCTCAACTGGATCAGTTGGCTTATCAGTTAGCACAGATTCATAAAAAACAACATGAATAGATTCTTCAACGTTTAAAGTGTTTTTGTTGAAGACTCTATAAGATTTACTAACTGAAGTATATCCCAAAAATATTCCCTCTACAGATTTAGCTTCAAAGGCTTTTAAAATATTTTTTCCATTATCAAGAATAAAACATTTGCAGCTGAATATTTTGAAATAAGAAACCACACTTTTTCGTCCATGCCAGATCTCATATGGTGTTAAAATGATTCTTATTAACCATCGATCTGTTCTGAGTGTAACTTGCAGTGTTTACTGCTTCTGCCCAAAACATTTGAGAAATACCAGAATCAGCAAGTATTGTTCTAGCAGCTTCCTTAAGGGTCCGATTTCTTCTCTCAGCTACACTGTTTTGCTGAGGTGTTCTAGCTGTTGAGAGCTCATGCTTGATTCCTGTACTCTCTAAAAATTGCGAAATATTTTTATTGATGAATTCAGTCCCTCAATCAGACCTTATTCGATCAATCCCAACTGATTTTTCATTTAAAATTTTTTTGAAAAGCTTAATCTGTTGTGCAGAAGTTTGGTCTTTTGATTTGAGAAATACAACCCAAGTAAATCTCGAAAAATCATCAACAATCACCAAAGTGTATTCATTCCCCCTAAACTCATTATTGGTATAGGACCAAACAGATCCATATGTAACAGTTCTAAGCATCGATAAGAAGATTTACAACCTTTTTTTTTTAAAATGAAGATCTTACTTGCTTACAACACTGACATGCCGAACAAATTTTATCTTTTAAAAATCTATTTTGGGCAATCTAGTTACAAGATCATGGTTACTCAGATAGCAAATAGATTTAAATTTAAGATGGTTCAACCTCTTATGCCATAACAAGTTTTTAGAAGAATTGGAAATTTAAGACAAACTGGTGCATAAGGTTGTTCAGTCCAACTGACTTTATATGTGTTTCCACAGCGATTGTCAGTTAGGATAACCTCATCAGTTGAGTTTCTAACTGAACAAGTCTGTCTATCGAACTGAATTGAGAAATTTTTGTCGCATAACTGACTGATGCTAATCAAGTTATATTTCAAATTCTCAACTAATAACACATCTTGGATAATAAAGTTACCATTGATAAGCTTACCCTTACCCAGTTTTACCTTTGGAGTTGTCTCCAAAACTGATGTTTGGACCAATATATTTGATCAGTTGGGATAGCAGTTTTGCATCCCCTGTCATATGTCGTGAACATCCACTATCCAGATACCAAATTGATTGTTTATGTGTACCTGTCACCTGCAATCACACACAATATATAATTTTGTTACCCATATCTATTTGGGTCCTGAACTGATTAGTCTTTTAGGAGCCCAGACTTGGATCAGTCTAACTAACTTTCAAGTAGATGTGTTCCAAATGGTGTGTCTTGGCTTGTGTGTGCTTCGTGTGTAGTGTGGAGATGAGAGAATATAAGTTTTAACCTTTTTTGTTGTTCAGCCGATATCTTTTCTGAACTGGCTTGGAGTTATAGTTATAGAAATAGCCATTTGAAAAATTGTTGTTGTACCTTTTAGGTGACCAACTACTTGATAAACATTTTTATTTTTGGGGCTATAAGAAAATACCATATCTCATGGCCTTGTTCTCAATTACAGTAGGCTGAACTACTGGTTTACTTTGCTCAAATTGTTCTTGTACCACTGCTGATTTAACAAAGTGAATGTATCTCCCTTTGCTTATATTCAGCTTTGGCTGCGTAACACTGGTGGATGTTTCATCTTGGCTGCTGAACCCTATGCCAGTTTTATCATCAACTGATTTTTGTTAACTTTGCATTTCATTTAACATAGCTGATGATTTATTCCATGCTTTAATTAGCTCAGTTTGCTTTGAGTTCTTAAGTGCCAACTTTAAATCATTAATTGATTCTTGCTTCTTTCAGCATTGAGTTCAACAATCTCCCGTTTAAGACTCAACAGTTAAACTGATTTATCAGTTTGAATTTTATTGTCTTTGGGATCAGTTTGTTTTGCTCTGGCCTTCTCAAAAGATAAGGCAAGCTTGTGATACTTATTAACCATGTCATGCAGTGTGGAAATGAGTTCATCTCATGTAAAATCAGTTGAGCTAAAATCAAACACCTGCTGACTGGTTGACTCCAGTTCTATGGCATCTGCCATCAGGCACTTGACTTCTTCCTCATCGTCACTGGAGCTACTCAAGCTTTCAGGTTCTAACTCACTGTCAGATTCAACCCAGTTTGATTTGCTTTCCTCAGCTGGAAGCACTTCTTGCTTCTTTCTGTAAGCTTTCTTATCGTCTCTTGATATTCTGTTGTGCTCGTGAGGTTTCTTCCCTTTCTCAGTTGAACCTCGACTGTCCTTCTTTAGTTTAAGACAATCAGCAATGAAGTGGTCAGTTTTGCCACAGTTGTAGCAAGCATTGGGTTCTTCTTTTGAGTGATTCTTCGGGTACCGTCTTTGGAAGTTTCCTTGGCTTCTTCTCATGAACCTTCCAAACTTCTTGACAAAAATGACATTGCGTCATTACTCAGCTGATCAGCAGATTTGTCAACTGAACCAGTTGGTTCCATTTTGACAGCCGTTAAGGTAGTTGTTGCAGCTAGTGCAGAAGGTTCTTCTTCTGTGGTTTGCAGCTCGAACTCATATGCTTTTAAGTCTTTAAATAAATCATGGAGTTCAATCTTGTTCAGATCCTTCGACTCTCTCATTGCCATGGTCTTAACATCCCACTCCTTGGGAAGACCTCTGATAACTTTCAGAACCACTTCTTTATTTGAATACACCTTTTTAAGTGCATTCAGCTCATTCATTATCCCACTGACTCTTTCATCGTAGTCGTGCATGAATTCACCAACTTTCATTTTGATATTATCAAATTTTTGAACGGCAACCGATAGTTTGTTTTCTTTGGTTTGCTCATTACCTTCGCACAACTGGATCAGTTTCTCCCAAATTTTTTTGGCAGTCTTACACATCTTTATCTTGCTGAAAGTGATTTTATCCAGCGTTTTGTACAGTATGTCCTTAGCCACATTATCCAGATTGGCTTTTCTTTTGTCTTCATCCGTCCACTCATCTCTTGGCTTTTCAATGTGTTGAGGTGCCCCTTCATTTAGGGCAACAACTGAATTGGCTTTCAATATCTTTATGGGTCCGTCAGTGATAACGTACCACATGTCATCGTCTTGTGCAGCTAAGTGAGCCTGCATTTTGATTTTCCAGTCATCAAATCTTCTCTGGAAAACATAGGAATTTTATTGAAAGAAAACATTGGTGATCATTTAGTACGAGTAGTTTGATCAGTTACCTTTAGTTCTCTCGATCAGTTAGTTCGATTAAATACGTACACAGTTTGTCAAACCACCGAAATTAAGTTTCCAACACGAAATATTTTTCGGGAGAGTGTTTGGACTTAATGGGCCTACTTTTAAGCTTGTTGGGCTTAAAACTCCTTTTAAAAACTTAACTAGCAAATTAAAGCCCATTAAGTTATTTGTTAACCATTTAATTAGTATATAAATACTCTTTAACCTAAACCTAATCATTGTACATAGACGACACCTCTCCTCAGCTCCTCTTTCTCTCGGTTTCAGCAAGCACCAGCTGAGAAAGCTTCGGTTTGCTCTTGTTCTTACAAAAAAAATTCATCCGGGTCTCTCTCTTCTCGTTTTGTTCATCAAACTTCTAAGGCACGCGCTGTAACATCTTTTCTGCATCATTCACGTGACTTATGTCTGATGTGTTTGTATCATGCATGAAATTTTTCGATCCATTATCGTGCATGAAGAGTTTTCGGTTTGTAGGTGTATTTCTTGCATTTTCCATGCTTCACTACTAACGTTTTCTGATTTGTGGTGCAAGGGGGCTGCGGTTCTTGTTAATTTAGGGACTGAGCGTGACTGTAAGAGGCTGTCTTGAAGAGGGGAGTCGTGGCTGTGGTTGTAGGTTGAAGGTCCGAGAGTGATGGCTGCTACGTAGGGTGTGGTTGAGGGAGATCGGGCGAATAGGTTGGGACCGGCGGTGCAAGCGTGATCCGAGGCTTAAACTAGGCTGTGTGAGTTCTGAGCCAAGGCTGAGGGTAGCTCAAACACTGCTGGAACCATCACTGAAACCGATCAAGCTTGGGTTAGGGAAATCGGTCGCGGGCGGTGGTCCTTGGAAGCAAGGGAGTGATTGCATTTTCACTTGTGCATGGGGATGGGTCTGTGGTGCTAGTAGGCTCCTTAGGGTCTGGTTTAGGTCCATGGTAGGCTGGATCATAGCTGGTACGTTGGGTTAGGCTAGTGGCGTGAGTTTTTGGGAAAGGAAGATTCGAAGATTTCCGGGCACCGTTCTTCGTGTTTTTCGTCAAATCTAGTATTTCTAATTAAGTTTTTATTCTTTAAACATTGTTTTGTTTATTTCTACCATGAATTCTCATAGCTAAACAAAATATTTGTTGGGATTTAAGGGGATCCTACCCCAAACTTTGATTTAATTAATTTATATTTCAATTGTTGCTTTATTCTTGAATGTGCTACTATTTTTCATTGTGTTGTTAGAACATAGCTAACTTTAACAACGGTTTTATATTGCGAGTGAGTTCGAGAGAATAGCTTGTGATAGGAGCGAGTAGTATAATCCGTGGATCTGCAATTTACATAGACATATGAAATTGGATACGCGCCGATAGTTATAGTCATAAGGGTCAAAAACTAGGAAATTTCATAGATCGATATGCGATTCGCTCTTGATAAATAATTAAAGACATTTAATTACTTCACTGAGTAGAATTAGTTTGGCATAGCTCGAGATAGTGTGTTCAATTGAATAGAAAATCCTGTCGGAAGCATACAATCACTATCGAACGAATTAATTAATAACGATGGGTAGGTGAACCGATATTCCCAACAAATTCATTTCTCATTGAATTTTAATCAACCATTTTAGATATTATATTTCATTATTCAATTCTTGAATCTTTTTATTTGCATATTTATTTGAGCATAGTAGTATTAAAACAATCATCCAAATTTCGTTACTAAAGATTTTATAACTGAAAATATTAATTGTCAAATACAGTATTCAGTGGAACGATACTCGTACTCACGTACATTATACTATTACTTGACATCGTGCACTTGCGATTAATTTTTGAGCAAACAAAACCATATTTTTAGTAAGGATTCCACAGTGCAAGTTTTGCTCGATTGTGTATTTGATGAAATAAAATCTGATGCTTTTGAAATTTTCAAAAAATTAAGAGATGGAGTGCAGAAACAATTGGATAAAAGTATCAAGAAACTTCGATCCGATTGAGGTAGAATACTCAAGTATGGAATTCAAAGACTATAAAAAAGAGAATGTGATTATCTAACAATTGACTCCTCCCATCACACCATATTTGAATGGTGTATCAGAATGTCATAATCAAACATTGATGGATATAGTTCAATCTATGATGTGATTCACTGAATTACCGCCATATTTTTTGGGATATGCACTTGAAATGTGGAAATATTGTTGAAAAATGTATATACAAAGGCAGATAGCAAAATACCATATGAGATATGGATGGTAAAACCTTTAAAATATTCTTACCTAAGAATATGGGTATTCCTACTTACACGAAGCAAACGGTGAAGAGACAAATTGGATATTATATCTTATTTGTGCTATTTTATGGGATATCTAACGAACTCTATTGGATGTTACTTCTATTATCCTATGTAAACAAAAGTGTTTGTTTCAAGGAAACAATCTTCTTAAATAATGTATTTGAAAATTGTGATTTTCATAAACATTATTATGGACTAAATTAAATTAATTCAAGTGTTGAATTAATTAAACACTAGTGGATGTAGTAGAGTCTAAATAATTAAATTAATTAAAGTGTTGAATTAATTTAATTGCATTGGGCCTTGTAGAGCCCAATTAGAAATAATTATTTAACTAGTGGACTTGAGTAAATTCAATTAAGGTTTAATTGGGCTCAAATATGTTTGAAACATTTAAATTAAAGTGGGCCTTGCAAACAAAAAAGCATGCTAGGAAGGTGAAGGGTTGGAGGCACTTTTTGATTAAACATTGCGTGGCATGCTCATGCACTTTATCAATTTTTGCACAACCAAGAAAAGTCTTCCTTTCTCTCCTCCCACTCTCACTTGGCCGAAATTTTATCCCTATTCTCCCTCAATTTTTCTTCTTCAATTATTAAGGAAAGAAAATACTTCTCAAAGAAAAATCCTTTAATTTTTCTAGTGCAAAATTTGAGGAGATTTAGCTTGTTGGTGGTGGGCTTGATTTTGAAGAAAGGAGTCCAAGAGCAAGGAGAGCTTGTAGATTTGTCATCCTTTCAAGAGCCAAGTTGTTTACAACTTGGTTGGAGCCATAATATCAATCCTTGTGATTGATAGGTAAAAATTCTAAACACCCTATGTATGACATTTGTGTTTTTTCGTATTTGCTACACACAACTTGTAGTGGTGCTCGGTTTTCTTGTTGAAAAGCAATTTTTGAAACTTCCGTTGCGCAACCAGCACCGTAACCGATCCCTTTTCAAGTGGTATCATGAGCTATGGTTACAATTTTTTTTAGCATACACATGATATTATATTGAGGTCGATTTCTAACCGCATGAGATGATTTGTTGCTATAAAATCAAGGACGATTTGGGGCCGTTCTTGCGCAGCAAGTTGCTGCCAACCGGCAGCTTGGGCTGCCCGAAACCGACAGCATGGGCAGCCTCCCGAACATCCCCTCTTTAAAATAAAAAAAAATTTGTGTTGGCCGGAATCCGACGACGGCGATGACGACTAGGGTTTGCAAAAGTGTTTTGGATTATCAAAGTGTCATGGACCTTGAAGTTGTTGGGCCATTAGATGGCTAAATATTTGTGAAATTTTAAATAGGCCTAAATGTTTTTGGTGAAAAATGATTTTTTGGGCCATTAAGTTTAAAATTATAAAAGTTGTAAATATTTTCTCATGAAATAAATAATTGAAGTTGGACTTTAATTATTTATAGTAAATGGTGATTTACAAGAAATTCGGTTATAAATAAATTAATTAGAAAGTAGACAAATGTGTTTGTATACTTTGTTAATTTAGTTTATAATCGTGGCGGTTAGTAATTGGATCATGATATATAATATTAGATCAATTGATTATTGTGATAATTAATTGATGGTGTATGATATGTGATATTATGCATGAAAGATGATCAAAAGTCCAAGCCCAATTTGATAGGTGTATGCTAGGATATTTTGTGTTGAATGATTGTTGTAATTATCAAATTTATAAGTGGGCTTGGTTTATGGCCCGTTCCCACCCCATGAGATGTATCCCTATTTGCCATAGATATTTATTTGTAAATATTATTATAGTGGAAGATTAAGATTGGAAGATGGTGACCTTGATGATTATGAAGATCGAAGACATGTAAATATTGGAAGCTTATGTAAAAGTTGCATTTGCATCCCATGCATTTCCCTAGGATTGGACCTAGGCCCGTGCTTAGCTCACACGAGCCATTAGTTTTGGGGCGATTGATCATCCTTGTTTTGTTTACTGTTTATAATATATGCATGATATGTTATAAATAATGAGTATGTGCGTTATTATTATGATAATAACAAAGTTGCATGAATCCGGCAAACATACGATCAAACATGGCGACCTTTTAAATAAAATTAATTCTGAGACCTTTCAAAATTAAAAACCCTAATTTTGAATAAGATTCAAAATTAATATCAAGCCCGAAAAGGGGAATTATAAAGTTGTTTATAATTTCCATGTCTTCTATCGACAATGGGTGCATGATGAACGCTACCCGTGTTCCGAGCTCGGCTCATATTACTGAGGGGGCCTTGGACACCGGAAAGCTGTGACATCTATTGACATTGTGATGTGAACTACGTGGAACTCCCATGATTTCGGCTCATATTATTGAGGGAACTCATGGCGACTGTCCATTAAGGTTCAACCACGATGGGTATGGCTTGACACGTAAAGATGAACGACGTCATATTATTGGGTCTTCATCAAACGTGAGACAAAAGTTTACGTAGAGGGTTGCATGGTGATGCAATTGGGAACTACCTTTTAGGAATTATGATTGACTGATATTATTCGGGATCATAATTCGCTAATTGGACCTTACGTACCTACTGAGGAAAGGAATTTCCCGTTTTCACTATAGGGTAGTGAAAGATGTCAAAACAGTGGGAGCGAATATTTATGAAGTAAAAGTCCATACTTTATATCTTATTCAATATTTTAAAATAGTCATTAACATTTATCTGTTTTACTTTTCAGTACAAACACATATTAACTGGACCTAATTACCTCACTTGGCTAAGAAACCTAAAAATCGTCTTGAATTCGGAAAGGATAGCATTTACACTTACTGAGTCGCCCTTTATTGAGGCTCCGACTGGCTGCACTCCTGAGGAATTGCAGACTTACAAGGATTGGTGTGACTATGACTTGAAAGCCAAGTGTTATATGAAGGCTTCTATGAATAATGAGCTGCGGAGGCGTTTTGAGGATGCAAAGAATGCTGCTGACATTCATTTGCATCTCAAGGAGCTCTTTGAAGAGCAAACACGTTCTCTTAGGCATGCTACCGTCAAAGAGCTGATCATTTTGTGCATGCGATACTGGGCTCGTGGACAAGCTCGTTGGCATGGAACTTACGTTGCCTTCGGAGTTGATCACCGACGTGTTGCTCTTATCGCTGCCTAGCTCATTTGATCCTTTTGTGGTGAATTTCAACATGAACAAGATGGAGCCGACCCTTGAGGAGTTGGTAAACATGCTTGTTACCTTTGAGTCCACCATCAAGAAAGAGAAGTCGGTTATTTATGTGTGCTCTTCATCTGGTACGAAGACTGGTCCACCTGGGAGGGGAAAGAAGCGTTCTTTCCAACGTCCCAAGAAGAACGTGCCCTTGAAGAGGTAGCCTCCGAGTCCCGCTGTGGCAGCTACATAAGTTAAAGCTGACAAGACTGTTGACATATGTCATCACTGCAAGAAGCCTGGTCATTGGAGGCGTAACTGCAGAGAATATCTTGCCCAGAAGAGTTCTGGAAACGGTATGTTCTATATTGAAGTAAACATTTCGATTAACTCTACTTCTTGGGTATTGGATACCGGCTGTGGCTCACATCTCTGTAATGATCTACAGGTGATGGGAAGAAGGAGGAGGCTCAGGGAAGGTGAGACCTTCTTTAGGATGGGAAATGGAGCAAGAGTTGTTGCGAAGGCCGTGAGAGATGTTTACTTGTTATTGAACAATGATTTTAAGTTAATTTTGAGAGATTATTTGTTTGTACCTGAGTTGGTGAAAAACATTGTTTCCATTTCTATGCTTGATAAAGATGTATATTCTTGTTTATTTAGCAAAGGTGTTTGCAACATTTACCAGAATGAATGTTTAATAGGTACTGGAGAACTTGAAAACGATCTGCATAACTTAAAATTGAAAGATATTTCACTAAACAATGTCCAAGCAATAACAACAACAAATAAGCGAAAGCAAGATAATCTTAATACGACACAATTATGGCATGCTCGATTAGGACATATTTCCCTAAGAAGGATGAACATGTTAGTGGGAGTGGGCATGTTTGATATGTCTGATATTAATGCTCTCACGACTTGTGAATCCTGCTAAAAGGAAAGATGAGCAAAATTCCCTTTAAGGGCCATATGGAGCGAGCCAAAGGGTTAATGGATTTGATCCATACCGATGTGTGCGGTCCGCTTAGCATCACCACTAAGCATGGACATGCCTACTTCATCACCTTTACCGATGAACTTTCGAGGTATGGGTATGTGTATTAAATGAAATACACGTCTGAAGCCTTTGAAAGGTTCAAAGAATTCAGAAGTCAAGTAGAGAAACAGTTGGGACGAAGCATCAAGACACTTAGATCGGATCGAGGTGGTGAGTACTTGAGTGCCGAGTTTCAAGAGTATCTTAGGGAGAATGATATTCTCTCGCAGTGAACTCTGCCCGCTACACCGTAGTTGAATGGTGTTTCGAAGCATCGTAACCGGACTTTGATGGACATGGTTCGGTCTATGATGGGGTTCACGGAGTTGCCGCCATCCTTTTGGGGATATGCGCTTGAGACAGCGGCACTGTTCTTGAACAATGTCTATTCAAAGGCAGTTGATAAGACACCATATGAGATATGCATGGATAAGCCTCCCAAATTTTCTGATCTTAGAATATGGTGGTACTCTGCTTATGTGAAGAAGGTAGTGGGAGATAAATTGGATAGTCGATCCATTTTATGTTACTTTGTGGGATATCCAAGGAATTCAGTTGGATATTATTTCTATTATCCCCAAGAAACAAAGGTGTTTGTTTCTAGGAATGCAACCTTTTTGGACAAGGATATTCTATTGGTTAGAAAAGGGGAGATGATAGAACTCGAAGAGGTTCGAGAGACACCCACAATTATAGTACCCACACCCGAAGAGCCAAAAGAGGAGATACAAGCTCCTAGAAGATCCGAGAGAGTCTCGAGACCACCTATGAGGTATGGTCTGCTTCTTGAAAAGCGCCATGATGAGCCTAACCATGGATGTGATCCAAGGACCTTTAAGGAAGCGTTATCTGATGCCGATTAATCCAAGTGGCTTGAAGCAGTGGAATCTGAGATGAATTCCATGCATTCGAACCAAGTGTGGAACCTTGTGGATCCACTTGAGAGAACCGTTCCCATAGGGTGTAAATGGATTTACAAGAAGAAACTTAGCGTGGATGGGAAGGTATTTGACCTTCAAAGCACGATTGGTGGCAAAGGGATATACTCAAAGACAAGGGGTTGACTTTGAGGAAACCTTTTCTCCAGTTGCAATGTTCAAGTCGATAAGGATATTTCTAGCCATAGCTGCATGGTATGACTATGAGATATGACAGATGGATGTCAAGACAGCCTTTCATAATTGGGATATTAAGGAAGAGATTGACATGTCTCAACCTGAAAGGTTTACATCTATCGGAAGTGAGTATATGGTATGCAAACTTCAGATATCTATTTATGGTCTAAAGCAGGCATCTAGGAGTCGGAACCACAAATTCGACAGTACAATCAAAGAGTTTGGTTTTACTAAGAATCCTGAGGAACCCTGTGTGTATAAGAAGGTCAGTGAGAGTGCTGTGACATTCCTGGGGCTTTATGTTGATGACATTCTACTCATTGGGAATGATGTAAGAATGTTGGAATCACCTAAAATATGGTTAGCAAGTAAGTTCTCGATGCAGGACTTGGGTGAAACATATTTTGTATTGGGAATACAGATCTATAGAGATAGATAGAGAAGATTGCTTGGTCTCACCTAGTCCACATACATTGATACCATCGTGAAGCGATTCTCTATGGATGAGTCCAAGATATGACATCTACCAATGTGTCATGGTGTGTCCCTATCAAAGTCTATGTCTCCCAAGACTGATGCAGAGATAGCGGCGATGACATGCATTCTTTATGCATCTGCAATTGGTAGCATCATGTATGAAATGATATCTACACGTCCTGACGTGGCTTTCGTACTAAGTGTAGTGAGTAGATATCAATCGAACCCTGGTCTTTCACACTCGAAAGAGTGAAAGACATCCTCAAGTATTTGAGAAGGACCAATAAGTTGTTCTTGGTCTATAGCGGTGGAGAACTGAAATTGGAAGGCTATACCGACTCTAACTTCCAAAGAGATATCGATGACTCGAAGTCAACCTCTGGATTTGTGTTCATGCTCAATGGTGCTGCTGTCTCTTGGAAGAGTTCCAAGCAAGATGGTACTGCGGATTCCACCACTGAGGCCGAATACATTGCTCCACCAGCTGCAGCAAAGGAAGCTGTTTGGATAAGGAATTTCGTCCAAGATTTGGGCGTCATTCGTAATGGAGTTGCTCCTGTCCCGGTGTTTTGTGACAACACGGGAGCTATAGCTCAAGAAAAGGAGCCAAGGTCTCATTAGAAGTCCAAACATGTATTGAGAAAGTACCACACCCTCCGAGAGATTGTGGAAAGAGGAGAAGTGTCGATTGACAAAGTCTGGCCTCACAGATAATGTTGCTGATCCACTAACTAAGCCTTTACCTGGACCATTATTTTAGAAGCATTGCGAATCAATGGGTTTGAAGCATATGGGTAGTTGGCTCAAGTGCAAGTGGGAGATTGTTAGAGTAGGTGCCCGTCGAGCCAAGTGTTGGATGAGGGTTCATGTTGAAACTCTATGTATAAACAATCTTTATTTTAATAATATTTGAAATTATTGTTTTGGCGCATCTTTATCCGTATACCAATGCTAGTTGCATAGATAAAGTCCTTTAACATACAAATAGTAGAAAGAATATGAGATGCTCATATGATGAGTATCATGAAACTCATATTTGGAATACTGTATATTCTAAACAGTTCATAGTCGATTCAGCCGCCGCTAAGAAGGATATAGCCGCTCGAGTTTGAGACTAGTATCTGCGATGTGAGTACCATGTTTCATTGGTAGGGGACATGGTGATGTCCGAACATGCAGATAGGTGCTCCTTGTAGATTGCACTGAACAACCCTCCATAAAAGACTTTCCAAGTGGTTCATACTTATCGAGTGGAAACATCCTAGTCTATGGTTGTACACCATTAGTCCTTATTACCCGGGACAACATTGAGACTCTATATGCTAGCATTGCACTTTGACTTGTTACCGACTCATATGGGGTCATCACGTGGCAAGGTTGGGTGTTTTGTCAAAACATATAGGAGTCGATGCATTGTAGTCGGGGATTCACCGTTTACCTTCGGGTATGGATATCCTATGTGTATGTAGTTTGAAATCTCTGATCAGAGCATGGTGGTAATTGAGAAAGGGGTTTCTTAGATTACACCATCAATGCAACTACGACATGACACATAGTATCGATTCATTGACAACTCTCGATATACCAATGGTTGTCGAATCGGTCAGGATATATGAGTTGAAGGGACCTTAATGTACGCTAACCATAATTGAATGGTTCTTGCAGGCACTGTCATTTGATGCCTATGGAATCATGTAAGCGATGCTGCTAGGCGTTTAACATGATTAGTTGGGTACTATCAGACTTGAGTTCTGATGTTCTTATTATCAAGAAGTTGATAAGTAAGAATGGAGCAATTGGGGTATGCTCATATAAGGACATGTTTAGCCCCGAATTACATGGAGATGTGAACCCACGGTGAGTTGTATCAATGAACCATTGAGGGCCACACAAGTACTAGCTTTCTAGATCCTTTTGAGAAGTAAAATAGTTCAATGTGTCGAACGGCTTATAAAGGAGTTTATAAGCGTAAGAAAAAATAGAAGTATGACTTCTATGAGGGGAATGTAACTTTTAATTTATGAATGTGTTCCTAAATTAAAAGTTGGCCAAGTAAATAATGTATTTGAAAATTGTGATTTTCATAAACAATAGTATGGACTAAATTAAATTAATTCATGTGTTGAATTAGTTAAACACTAGTGGGTGTAATAGAGTCCAAATAATTAAATTAATTCAAGTGTTGAATTGATTGAATTGCATTGGGCCTTGTAGAGCCCAATTAGAAATAATTATTTAACTAGTGTGCTTGAGTAAATTCAAGTAAGATTTAATTGGGCTCAAATATGTTTGATACATTTAAATTAAAGTCCATGGGCCTTGTAATTGTTACAAGCCCAAACAAGAAAGCATGCTAGGAAGGTGAAGGGTTGGAGGCACTTTTTCATTAAACATTGCATGTCATGCTCCTGCACTTTATCACTTTTTGCACAACCAAGAAAAGTCTTCCCTTCTCTCCTCCCACTCTCACTTGGCCGAAATTTTATCCCTATGCTTTCTCAATTTTTCTTCTTCAATTGTTGAGGAAAGAAAATACTTCTCAAAGAAAAATCCATTAATTTTTCTAGTGCAAAATTAGAGGGGATTTAGCTTGTTGATGATGGGCTTGATTTTTAAGAAAGGAGTCCAAGAGCAAGAAGAGCTTGTAGATTTGTCATCCTTTCAAGAGCCAAGTTGTTTACAACTTGGTTGGAGCCATAACATCAATCTTTGTGATTGATAGGTAAAAATTCTAAACACCCTATGTATGATATTTGTGTGTTTTCGTATTTGCTACACACAACTTGTAGTGGTGCTCGGTTTTCTTGTTGAAAAACAATTTTTGAAACTTCCGTTGCGCAACCGGCACCGTAACCGATCCCCTTTCACCTACTGCTATTGTCAGTTGTTCTTCGCCCCTTTTTGTCAACACCTACTGATCTAGTGAGAAGAATGACTGATGAACTGACTTGAGCAGAAACTTCAACCAGCTGATCTTGTACCAAGTCAATTTTCTTTGCGAGAATTTTGTGGAACAAATCAATCATGTTGCTGAGTAGTTCCTGAGAGGAGAGTAGAATAGGGATTGTAACTATTTCTCTTTTCATCTTCTCAACTGTTTCAAAGAGAGCAGCTACATCCTTCATCAGTTTCTTCAAGTTTTTCATCATATGATCTTTCAGAGTGTCTAGACTCAAAGAATGCTGCAACTGAGTAGATTTGACTTGAGAGATACTGGAACCCAGATGTGTCAGTTCAGATAAAATACTGTCCAACATCACATCAGCTGCTAGTGAAAGTTCAGGGGAGAATTCTTCAGTTTGAACTTTTCCTTCCATTTTTCCTTTGGTGTAAATTCCACTATTGCAAGCTGATTTGGAGCAACATCTTGGTCTATATCCTCTGCCATTTCTGTAGTGTCCCAAAAATTTGAAGGTTCACGTGAACCACATGCATACAAGTTATCAAATTTCTTATGTATTTTAATTAATTTATTTTTAACGCATTAATACATGATTTTAACATGAATATATATGTTTAATTCTTGGTTCATTAAGATTGCATGATATAAGGCTTTTAGTAGTATTTCACGCTCGAACGAGGAACGGAGACTGATGACAATTAAGGAAAAATGTATTTATTAAATAATTATTTATAATTATTTAATATATGGTGTGATTAAGTGAGATTTTCGAAAATGGGCCTTGGTGGAGTATTTTTACTCGTCGAATCATATTTTTAACCGGTATACAATATTTACTGAGTCGGGGGACTTTTTGAGGGTTCGAGCAATATTTTCAAAAACATACCTAAACGAAATATTTTTTTCGGAATGTTTTTGTGCTTAATGGGATTATTTTACAGCTTAATGGGCCTAAAATCCTTTTAACCATTTTAATTTTATTTAAGGGCCCATTAACACTTAATATTATAACTTAAACTCCATAGTTAAACCCTAAACCTAATTTATACATGTTGGCATCCCCCTCCCTCATTTAGCAGAAGCACCCTCCAAAAAAATACAGCAGTCCTTCGAGTTTCTCTCTAGTTTTTCAAAAAAATCCCTTCACGTCTCCTGTTGTACGCCCTAAGCGAAGATCCCTAAGGTTTCGAGCATGTAAACGCAAAGGCACGCCCTAAATATTTTTCTTTCTCATCATTCATGCTATTTTATATTGATGTGTCTGTGTGTTAGAGTAGATGCCCAGTAAGCCAACTGTTGGCTGAGAAATTTATTGACTCAAGTGTAATAAACAATCTTTATTTTATTATAATTTACTTTTTAATGGTTTCGTTATACTTTATCTGTATACCCAAGCAAGCAGCATAGATAAAGTCCTTGATTATGATTTAATACAAATGAATCGTAATTCGATGTTGAAACTCATTTGTAAACACTGCATATTCTAAATTCGTTCCTAGTCGATTCAGCCGCCTAAAACAGGGATAAAGGTCGCTTTACCTCGAGACTAGCATCTGTGATGTTGTGTACTGTGTTTCTTGGTAAGGGAATGGAGATGTCCAAACATGCAGATGGGTAGTCATATGATGATTATACCGAACAACCCTCCCTCGGACTTTCCAAATGGTTATCATTCATCGAGAGGATAAGTCCGTGGTTATGATTGTACACCATTAGTCCTTACGACCCGGGACAACACTGAGGCTCTATATGCTAGAGCTGTGCTTTGACTCGTTTACCGGCTCCAGGAGAGTCATCAGGTGGCGAGGCTGGGTACAGTTGTGACACATATAGGAGCCTGTGCATTGTAGTCGGGGATTCATCGCTCACCTACGGGTGTGGATATCCTATGTGATCTGAAGTAATAATAGTGCATGGAATCTCTGGCCAGAGCATGAGATGTACGTTGGAGAAGGAGTTTTCCAAATAGTACACGCGATGCCACTATTATTTGTGTCACATAGTTATCGAATTAATATGCAACCCTCGATGAACCAATGGTTGCAGATTCGATCAGGATATATGAGATGAAGGGACCGTACTGTATGTTAATCATAATCGAATGGTTCTTGTAGGCACTATCAGTAATACCTAGGGGATCATGGGACGATGCTACTAGACGCTCTTACCATGATCCGATGGGTGCAATCAGAAATGAGTTCTGACGTCCTTGATCAAGGTGTTGATGAAAAGAATGGGGCTAACAAAGGTAAGCCCGAATGAGAATAAATGTTATTCTGAATCACAAGGAGTTGTGAACCCACAGCTAGCTGTATCCCTGAACCATTGAAGGTCACGCAAGAACTGGATCGTTTGTTCCCGTTGAGAGAATAAATTCAAGGAGTTGAATTTATATTATGATATAGTAAATTCAAGGAGTTGAATTTATGATAGTTAAATTTTTAGAAAATAAATTCAAGGAGTTGAATTTATGATATTGTAAATTCAAGAAGTTGAATTTATGAAATTTGGAGAGAATAAATTCAAGGAGTTGAATTTATAAAATTTGATAATTTAATCTATTAAACTTAAATGTTGAGTTTATTAAATATTAAACTTTGGTGGTGATAAATTCAAGGAGTTGAATTTATAATTTAAATGTTAAATTCAAATGTTGAATTTATGATGGATTTAATTCATTAAGCTCAAAAGTTGAGTTTATTAAATATTAAATTTTGGAGGTAATAAATTCAAGGAGTTGAATTTATAACTTAAATATTAAATTCAAATGTTGAATTTATAAGAGATTTAAATTAAATGTAATGGATATATGTATAATGGGCTTGTAGGAGTAGAAGACCAACATACATATTATTAAGGTTCTAAATGAACTTTTAAAGATTAATTAATTAATTAAACTAGTTGGACTAGAATAATTAATTGATTAAGCTCATTAAGTATTTAATTTATTAATAGGCCCTAAGCTTATATATATGTATATTAGGCTTAAGGTTAGAATTAATTCATTCATAATTTTTCGAAAAACCCTAGCATCTAAGAGAACACAATTTTCAAAAAACACTCCCCTTTCCTCTCATAGAATTTCGGCCCTCTCCTTTTTGAAAAGGAGTTTGAGGCGTCTCTCAAACTTTGATCTCCAACGTAAAATTTCTTCTAATTTTTCTAGTGAAAATTAGAAGAGGAACAAATCATCGAGTCGTGGACCTGATTAGAAGTTTGAAGGAAGGAGTTTTTGAAGATCGTTCGTTGGGATTCATCAAGAACTAGATCCGTCTATACCGGATTAGTTGGAGCCAAGTGATTTAATTCACCAAAGGTATAAAATTTCAACGCCCTATGAATGTTTGATTATAAAACCATACGAGTGCCTACAACAAATATATTTTGATTGTCAAAATAAAATAAAAATTTTAAAACTTCCGTTGCGTTTGGGCACGAGAAAACCGAGATCCAACAGTTGTATCAGAGCCAAGTTTTTTCTGAATCGTATGGTTTTGATATTGAATAATTTGTTTCTAATCACACAAGAAAATTATTCAAAATTTTTAAGAAAATTTTAGCATCATAAAATTATTTTTTTTTCTAGAAATAAAAAAAAATTGAATATGTCCGGAACTGTTCCGGGTAGTTCGTGCTCGCAGGGCCGTGCACAGTAGCGCGTAGCGCGCGCGGCTTCTTATAAAATTAATAATCTTCTTGTAAAATAAATAATTAGAATATGATTTTAATTATTTATGGTAAAAATAAGTTTTTACATGAAATCAATTATTATTGATTTAATTGAAAATTAAATAATGGTGTTTATTTAGTTTATTAAATTCTTTAATAATTTTGGTGGTTAGTAATAAAATTATTAGATATTTGGTTTATCAATTAATAAAAATTGTTTAATTGAATTGATGTTAATATTTGATATTACATGCATGAAGGATGATCGAGAGCTTTGACCAATGTGTTAGGTGTATGTTATGATATTTTTACTGTTTTATTCATTTTGTTAATATTTGATATTATTAAAATAGGCCTGTTTTATGGTCCGTTCCCACCCCATGAGATGTATCCCTTATGTGCAATGGGTATTTAAATGTAATTATTAGAAATAGTGGGAGATCAAGACTGGAAGATGGTGGGCCCGATGCACATGATGAAGACATGTAAAATATTGGAAGCTCTTGTAATAGTTGCATTTGCATCCCTGCATTCACCTAGGTTTTGGACCTGGATCCATGTCTGGCTCACATAGATCTAATAGTGTTGGCGATCGATCATCTTTATTTATTGTTGAATGTCATATTATGATATATATGCAATATATAGTAGTATGCATGTATGTATATTATTAGATAATATAGTTGCATGAATCCGGCAAACATACAAACTCGTGGCACACGATTTTTAAATTAAAATGATGAGACAATTTTAAAATTAAAATCCCTCATTTTGAATATGATTCAAAATTTATATCAAACCGTAAAATTAAAAATTAAAAGAGTTTAATTTTTCCTTGCCTTCCATCAACCGTGGTTGCATGTTGATCGCTACCCGCGCACAGTGTCTGGCTCATATTATTGGGGAGACCTGGACGCCGGAAAGCTGTGACTTCCACCGGACATATTATGTGAATTGAGTGGAACTCCCTTGACTTTGGCTCATATTATTGGGGGAACTCATGGCGACCGTCTACTACAATTCAATATTGATGGGTCGGTTTGACACGCAAAAATAAACGGCGTCATATTATTGGGTCCTTATTAAACGTGAGGCAAAATACGCGGAGGTTGCATAGGGATGCAATTGGATTCTGCCTTTTAGAAATTATAATTGGCTGATATTATTCGAGATTGTAATTGGCTAATTGGACTCTACATACCCACTAAAAAAATACGATTTCTCTTTTTAATCAGAGGGTGGCGTAAATGTCAAAATAGTGGGAGGGAATTTATAAAATAAAAATCCATATTTTATATCTGAAAATTGTTTTAAAATAATCAGAAACAATTATTCTGTTTCCATATAAGTATAATTTCGATTTCGTCACGTAATACATTTTTGTTATTAACAAGCTAAACGAAACCAAACTTTCAAGACTGGTTGAGAAATTGTTCTGAATTCGGAGAAAATGTATACACACTAATGTCAGTCCTGTTGAACTGACAAAGCAGGCAAGATGGTAGGACCATAGTATGCAAGCTAAAGTGTAACATGCTCGCTGTTATGTCAAATGAACTGTAGGGACAATTTGAGGAATGTTGAATGTTGCTGACATTCGAATGCACTTGCAAGAGTTGCATGGTGCGTGAAACTCATACAATGATGCACACCACTTTCAAGGAGCCCATGACTACATGTATGCAAGATGGGGCTTTGGCCCATGAGCGTGGTGTACGTATGACTGGGCTTATTAAGAATGTGGTGGGCCTGGAATATGTGATTCCTAACGAGTTACTAGATAACATCAATTTTTTGTCTCTCTCTTCCTCATTTGACGGGATTATGGTGAACTTCAATTTGAATAATATAGATGATACCCTTGAAGAGTTAGTCAATACGCTTATGACTTATGAGATCACCATGAAAGAGAAAATTGTTGTTTTTCTAATGGGCCTCACGTCAGACGAAAAATGGCACACAAAGTAAGGAAAATAAATGTTTTGTCCCTCAGAAGAAAAAAAACCCAATAATAGGCAAAATCTGAAGGACACTTAAAGGCCTACAATGCTCGATAAGTCAGAACATATTTATTTCACTGCAAGAAGTCTGGACATAAGAAATTATATACGTTAGAAATGTTCTGAAAATGATAAGTGAATGTCCAAGTAAACAGGATTTCAACAACAAACAAAAGAAAGTTAGATGATCCAAATCCCACACAAATATGACACGCTAGACTAGGTCATATTTCCCAAAGAAGGATGCACAAGCTAGTGGGAAAGGCATGTTTGACCTGTCAGACATAAATTCTCTACCAACTTGTGAGTCCTGTATAAAAGGAAAAAATGACTAAGACTCCATTCAATGGAAACGTGGAACGTGCGCATGGTCTACTGGATTTGATCCACACGGACGTTTGTGGCCCGCTAAGTGTTAGCACAAAATATGGGCAATCCTACTTCATTACCTTTACTGATGACCATTCGAGGTATGGGTATGTTTATTTGATGAAACACAAATCTTAAGCATTTGAAAAGTTCAAAGAATTCAGATATGAAGTAGAAAACAAGCCAGAAAGAAGTATTAAGGCACTTCGATCTGATCGAGATGAAGAATACTTAAGTGCTGAATTTTTGGGTGATATAAAAGAGAATGAGATTCTCTCACAGTGGACTACACCAGCAACACCACAATTGAATAGTGTTTCTGAACGTCGAAAGCGAACCTTGTTGGACATGGTTCGATCCATGATGGGCTTCACTGAATTGCCTACATCGTTTTGGGGCTTTGCGCTTGAAACTGCTGTAATGTTGTTGAATAATGTCCATACTAAAGCAGTAGATAAAATGCCATATGAGATATGGATGGGAAAAATCCCAAATATTCTTACATGAGAATATGGGGATGTCCTGCTTATGTGAAGCAGGCAGTGTGATACAAATTGGATAGTAGATCCACTTTATGTTACTTTGTATGATATCCAAAGAATTCTGTTGGGTATTATTTCTATCATCCCAATGAAGCAAAAGTGTTTGTTTCAAGAAATGCCACCTTTTTGGAAAAGGAATTTCTATTAGATAGAAAAGACAAGATGATAGAACTTGAAGAAATTCAAGATACTCCCTCAACTATAGTAGTTGAACCTAGTCCCCAACAACCAGTAGTTGAAGTACAAGCTCCTAGATGGTCTGCTAGGGTTATTAGACCACCTGCAAGATATACACTTCTTCTTGAACAAGGCCATGATGAGCCTTGTGTTGGATGTGATCCAATGAATTTCAAAGAAGCAATATCTGATACTGAANATCTCTTCTTTGATTTCTCCATTGAGGAATGCAATCTTTACATCCATTTGCCATATCTAATAGTCATACCATGCTGCTATGGCTAGTAGTATTCTAATGGACTTAAACATAGCAACTGGTGAAAAAGTTTTCTCATAGTCAATTCCTTGCCTTTGAGTATAACCTTTTGCAACCAGTCTCNAAAGCTTGGGGCGGATGGGAAGGTAGTGACCTTCAAAGCGAGACTGGTTGCAAAAGGTTATACTCAAAGGCAAGGAATTGACTATGAGAAAACTTTTTCACCAGTAGCTATGTTTAAGTCCATTAGAATACTACTAGCCATAGCAGCATGGTATGACTATTAGATATGGCAAATGGATGTAAAGATTGCATTCCTCAATGGAGAAATCAAAGAAGAGATTTATATGTCTCAACTCGAGGGATACACATCAGTAGGAAGTGAGCATAAGGTATGCAAACTTCAGAGATCTATATATAGTCTCAAGCAGGTGTCAAGGAGTTGGAACCTCAACGGGAACAAATGATCTAGTGCTTTTGTGAATCTCAATGGTTCAGGGATACAGCTAGCCGTGGGTTCACAACTCCTTGTAATTCAGGACAATCTTTTATTCGGGCTTACCCTTATTTGCCCCATTCTATGTATCAATAAATGATCATGAGAATGTCAGAAATCATATTTCTGATTAAACTCATCGAATCATGGTAAGAGCGTCTAGTAGCATTGTCCCATGATTCCCTAGGTATCACTGATAGTGCCTGCAAGAACCACTCAATTATGATTAACGTACAGTACGGTCCCTTCATCTCATATATCCCGATAGAATCTGCAACCATTGGTTCATCGAGGGTTGCATAATAATTCGATAACTATGTGACAAATATGAATAGTGGCATCGCATATACTATTGGAGAAATCTTTCTCCAACTTAAATTTCATATTCTAGTCAGAGATTCCATGCACTATTATTTCATCAGATCACATAGGATATCCACACCCGTAAGTGAGCGGTGAATTTCCGACTACAATGCACTGGCTCCTACATGTGTTGCAACTGTACCCAATCTCGCCACCTGATCACTCTCTTGGAGCCGGTAAACGAGTCAAAGCACAGCCCTAGCATATAAAGCCTCAGTGTTGTCCCGGGTCATAAGGACTAATGTCGTACTACCATAACCACAGACTTATCCTCTCGATAAATGATAACCAATTGCAAAGTCCGAGGGAGGGTTGTTCGGTATAATCATAGTTTGACTACCCATCAGCATGTTTGGACATTTCTATGTTCTTACCAAGAAACGCGGTACACAACATCACAGATTCTAGTCTCGAGCTCAAACGACCTTTATCCATGTTTTACCCGGCTGAATCGACTAGGAACAAATTTAGATCACACAGTTTTTACAAATGAGTTTCAACATCGAATTACGATTCATTTGTATTAAAGTATAATCAAGTTCTTTATCTATGTTCTTCACATGGGTATACAGATAAAGAAATAACAAACCATGAAATAATGAATTATATTAAAATAAAGATTGTTTATTACAACTGAGTCAATAAAATCTCTAGCCAATAGTTGGCTTGCAGGGCATCTATTCTAACACGGTGTAAGTTGAAGTGGTTCAAAGTTCAACACACTTGAAGGGTTTGACATGTACTTGCGGAGCATCGATATGTTGAAGACATTGTGGACTCCTGCGAGATTAGGTGGCAACGCCACTTGATATGCTAATGCTCCCACTCTTTCGAGTATCTCAAATTGTCCAATGTATCTTGGACTAAGCTTTACTTTCTTGACAAATCTCATAACACCCTTCATAGGTGCTATCTTCAAAAGTACATGATCACCAACTGTAAACTCGATATCTCATCTTCTTTGGTCCGCATAGCTCTTTTGTCGACTTTGAGCAGTTTTCATTCTTTCTCGGATCTTGGCTACCATTTCAGCAGTGTGCTGAACGATCTCGGGTCCTAATGTAGCTCTTTCTCCTACCTCGTCTCAATGGATGGGTGATCTACATTTTCTTCCGTAGAGTGCCTCGCATAAATCCATTCCTATAGATGATTGATAACTGTTATTGTAAATGAACTCCACTAGATGTAGTTTTGATTCCTAACTCCCTTGGAAATCGATTACGCATGCTCGGAGGAGATCCTCTAATATATGTGTTAGAGTAGGTGCCTGTCGAGCCAAGTGTTGGCCGAATGTTTACAATGAAACTCTATGTATAAACAATCTTTATTTTAATAATATTTGAAATTATTGTTTTGGCGCATCTTTATCTGTATACTCATGGTAGTTGCATAGATAAAGTCCTTGAATATACAAATAGTAGAAAAAATATGAGATGCTCATATGATGAGTATCATGAAACTCATATTTGGAATACTGTATATTCTAAACAGTTCCTAGTCGATTCAGCCGCCACTAAGAAGGATATAGGTCGCTCGAGTTTGAGACTATTATCTGCGATGTGAGTACCATGTTTCATTGGTAGGGGACATTGTGATGTCCGAGCATGCAGATAGCTGCTCCTGGTAGAGTGCACTAAACAACCCTCTATTTTGGACTTTCCAAGTGGTTCTCACTTATCGAGTGGAAACGTCCTAGTTTATGGTTTGATCCGACTGTTGGTGGAAATTATGAAAGGGGTTTTATATATTACACCATCGATGCGACTACGACATGACACATAGTATCTTTTCTTTGTCAGCTCTCGATATACCAATAGTTGTCGAATCGGTCGTGATATATGAGTTGAAGGGACCGTACTGTACGCTAACCATAATAGATTGGTTCTTGCAGGCACTATCATTTGATATCTAGGGAATCATGTAAGCGATGCTGCTAGGCGTTTAACAATATTGGTTGGGTACTATCAGACTTGAGTTCTGATGTTCTTATTATCAAGCCGTTGATAAGTAAGAATGGAGGAACTGGGGTATGCTCATATAAGGACATGTTTAGTCCCGAATCACATTAAGATGTGAACCCACGGCTAGTTGTATCATTGAACCATTGAGGGCCACACAAGTGCTAACTTTCTAGATCTCGTTGAGAAGTAAAATAGTTCAATGTGTTGAACGGCTTATAAAAGAGTTTATAAGCGTAAAAAAATAGAAGTATGACTTCGATTAGGAGAATGTAACTTTTAGTTTATGAAAGTGTTCCTAAATTAAAAGCTGGCCAATTAAATAATGTATTTGAAAATTGTGATTTGCATAAACATTATTATGGACTAAATAAAATTAATTCAAGTGTTGAATTAATTAAACACTAGTGGGCCTAGTGGAGTCTAAATAATTAAATTAATTCAAATGTGAATTAGTTAAATTACATTGGGCCATGTAGAGCCCAATTAGAAGTAATTATTTAACTAGTGGGCTTGAGTAAATTCAAGTAAAATTTAAATGATATCAAATTTGTTTGAGATATTTAAATTTAAAGTCCATGGGCTTTGTGAATGTTACAAGCCCAAATAGAATTGCATGCATGGGAGGTGAAGGTTTGGAGACTACTTTTTCAATATCCAAGGCATGACATGCTCATGCTTACTTTTGCTTTTTCATACACCAAGAAAAACACTCCTCCCTTCTCTCCTAACACCTTATGGCCGAAATTTGAGATCCTTATTCTCTCTAATTTTTGTTCTTCATTTTGTTGAGAATAACTTACACTTCTAAAAAAAAAATGCCTTACATTTTCTAGTGCAAGTGTAAGGTGGATCTTCCTTGTTGGTGGTAGGCTTAATTTTTGAGCAAGGTGTGCTCTTGGAAGCTTGAAGATTTGTCTTACCATTGAAGAGCTTAGTTGTTTGACAACTAAGTTGGAGTCATCATCTATATTTTATAGATTGATAGGTGTATTTTTTAAAACACCCTATATATGAAATTTGTGTGTTTTATTGTATTTGCTACACATTAGTATATTGAGGTGCTCGGTTTTTGCATTAAAAATTTTTGAAACCTCCGTTGCGCAAGCGGGCTTCTTAAACGATCCCCTTTCAAGTGGTATTAGAGCTGTGGTTACTATATTTTGTAGCAAATACATGATATTATATTAAGATCAATTTCTAACAGCATGAGACAATCAAAACAACAAATCGAAACGGGCAGCAAGGGCAGCCCCTTCAAAAATAATAAAAAAAAATTTTGTAAGGTGGTCGGAATCCGGTGACGGCGATGACGACTAGCGTTTCCAAAAGTGTTTTGAATTATCAAAGTGTCATGGGCTTTGAAATTTTTGGCCCATTAGATGGCTAACATATTTATGAAATTTAAATGGGGCAAAATTTTTTGGTAAAAAATGATTTTTTTTTGGCCCTTAAGTTTAAATTTTCAAAAGTTGTACATATTTTCTCATAAAATAAATAATTGAAGTTGGAATTTAATTATTTATTGTAAATGGTGATTTACAAGAAATTTGGTTATAAATAAATTAATTAGAAAGTACACAAAGGAGTTTGTTTACTAATTTGTTGATTTAGTTTATAATCGTGGCGGTTAGTGACTGGATCAAGATATATAATATTGGATCAATTGATTATTGTGATAATTAATTGATGGTGTATGATATATGATATTATGCATGAAGAATGATCAAAAGCCCAAGTTCAATTTGCTAGGTGTATGCTATGATATTTTGTGTTGAATGATTGTAATAATTATCAAATTATAAAGTGGGCTTGGTTTATGGTCCTTTCACACCCCATGAGATGTATCCCTATTTGTCATGGATATTTAATTGTAAATATTAGTATAGTGGAAGCTCAAGATTGGAAGATGGTGGCCTTGATGATTATGAAGATCGAAGACATGTAAATATTGGAAGTTTATGTAAAAGTTGCATTTGTATCGCATGCATTTCCTTAGGATTAGACGTAGGCCATTGTTTAGTTCACACGGGCCATTAGTTTTGGGGCGATTGATCATCCTTGTTTAGTTTACTGTTTATAATATATGCATTATATGTTATAAATAATGAGTATTTGCGTTATTATTATGATAATAACAAAGTTGAATGAATCCGACAAACATACTATCAAACATGGCGAGCTTTTAAATAAAAATTAACTATGAGACCTTTCAAAATAAAAAACCTCCATTTTGAATAAGATTCAAAATTAATATAAAGCTTGAAAAGTGGAATTATAAAGGTGTTTATAATTTCCATGTCTTCCATTGACAATGGGTGCATGATGAACGCTACACGTGTTCGGGGCTCGGCTCATATTATTGGGAGGGCCCTAGACACCGGAAAGCTGTGACATCCATTGACATGGTGATGTGAACTACGTGGAACTCCCATGATTTCGGCTCATATTATTGAGGGAACTCATGGCGACCGTCCATTAAGGTTCAACATCGATGGGTAAGGTTTGACACGTAAAGATGAACGACGTCATATGATTGGGTCCTAATCAAACGTGAGACAAAAGTTTACGTAGAGGGCTGCATGGAGATGCAATTGGAAACTACCTTTTAGGAATTATGATTGGTTGATATTATTCGGGATCATAATTTGCTAATTGTACCTTACGTACCTACTGAGGAAAAGAGTTTCCCGTTTTCACGAGAGGGTAGTGAAAGATGTCAAAACAGTGGAAGTAATATTTATGAAGCAAAAGTCCATACTTTATAGCTTACTAAATATTTTAAAATAGTCATTAACTTTTATCTGTTTTACTTTTCAGTACATATTTGACAATTTCTTCGATTCGCAATCCATTATCTGCAATACTCAAAAAACATGTTTTAACTGGACCTAATTATCTCAATTGGCTAAGAAACTTGAAAATCGTTTTGAATTCAGAAAGGATAGCATATACACTGACTGAGTCGCCCCCTATTGAGGCTCCGACTAGCTGCACTCCTCAGGAATTGCAGACTTACAAGGACTGATGTGACCATGACTTGCGAACGAAGTGTTATATGCAGGCTTCTATGAATGATGAGCTTCAGAGGCATTTTGAGGATGCAAAGAGTACTGTTGACATTCATTTGCATCTCAAGGAGATCTTTGGTGAGCAGACTGTACCTCTTAGGCATGCTACCGTCAAGGAGCTGATCACTTTACGCATGCGAGATGGGGACTCGGTCCATGAGCATGTCCTGAAGATGATTGAGCTCATGGGCAAGCTCGTTGGCATGGATCTTATGTTGCCTTCGGAGTTGACCACTGACGTGTTGCTCTTGTCGCTGCCTAGCTCATTTGATCTTTTTGTGGTGAATTTCAACTTGAACAAGCTGGAGCCTACCCTTGAGGAGTTGGTGAACATACTTGTTACGTTTGAAGCTACCATCAAGAAAGAGAAGTTGGTTATTTATGTGGGTTCTTCATCTGGTGCGAAGACTGGTCCACATGGGAAGGGAAAGAAGCGTTATTTCCTACGTCCGAAGAAGAATGTGCTCCTGAAGAAGAAAGCTCTGAGTCCCGCTGTGGCAGCTACACCAGTTAAAACTGACAAGACTGTTAACATATGTCATCACTGCAAGAAGCCTGGACATTGGAGGCGTAACTGCAGGGAATATCTTTCCCGGAGAGCTTTGGAAACGGTATGTTCTATATTGAAGTAAACATTTCAATTAACTCTACTTCTTGGGTATTGGATACCGGCTGTGGCTCACATCTCTGTAATGATTTACAGGTGATGGGAAGAAGTAGGAGGCTCAGGGAAGGTGAGACCTTCTTGAGGATAGACAATGGAGCAAGAGTTGCTGCGAAGGACGTGGGAGATGTTTGCTTGTTATTGAACAATGATTTTAAGTTGATTTCGAGAGATGTTTTGTTTGTACCTAAGTTGGTGAAAAACAATTGTTTCCATTTCTATGCTTCATAAAGATGTATATTCTTGTTTATTTAGCAAATGTGTTTGCAACATTTACCAGAATGAATGTTTAATAGGTGCTGGAGAACTTGAAAACGATCTGCATAACTTAAAATTGAAAGATATTTCACTAAACAATGTCCAAGCAATAACAACAACAAATAAGCGAAAGCAAGATAATCTTAATACGGCACAATTATGGCATGCTCGATTATGACATATTTCCATAAGAAAGATGAACAAGCTAGTGGGAGTGGCAAGTTTGATATGTCCGATATTAATTCTCTCCCAACTTGTGAATCCTGTCTAAAAGGAAAGATGACCAAAATTCCCTTTAAGGGCCATGTGGAGCGAGCCAAAGGGTTATTGGATTTGATCCATACCGATGTGTGCGGTCCGCTTAGCATCACCGCTAAGCATGGGCATGCCTACTTCATCACCTTTACCGATGACTTTTTGAGTTATGGGTATGTGTATTTGATGAAATACAAATCTGAAGCCTTTGAAAGTTTCAAAGAATTCAGAAATGAAGTTGAGAAACAATTGGGATGAAGCATCAAGTCACTTCGATTGGATCGAGTTGGTGAGTACTTGAGTGCCGAGTTCCCAGAGTATCTTAGGGAGAATGGGATTCTCTCGCAGTGGACTCCTCCTGCTACACCACAGTTGAATGGTGTTTCAGAGCATCGTAACCGGACTTTGATGGACATGGTTCGGTCTATGATATGGTTCACGTAGTTGCCGTCATCCTTTTGGGGATATGCGCTTGACACAACGGCACTGTTGTTGAAAAATGTCAATTCAAAGGCAGTTGATAACACTCCATATGAGATATGGATGGGTAAGCCACCCAAATATTCTTATCTTAGAATATGGTGGGAGATAGATTGTATAGTCGATCCATTTTATGTTACTTTGTGGGATATCCAAGGAACTCAGTTGGATATTATTTTTATCATCCCCAAGAAACAAAGGTGTTTGTTTCTAGGAATGAAACTTTTTTGGAAAAAGAATTTCTATTGGATAGAAATGGGGAGATGATAGAACTCGAAGAGGTTCGAGAGACACTCACAATTGTAGAACCCACACCGGAAG
This sequence comes from Primulina huaijiensis, assembly GCF_012295235.1. Classification (NCBI taxonomy): domain Eukaryota; kingdom Viridiplantae; phylum Streptophyta; class Magnoliopsida; order Lamiales; family Gesneriaceae; genus Primulina; species Primulina huaijiensis. The sequence goes on along the minus strand of NC_133316.1, from coordinate 8,092,795 downwards.
AGCCAAGAGAAGAGATACAAGCTCCTAGAAGATCCGAGAGAGTCTCGAGACCACCTATGAGGTATGGTCTGCTTCTTGAAGAGGGCCATGATGAGCCTAACCATAGATCTGATCCAAGGACATTCAAGGAAGCGTTATCTGATGCTGATTCATCCAAATGGCTTGAAGCTATGGAATCTAAGATGAATTCCATGCATTCGAACCAAGTGTGGAACCTTGTGGATCTACCTGATGGAACTGTTCCCATAGGATGTAAATGGATTTACAAGAGTAAACTTGGGGTGGATGGGAAGGTATTGACCTTCAAGGCGCGATTGGTGGCAAAAGGATATACTCAAAGACAAGGAGTTGACTTTGAGAAAACCTTTTCTCCAGTTATAATGTTCAAGTCTATAAGGATATTGCTAGCCATAGCTTCATGGTATGAATATGAGATATTGCAGATGGATGTCAAGACAGCCTTTCTTAATGGGGATATTAAGGAAGAAATTTACATGTCTCAACCTGAAAGGTTTACATCTATCAGAAGCGAGCATATGATATCAAACTTCAGAGATCTATTTATGGTCTAAAGCAGGCATCTAGGAGTTGGAACCTCATATTCGACAGTACAATCAAAGATTTTGGTTTTACTAAGAATCCAGAGGAACCCTGTGTGCATAAGAAGGTCAGTGGGAGTGCTGTGACATTCCTGGTGCCTTATGTTGATGACATTTTACTCATTGGAAATGATGTAGGGATGTTGCAATCAACTAAAATATGGTTAGCGAATAAGTTCTCGATGCAGGACTTGGGTGAAGCATCTTTTGTATTGGGAATACAGATCTATAGTGATAGATCAAGAAGACTGCTTGGTCTCACCCAGTCCACATACATTGATACCATCATGAAGCGGTTCTCGATGGATGAGTTCAAGAGAAGACAGCTACCAATGTGTCATGGCGTGTCCCTATCCAAGTCTATGTCACCCAAGACTGATGTAGAGATAGCGGCGATGACAAGCATTCTTTTATGCATCTCCAATTGATAGCATCATGCATGGGATGATATCTACACGTCCTGACGTGGCTTTTGCACTATGTGTAGTGAGTAGATATCAATCGAACCCTGGTCTTCCACACTGGAAAGCTGTGAAAGACATTCTCAAGTATTTGAGAAGGACCAATAAGTTGTTCTTGGTCTATGGGGGTATAGAACTGAAATTGGAAGGCTATACCGACTCTAGCTTCTAAAGCGATATCGATGACTCGAAGTCAACCTCTGGGTTTGTATTCATGCTCAATGGTGCTGCTGTCTCTTGGAAGAGTTCCAAGCAAGACAGTACTGTGGATTCCACCACTGAGGCCGAATACATTGCTGCATCAGCTGCAGCAAAGGAGGCTGTTTGGATAAGGAATTTCGTCCAAGAGTTGGACGTCATTCCTAATTGAGTTGCTCTTGTCCCGGTGTTTTGTGACAACACGGGACTATAGCTCAACCAAAGGAGCCAAGGTATCATCGGAAATCCAAACACGTATTGAGAAAGTACCACATCCTCCGAGAGATTGTGGAAAGAGGTTAAGTGTCGATTGACAAAGTCGGCTTCGCAGATAATGTTGCTGATCCACTAACTAAGCCTTTACCTGGACCATTATTCGAGAAGCATCGCAAATCAATGGGTTTGAAGCATATGAGTAGTTGGCTCTAGTGCAAGTGAGAGATTGTTAAAGTAGGTGCCCGTCGAGCCAAGTGTTGGCCGAGTGTTTACAATGAAAATCTATGTATAAACAATCTTTATTTTAATCATATTTGAACTTAATGTTTTGGTGCATCTTTATCTGTATACCCATACTAGTTGCATAGATAAAGTCCTTGAATATACAAATAGTAGAAAGAATATGAGATACTCATATGATGAGTATCATGAAACTCATATTTTGAATACTGTATATTCTAAACAGTTCCTAGTAAGGATATAGGTCGTTCGAGTTTGCGACTAGTATCTGCGATGTGAGTACCATGTTTCATTGGTAGGAGACTTTGTGATGTACGAGCATGCAGATAAGTGCTCATGGTAGAGTGCACTGAACAACCCTACATTTAGGACTTTCCAAGTGGATCTCTCTTATCGAGTGGAAACGTCATAGCTTATGGTTGTACACCATTAGTCCATATGACTTGGGACAACATTGAGACTCTACATGCTAGCGTTGCACTTTGACTTGTTTATCGACTCTCATGGGGTCATCAGGTGGCAAGGTTGGGTGTTCTGTCGAAACATATTGGAGCCGATGCATTGTAGTCGGGGATTCACCGCTTACCTTCGGGTATGGATTTCCTATGTGTATGTAGTATGAAATCTTTGATCAGAGTGTTGGTGGTATTTATGGAAGAGGTTTCATAGATTACACCATCGATGCGACTACGACATTACACATAGTATCGATTCTTTGACAGCTCTCGATATACCAATAGTTGTCGAATCGGTCGGGATATATGAGTTGAAGGGACCGTACTGTACGCTAACCATAATAGATTTGTTTTTGCAGGCACTATCATTTGATACCTAGGGAATCATGTAAGCGATGTTGCTAGGCGTTTACATGATTGGTTGTGTACTATCAGACTTGAGTTCTGACGTTCTTATTATCAAGCCGTTGATAATAAGAACGGAGCAAATTGGGTATGCTCATATGAGGACATGTTTAGTCCCGAATCACATTGAGATGTGAACCCACTGCTAGTTGTATCATTGAACCATTGAGGGTCACACAAGTGCTAACTTTCTAGATCCATTGATAAGTAAAATAGTTCAATGTGTTGAACGGCTTATAAAATATTTTATAAGCATAAACAAAATAGAAGTATGACTTCGATAAGGAGAATGTAACTTTTAATTTATGGAAGTGTTCCTAAATTAAAATTTGGCCAATTAAATAATGTATTTGAAAATTGTGATTTTCATAAACATTATTATGGAATAAATTAAATTAATTCCAGTGTTGAATTAATTAAACACTAATGGGCCTAGTAGAGTCTAAATAATTAAATTAATTCAAATGTTGAATTAATTAAATTACATTGGGCCATGTAGAGCCCAATTAGAAATAATTATTTAACTATTGGGCTTGGATAAATTCAAGTAAAGTTTAAATAGTCTCAAATGTGTTTGAGATATTTAAATTTTAAGTCCATGGGCATTGTAATTGTTACAAGTCCAAATAGAATTGCATGCATGGGAGGTGAAGGGTTGGAGACTACTTTTCAATATCCAAGGCATGGCATGCACATGCTTACTTTTGCTTTTTCATACACTACGAAAAACACTCATGCCTTCTCTCCTAGCACCTTATGGCCGAAATCTGAGAGCCTAATTCTCTATAATTTATCTTCTTCATTTTATTGATAATAACTTACATTTCTCAAAGAAAAATGCCTTACATTTTCTAGTGCAAGTGTAAGGTGGATCTTTCTTGTTGGTGGTGGGCTTAAATTTTGAGCAAGGTGTGCTCTTGGAAGCTTGAAGATTTGTCTTTCCATGGAAGAGCTTAGTTGTTTGACAACTAAGTTGGAGCCATCATCAATCTTTTAAAGATTGAAATGTATATTTTCTAAAACACCCTATGTATGATATTTGTGTGTTTTATTGTATTTGCTACACATTAGTATATTAGGTGCTCGGTTTTTGCATTAAAAATTTTTGAAACTTCTGTTGTGCAAGCGGGCACCTTAAACTATCCCCTTTCAATATGTACTCTCTCAGACTGACCGTCGGTTTGAGGATGAAATTCGGTACTGAATAGGAGTTTAGTACCCAATGCTGCATGTAAACTCTTCCAAAATGATGAAGTTAAACGTGTGTCTCGGGCCGACTCTATAGACACCGAAATACCATGCAGTCTAACGATCTCTGGAATATATAGCTCCACATACTGAGTCATGGAAAACATCGTCTTCACTTGTAGGAAGTGTGTTGATTTAGTAAGGCGGTCTACTATTACTCAAATGGCATTGAGTCATTTCACTGTCTTTGGAAATCCTACTACGAAATCCATCGTAATATTTTGTCACTTCCACTCGTGTATGGGGAGAGGTCGAAGCATTCTCGCTGGTCTTTGATGCTCTGCCTTCACTTGTTGACATGTCAAGCATTCAGATACAAAGCGCATAATGTATCGTTTCATTCCCGGCCACAAATATAAAAGTTGCAAGTCCTTGTACATCTTGGTACTCCCGGGATAAACATAATAAATAGTATTGTGAGCTTCAGTCATAATGTCAACTCTAAGTGAATCACCACTAGGAACCCATAGTCAACCTCGATACTTAACAATACCATCCTCGGCTGAATATAACATGCTGTCTTTTGATGCATCTTGATGTCTCCATTTCTACAATTGCTCATCATTAGACTGTCCGGCTCGAATTCTAACTAGTAGTGTGGAATGCATTGTCAATGTAGCGAGATTAGGGGCCTCTCCCCTAGCATAAACTTCAAGATCGAAGCGCTGAATTTCCACTTATAAAGGTCTCTGTACTGATAAATGTGCCAAGACTGTCCCCTTTCTACTCAAAGCTGTCACGCCCCGAGACTAAGGCGTTGGAGATATCCGGCATTGTTTATCAATTTATATGAAAACAATTAAGCCTCGTAGCAAATAGCCAAACACCAGTCTTTTTCATAATTAATTATTGTCTTTACAATGACAATAAAATGAAAATTACATCAGGATTACGGAAGCGAAATACAAAGCGAATATAAAGCTTTGATCCAAAGTCTCTTAATTCCGTTCACCAGCCCCAGAATGTTTCTTGCTCTTCATCATTCACTTGTTCCTCAATCTTATCTGGGAAGAGATGTAAGGGGTGAGTGCTTTGGGAAACACTCAGCAAGTGGGGGCCGATCGATTACCACAGATACATATAATGATAATTTAAAAAATCTTTTAACAGACTTTCAAAACTTATTATATCAAACATTAACTGAATCAGACTCGAAAGGTGAAACAGAACTTATCAGAACAATTCATACAGAACAGTTCTGAACAAAAGAAACACTGTCATTTTAACGTTCAGAAAATTTGAAGGTCCACGTAAACCACATGCATGCAAGTTATTAAATTTCTTTTGTATTTTATTAAATTGTTTTAATGCATAAAATGCATGTTTATTTAATGAATTTGTGTTTTAATTCATGGTTTATTTAAAGTTTCATGCATTAGGATTTCAAGTTTCATTTCGCGCTCAAACGAGGAATGGAAATCGGGGATATTCAAGAAAAATATTTGTATTGAATAATTATTTTTAATCATTTAATATGAGGTGTTTTAAGTATGATTTTTGATTTTGAGCCTTGATTGGATATTTTTACTCGTCCGGTTATATTTTTAATCGGTACACGAAATTTAGCGAGTCGAAAGACTTTTTGAGGGTTCAGACAATATTTTCTTAAACGTACCTAAACGAAATATTTTTCAGAAGTGTTATTGGGCTTGTTGGGTTTTTTTTATTTCTTAATGGTCCAAAAATCCTTTTAAACCACTAATTTTAATTAAGGGTCCATTTGTGTATAATTATATTAACTTAACCATATTAATCAAACCCTAAACCCACCCCTCACAACTCACGGAAGCCTCTCCCATTTCAGTAGCAACTTTGGAATATTTCATCAAGTTTTCTCTCTAGTTCCTCAAGCTTATTTCAAAGAGTTTCCTCCAAATAGTTTCCTCCTCGCCTCTATGGTGAACGTTCTACGCAAGGATCTTCGAGTTTTCGAGCGTATAAATGCAAAGGCAAGCCTAAAATCTCGTTTTTCTCATCATTCAGATCATAATATGCTGGTTTGTGTGTTTATTATGTATGAGAAATCTTTTGATCTATTATATGGTACCCTTTTTTCATAGTTTTCACATATTTTTTTTGACAAACGACAACGGTTATACAAAATCGTTGTCGATTAGCGTATTTTTTTGGACAAACAACAAAGGTTTTTCATATTTAGCGACGGTTTTGCTTAAATCGTCGCTAAAATAAGCGACGGTTTTGTAGCAAAACCGTCGTAATTTTATAATTAGCGACGGTTTTTCTTAAACCGTCGCTAAATTGTAATACGTTGTTAATTACTTTAAACCGTCGTAATTTTTAAATTAGCGACGATTTTACTAAAATCATCGCTAAAAGTAGCGACGGTTTTAATAAACCGTCGCTATCCTACTTTCACGCAATTCGCAGGGTTTAAAGAAAAACCATAGCAATTTTGAAATTAGTGACGGTTTTGCTTTAACCGTCCCTAAAATTAGTGATCCAATAACCGTCTCAAACTGTCTATAAATACCCGCATTTTCGATCCATTTTCTTACCCCCCACTTCACAAAACATAAAATTTTTCTCTCTTACACGATTTTATTACTTCACACAACTTAAAAATTTTTCTTTCGATTTAGGATAAATTTTTTCGCTTTAATTTTTGGTAAATTTTTAAGTGTTAATTAAGATCATAAATATTGATAGCATAGTCAAATTGTAAGTTTTTTTAGATTTGTTAAATTATTAAAAGTAATTTATTTTTATTTAAATGAAAAAATTAGCGATTGAAATCATGAAAAAACTGTCGCTCAAATTAGCGACGGACTTTAAGTTAAACCGTCGCTAATTTTATTTTGTTTTGCATAAATCCATCGCTAATTTTATTTGCGATGGTTTTTCAAAAACCGTAGCAAATTATAACTACAACAACAGTGAAAAACCGTTGTCTTTGAGCGAACCCTTTAACAACAGTAGCTTTAACAACGGTTTTAAAAAGGCTACGACAATGGGTTTTAACCTACTATTGAACCGTAGATAACACATAGTTATACAAATCATATGCTGAACACATTTCCATACAACCAAGCTATAAGTCGTAAAATTTGAAATAACAGAGGGCGACAGGTATTGTGACACAGAAATTTGCGGTTTTACGATATGCATCTTATCTCCGTCGTTAAAACCAATCAGCCCTCACCAAAACATGACTAATACGTGACTCCAGCCCCTTGACACCTTAACTCCCAACGTATACAGCCCCTAAACACCTTAAACCGGCAGCTCCTTACACAAGAAGTCAAGAAAACATGAATTCTGCGACTTATAGGTTGGTTTTCTAGAAATGTGTTCAACATATGATTTGTATCACTCTGTGTTATCTTCGATTTGATTGCAAATTCGTAATTTTCTGATAATAAATTAAAGAGATATGATTTTTATCGTAAAATCTCTCGAGCTGTGAAAATTTGTGTGCATGCGCTAGAGATTTCCAGCAACCTTTGGGCTTGTTTCATGGGTCATAAGTGGTCTGGAACGGGTGTTTTAGAGGTTGGTCATGTAGATTTAAGTCGCGGTTTAAGTTGAGAGAAATTTGGTTAAGTTTCGGTTCGATTCGAGTTAAAACCGGGACTCTGGTCCAAGTTTTAAAACGATCGGTTAAGTTTTGAAAAATGGCTCGAGTTTATGTCTAAGAAAAGCTTAAAAATATGTTTTGGGATTATTTAAGGAGTTTGGTAAGCTTCGGATCGAAATTTAGAGGTCCAGGGGTAAAACGGTCATTTTGGGTTTCCATGGGCAAAATGGTCATTTTGCAACCGAGTCGAGATTTTTGTCCTGGCAGTGCCCCGAGCACAAATTTATCATGCTTTTAAATTTTACGTATCTCATATATGATTTTTATGAAATTATGAAATACTTTGCAAGCTTGATTTTAAAGAAAATTTATGTATATACATGATTTTGATAAGTGATGAAAATGATGATGTTTTTCAAGGATGAGTTTTGGTTGTGACTGACGATATATCTATACGATGATATGATTGGAGATATCGTGTGAGAAAAGGCCCTAGAGGGAGCCCGTTTACGGGAGAAGGCCCCCGTGGGAGCCTGACGATCGTATTTCCATTGACATGATATGATGATATGTTAGGCCAAGGCTCAGTTGACTGGTGAGAGTGTCGCTGATGTCCCCATCGCCCGGTACCGTGGTTATACGTAGATGGATCCATCGAATAGAGCTGATACGATAGAGCTGATACTAAAGTCACAACTAATGAACTGAATTCAATTAAAGTATATGACGATAAGATGAGCTCTTTTGACATGTTATGATTTCATATGACACGTTTACGTTTATGCTTTTAAGTTCATGAAAGATATGTTGATTACAGTATTTTTCATTACTGTGTGCCATGTATATGTACTTGCTATTAACAGTACATGTGTGTTGAGTTTTTAGACTCACTAGGTGTGAATGATGCAGATCAGTATTTTGGTTAGGAGACTGGAGGTGATGATGACTGAAAGGACGGAGCTGGGGGCGCACGTTAATACGAGGACCTTGTATTCTTCCACAAATATGTGATTTTATGGGAACATGTTTAAACAGTTTTTTAAATGGTTGAAGATTTTATTTTGTTGAGGGTTTTGACAAGTTTTAATATACAAAAAATTACAAAACCAAAAACCCACTTACCGAATCCGAAGGTGTGCTTCGAGACTTGCTGAATGTCGGGCATACGAAGCTTTGCTGAAATTCGAACAGATGATGGTCTAACTCGGACAGGGCTTCACGACAATATCACTAACGCTAGTTCAAGTGCAATGGACACGACATGGTGTGGAGGAGTCAACGTGAGAATTGGAAAGCAAGATGCGAGAAGCATATCCGCACTTGTTTGATTCTATTCCACCTGTTCCATTGTATTCAATGTATAGTGATCCATTTACTGATTTTAGTTTTGATATGTACTATAACTGGTGACATATTATATGTTTGACAATGTTATGTATATAGAGACGTTTGAGATTTCGTGGACGAAATCTTTTTAAGTTGGGGAGAAATGTGAGACCCCATGATCTGATTATGTAGATCATGAATAGTAAATAAACTCATAATGTAATTGTATTTGGAAATGGAGTTGACATAATCTATGAAAATGGAAATAAACTATACAAGTTGAAAATACTTCATAAGTATTTGACACATTTTGTATTTGAATGACAATTTCATAATTAAGTGGAAAAAAATACTTGATTAAATTTGATGGTAATTTCGTAATTACGTGGAAAAATATTTGATTTAAATTTGATGACAATTTCGTAATTATCTAATTAGAGAATGTTATCTATTCATTAATAATGACTATGATTGAACATTTTACTGGTAAACTTACTGATAATAGTGAACAAATTCGTAATTTATTAAGTAATCTAAAATGTAAAACACTTACTGATTTTAGATGGTATAAAGATACTTTTTTATCTCGTATTTATGAGATACCAAACTGTAATAATAGTCTTTGGAAAGCCAAATTCATAGATTTTTTACCTTTCTTATTTGCAGAAAAGATCAGAAAAGTATTAAGAAAGGAAGACATAAATATTCCTTATGAAAATTATACTTATGAAAAATTAATAAGTATTTGTATTCAAGAGGGTTTAGCTCTCTGTAATGAATTAAAATTAAATAATCAAATTAAAAGACAGAATTTACTTGAAAGAAAACAATTAGGTAAATTTTGTGATCAATTTGGTATGGACCTACTTAAAAAAGGTAAGAAGACCATAAAAGATAAAGAAGAAAGACCTTTTAGGAAGAAAATACATTTGTCTGAAAGACAAAAAGAAAGAAAGAAGAAAAGAAAAGAAAGCCGTGAATTACGTAAAGCTGAAAATTGTAAAGCTAAAAATAAAGTAATAATTTGTAGAAAATGCAAGAAGCTAGGACATTATGCTAATCAATGTTGGGCTAAAAAAAATTAATAATTTAGATATAGATGAAAATTTTAAAGATAAAATCAATAAAATAATAATGGATTCTAATCAGAATTCAGTTAATGAATCTGAGGATAGCTCAGAATTTAGTTCAGAATTTTATAATTCAGACGATATAATAGAAAATTAATTTTTTAATTCTGATATAGAATGTGATAATTGTATACAAGAAGAATCTTGTATCATTCATTTAAGTGATACTGATAATAAAAATGATGATTTTTATAAACTTATGTCACAATTTCAGGATTTAATCATTTATCTGTTTTAAGTATGATCATATCTCAAAAATGGTATACTAATATTATTTTGTTAATAGATAATTCTTATAAAAAGAATTTCATTGCCATGATAGATAGTGGTGCAGATTTAAATGTAATACAGGAAGGATTAATTCTTCTTAAGTATTTTCATAAAACTACACATTATCTCTCTCATGCTGGAGGAGAACCTTTAGAAATAAACTATAAATTACCAAAAGCATATATTTGCAAAGATAAAAACTGTATTCAAACCAGCTTTTTATTAGCAAAAGATATTTCTAGCCAATTAATATTTGGTCTACCTTTTATTTATCAAATTTATCCTTTAAAATATGTTGATGAGACAGGTATTATAGGAACCTATCAAGGTAATCCTATTTTTTTTCAGTTTATAACTAAACATGTTCATAGAATTCTTAATGAATTACAAGAACAGATAGAAAGAAAAACTTTTCAAATTAATTCTTCAAAAGAAGAAGTTAAAATTTTAACTATAGATGATAAATTAAAAAATCCTAAATTACAGGATAAGATTAAATTTACTTAGAATAAATTTTCATTAGAAATATGTAATGATCTTCCAAATGCTTTTTGGAATAGAAAGAAACATATAATCTCTCTTCCATAAGAAGAAGATTTTAAGGAAATAAATATTCCTACCAAGGCTCATCCTTGTCAAATGAATTCTGAATATTTAGAATTATGTAAGAATGAAATTCATTCTTTATTAGAAAAAAGGTTTAATAACACCTTCTCAATCTCTTTGGTATTGTACTGCTTTTTATGTAAATAAACATTCTGACCAAGAAAGAGGAGTACCTAGATTAGTAATAAACTATAAACCCTTAAATAAGGTTTTAAAATGGATTAGGTATCATATTCCTAATAAAAAAGATTTATTAGATAGACTAGTTAATGCAGTCATATTTTCTAAATTTGATTTAAAATCAAGATTTTGGCAGATTCAAATACAAGAATCTGATAGATATAAAAGTGCTTTTAATGATCCTATAGGACATTGTGAATGGACAGTAATGCTATTTGGACTTAAAAATGCTCCTTCAGAATTTCAACAAATAATGAATGATATTTTTTTATTGTTATAGCAATTTTATAATTGTTTATATCGATGATATTTTAATAATTTCTAATGATATTGAATCTCATTTTAAACATTTAAAAATGTTTTAAAATATTGTTATACAAAATGGATTTGTTATTTCTAAATCTAAAATGATTTTATTTCAAACTAATAATAGATTTTTAGGACATATGATTGAAAAATGGAAAATTATTCCTATCCAAAGAAGTATTGAGTTTGGATCAAAATTTCCTGATATAATAACTCATAAAATTCAGTTACAAAGATTTTTAGGAATTTTAAATTATATTTCTCCTTATATTCAAAATCATATTAAAGATTCTGCTATCTTATATGATAGACTTAAGAAAAATCCTTTACCTTGGACAGATAAGCATACTAAAGTTGTTCAGAATATTAAGGAAAATGTTAAAAATCTTCCTTGTTTAATGCTTGCAAATCCCCAATGAGATAAAATTGTTGAAACAGATGCTTCTGATATAGGTTTTAGTGGAATTATGAAACAAAAAGATCCCCAAACTAAACAGGAATATCTGATTCGTTTTTATTCTGGGAAATGGAATAAAGCCCAGAAGAATTATTCTACAGTGGCAAAAGAAATCTTAGCTATTGTCAGATGTATTTTAAAATTTCAAGATGATTTATATAATCAAAATTTATTATAAAAACTGATTGCAAATCTGCAAAATTTATGTTTAATAAAGATTTTAAACATAATGTGTCTAAAAAAATGTTTGCAAGATGGCATGAATCGAATGAATCATTTATTCATTCGAAAGTTTCTTTCACAGAAGGGAAATAAAGGATAGGGTTTTCGATTTTTCTTTTCGATCTTGCGATTTATGAGGTTATCCAATCGACGAATCGACTTCAGTTCTGGGATCGTTGACACGAGGTCTTCGATTTGAGGCATAAATTTTATCGTTTTGGTGATGTTTTAAATTCATCGATTTTTGGAATAAATCCGATAAAATGTTACATCATACATAAATTGAAAATTGTTGAATAGTGTATGATTTTAACGAAGTAGAGAAGATTATAGTGATGTTATTTTGAATTTTTCCCAATTTATTATAATTATGGAATTTTAATCGTTGGACTGAAATTGAAGAATTAATTGCCAGTTATATATGCGGTAGAATAACCGACAAGAAACTAAGTGTTGAAGTCGGAATTTAATTATTCTATAATTTGAATTTGATATTAATTTTCGATGTTTCAAAAGATATTTGAAACTTATATTATTGATATTTAATGATGTTATTGATTGAAGTGAATATGTTATTGATGTAGATAGATTATTATACTGATATCTTCAAGCTACATCGATTGGAACGAAGAATTGAGGTATGTTGCGACCGGGTAACATACGACAGATATCTGTATTATATGATATATGTTTGATTGACTGGATTGAGATTACATGTCTATATGCCTTATTTGTTGAGTTGATGTGGCTTACATGACATGCACGTTGAGCTATGATCCTTGGATATCCTGATATGATTTGATTTGATTCTGAGGTTTGTGAACACGATGCTATGTTTGGTATTACATGACCCTTAAAGCATAGTCATTTGTGACCCCGATGATTGATTGAGATTTGGGATTTGATGACGCTTTGTCGGCGTTATAATATGAGTATCCCTGATTGAGGTCGGTGTGCCAGCTCGAGCATTGATTTGATATCAATTTGATTGATTCTGACATGTGCTCAGTGGATGGGCATTTGACCTGATACCTCCACGACATACATGCATTGCATATCATATATAATTGGTTAGATATCTATGGTATATATTGTGGTTGTATCAGACTGAGCTTTGCTCACCCAAGAGGGGTTGTTGTTCTCTTTGTATGTGGACAATGACAGGTACTCCAGGATATCAGGAGGCTGGAGAGGGTGCTTCTGGAGGGAGTCACAGTCTGAGTTGAGGTTTAGTGGTCTTTCCCAGTATATATGTTTATGTATCTATATACCGGGACATGTCCCGAGGATATGATTTGTTTTGGTATGAGTTGTTTTGATTATGTGTGGGCAGATTTTATGATGTGAGATGAAATACTATTTTTAGTATTCAAATAACATATTTTGGGCTCATTGTAAAGAAATTTTTAAACCCATTTTCCGTCGTAATTAATTAACACTAATCAAATTATATTGTAATAACGATTAGGAGTTAAGGACCCACACTTTTGGACGTCCACTTGGTTCCCAAGCCAAGCCTTTAATGTGGTCAAATGTTAGCCAAACTCAAGGGTCACATTGATCAACTTAAGGGTTATTTCCTGCGCATTAAATTTGTCAATTCCTTTAGCGCTTCTCCTAGCTCTCTTTTTGGTTCTTTTAGGACAAGAAAGGATGAGCTTCCTTGAGCTAAAAGATTTAGTTCATGAGCTGGGGGTTTACTCTTCTGGTGATGATGCTTCGATTATTGCAGTTTCTCATAGCATAGATTCCCGTTGAGCTAATCGTCGAGCTTTGGAGTTTTTTCCCTCGAGACGTGTTAGCTGAAATTTTAAGTTTATAGTTAAGTTTTATGGTTAAGTTTAAAGTTTTAAGATTCATGTAAAGTTTTATGACCTACATGATTTGCTTTGAAATTTTGAATCCTCACATCCCACCCTCCTTATTGGAAGTTTCGCCCACGAAACTTGGATTAGCTGGATCATTTAAAGAGATGAGGATATTGAGTGCGCAATATTTATTCTAATTCCCAAGTTGCTTTTCGTTCTGTATGGTTTGACCATTGTATCTTGACATATGGGATTGTTCGGTTTCTCAACACTTGATCTTTGATGTCCCTTATTCGACTAGAGACCTCTTCATATTTCATATCTTCGTTCAGGTGTCCTTCGATCATCAGCGGTGCAACTTTAAGAATGTGACTCGGGTCTGGGACATATTTTCTTAGTTGTGAGACGTGGATGACGTTGTGGATTCTGGACATGTATGGTGGTAAAACAAGTTGGTAGGCTAGGGTTCCTACTTTTTTCAGTATTTCTAAGGGTCCGACATATTTTGGATTTAGTTTCCTGGACTTGCTGAACCGAATCACTCCTTTCATAGTTGAGACTTTAACATAAACTTTTTCACCGATCTCAAATTCCAACGCTCTTCGCTTTAAATCCGCCAAGCTCTTTTGTTGATCTTGAGCTGCCTTGATTCTTTCTCTTATTATGACTACTTTGTCAATGGTTACTTGAACAAGCTCAGCACAAGTGATATCCTTTTCTCCGACTTCATCCCAGTACAGAGGTGACCTACACTTTCGGCCATACAATACTTCATACAGAGCCATTTCGATGTTACTGTGATAGCTGTTATTATAGGCATATTCTATCAGAGGTAACTGTTCGCTCCAATTCCCATGAAATTCCATAGCACATGCCCTTAACATGTCCTCGAGGGTTTGAATTATCCTTTCGGTTTGGCCATCGGTCTGAGGATGATAGGCCGTGCTGAGATTTACTTTGGTTCCCATGGCTTCTTGAAAACTTTTCCAAAATCATGATACAAATCTTGGGTCTCTGTCGAATAATATACTTTTCGGAACCCCGTGTAATCTCACTATATTGTCCATGTACAAGGTTTCTAATTTATCTAGGTTGTAATTCATCCGAGCTGGTATGAAATGTGCCGTTTTGGTTAGTCTGTCAATGATTACCCAAATCCCATCTTGACTTTGTCTTGATTTTGGTAATCCTACTAGGAAGTCCGTGGAGATGTTTTCCCACTTCCACTTTTGTATTTCTAATGGTTGTAGGAGTCCTCCAGGCCGTTGATGTTCCGCTTTGACTTATTGACATGTTAAAACACTTGGAAACAAATACAGCTCCGTCTTTCAAATCTCACCTTCCCAATGTTCATTTGGCTAAAAGCATCTGCTACCTTATTTGTCTTACCCGGATGGTAATTGATCGATAAATCGTAATCTTTCAGAAGTTCAATCCATCTTCTTTTCCTCATGTTTAGTTATTTTTCAGTGAATATGTATTTGAGGCTCTGGTGATCGTTAAATACTTCACATTTGACCCCATAAAGGTAATGTCTCCAGATCTTTAGCACAAATACAATCGCAGCTAACTCAAGATCATGAGTTTGGTAATTTTGCTCATAAGGTTTTAATTGCCTTGATGTGTACGCAATTACCTAACCTTCTTGAATAAGCGCACACCCTAATCCTCCCTTTGAGGCGTCACTATATGTTGTGAAGTTCTTGCCATCCTCAAGAAGAACTAGTACTAGTGTAGATGCGAGCTTCGTTTTTAGGGTTTCGAAACTTTTCTCACATGCTTCATTCCAAATAAATTTTGAGTTCTTCTATGTGAGTTTGGTGAGAGGGATGGCTATCGAAGAAGATCATTCGACAAATTTTCTATAGTAGCGAGCTAAACCAAGAAAACTTCTTACTTTGGTTACTTTTTTCGGTTGTGGCCAGTCCCTAATCACCTTTAATTTCTTAGGGTCCACAGACACCCCTAATTCAGATATTAAATGGCCTAAGAAAGCAACACTTTTTAGCCAAAATTCACATTTCTTAAATTTGGCGTAGAGTTCTTTTTCACGCAGTGTCTGCAAGGTGAGACGCAGATGCTCTCGATGGTCTTCCTCACTTGGTGAGTATACAAGAATATCATCTATGAAAACTACCACAAACTTATCGAGGTATGGCTTGAATACCCTGTTCATGAGGTCCGTGAATGTTACAGGAGCATTTGTTAGACCAAAAGGTATCACTATGAATTCATAATGCCTATATCTTGTCCAAAAAGCTATTTTAAGAATATCCTCAGCCTTGACGTTCAATTGATGATAACCTAATCTTAGGTCGAGTTTTGAAAAGACCTTAGCTCCTTTTAGTTGATCGAAAAGGTCATCTATTCTTGGGAGCGTGTACTTATTCTTTATTGTGATCTTATTCAACTCCCTATAGTCAATACATAATATCATGCTTCTTTCCTTCTTCTTTACGAATAGTACTGGGGCTCCCCACGGGAATGCACTAGTTCAGATTTGCTTCTTGTCTAATAACTCCTGAAGTTGCTCCTTTAGTTCAGCTAGTGCCATTCGGAATGGTGCCTTTGAAATTTGTGCAGTACCAGGGACCAAATTAATTTCAAATTCCACTTCTCTATCGGGTATCGCACCAGGAAAGTCCTCAAGAAAAAAGTCGGGAAATTCTTGAACGACTGGAATATCAGCTTCTTCTCTGACTTTGTTGATCATTGCAAGATAAATTTCTTGCATATAGAAGGGATTTTTGTTCCTTGGAATTTCCATGATATATGATTTCCTTTTGATTTGGAGTATGAATTTTTAAAATTTTCTTTTGACAGTCTACCATGGCATGGTGTTAGCTAACCGGTCCATACCGAGAATGATGTCGAACTCAATCATGTTGAGTTGAATCAATTATGCTTCAAAGATCAGTTTACTGATGTGAATTTTACAGTTCCGATAGACTTTATGGGTTTCAATTGTTTTGCTAGCAGGTGTTGCAACTCTTAACGGTTCACTGAAAGTTTCATGCCCAAGTTTTAGCTTTTTAGCAAGTCTTCTAGACACGAACGAGTGAGTAGTACCACAATCAAACAAGGCATAAGCAGGCAGTTCATTAAGTAAAACCGTACCTGCCAGCACATCTTTGGTGTTATCTGCTTCTTCTTGAGTTATTGCGTACACGCGAGCGTTAGTCTTGTTTTTATTTGGTTTGTTTGGCCCAGCCCTTTTATCTTTGTTCTCAAGGCACTCTTTAATCTGATGTCCCAATTTTCCATATTTGAAGCAAGCTCTTGTTCTTTCTATAACATTCTCCGATATGATTTTGCCGACAAGTATGACACCACTTTCCTTGTTGACAGCATTGTTTAAGGTTCCCTTTGAGGGGCCACTTGAATGGTTTGGCCTTTTGAAATTGGGGCCACTCTGAGCAGACTGACTGATGTAGGGCCTCTTGTTTTTGCTTTCCTCTTCACGTCGCTTGATGTCTGTTTCTGCGCTCATTTCCGCGCCCATTAAGTCCGCAAAATTATTTGGTTTGAATACAGCGAAGGCAGACTGGATTCAGCTGTTCAGCCCTTTCTTGAAACGGTGAATTTTCAAGATTTCATCTGACATGATAGTTGGAACATAGGTTTCAAGATCATTGAACTTTGATGTATATTCCATCACTGTCATGTTTTATGTTTTCTTAAGTCCTTCGAATTCACTCAACTTTCGCAGACGAAATTCTGTCGGGTAGTATTGTTTAAAAAATCCCCTTCTGAAGATTTTCCTTGTGATCTACTCAATCTCAGTCAAGGATGGTGATACCGTTTCCCACCACTTGCGTGCCCGGTCTTCAAGAAACGGCGTCACTACTTCAACTTTAAGCTCTTCAGGTATTTCCAACAAATGGAGTTGGGTTTCAACGTTCTAAAATCAATTATGACTGACTTTTGGATCAGGATTCCCATCAAAGGTTGGGACCCGGCTCCTTCGGAGGGATTCGTAGTGATACTTAATGCCACGAGGTTGTGGTTCTGGTGGTGGCTGGATGGCGTTAGTGTTGGGTATACAATTCCTTGCAATGTTGCTTCTACTATAGTAGTTATTGCCATCATGTCCTCTTGGCTAAGGTTTACCCTTGGTAGTGGTGGTGGATTCTCATTTTCATTTTGATTGGCATCACGTAGGTTACGATTGTTTCAGGGTGGTCTTTCCGCCATTTTCTATAAACATATATTTTATTAAGTTGTTTGTAACAAAGCATAATCAAATAAGTTACCGGGTGGAGAGATCCCATAAGCGTGAGGTGGCCACAAGACATATCACATATATCTCAAAATAAACATTTTATATTTTATGCACGTAATATAATTATAACCCTGTTCTTACCGAATGAGTTAGATCGTTCCCAGGATTGCTGCAACTTAATTCTAGTATGAGACACATGCAAATATTCTCAACTTAGCAAAAACTTCATATCCGAACCAAAAATGGGACCAACGAGACCAACAACTTAATTTCCAACCATGGCTTTGTACCAACCCAAACCAACATTGAACCATCGTTTAGTCATGGTTAAAATACACCTAACACGATGAAATAATATTCCTAATAACTGTAATGCACGAAAATAGTGAATGGAGGCAAAAATCATGAAACACTATTTCGAGAGTCACTTTGGCATATTGCACCGTAAATTCTCGTACGACCTCTAAACTTAACCAATCACAAACGGACAAAAACATGATATTCCTAACTCATTGAGGTACTGTCCAGTCCAAGGCCATAGGCTAAAAGCCAACCAAGAACTCGAACCAACCTCCTGAACCGAAACATTGCTGCTGTCCAGAAGCACGGTGGTAGCAGCTGCGTTTTTGCTGTGGTTTGTGAAACAAATGGCCATTGGGGCTTCAACCACTGACCAAGGTCTCTTGCCAACATCCTAAGGGGTGGCTTGAACCATGGCTAAGGGCTAAAAGCTAACCACAATCCAAGCAAACACCTATGACAATCCAAAGCTCAAACCGAGAATACCCAAAAATTATGTACTGTGATGTCTCGAATTGTCTGCTGTCTTGCATCGTTCCAGTTTCCATATGATTGACCATGGCTCAATCTAGACTTGATGAAGTGTTGTATGAACCATGGCTATGAGCTAGAATCCAACCATGATCCACGCAAACACCAAGAACCGAAAGTTCACTCACACACCAGAAAAAAACGAAACCGAGGGGCGCATATCTTGTTGTTTTAAAATTTTGATAGGTTTGTGCACCAGGCCTTGAAAGGTTGTCTTGGTCACATTCTAGACATGCTAAGGGAGGGTTCTAACCATGGTTACATGCCTTAGACCAACCATGATCCGAACACTCTCCTTAGACAATCAAACACAGAAATCGTGACTCAAACTTGCAACTATGGGAGAGTTGTTGTCAAGTCCTTAACCTGAGTGCATGGGCTTAAACCAATGAACCAACATGGCCCTAACACACTCTAGTACATGCCTAGATGCCGCCTTGAGCGCCTGGAACCGAGCCAACCTCCTGAAATCACAAAAACAACCCACACCCAGAAGCACAAAGCAATGGCCGAGAGGTGCTGTCCAGGATTTTACAAAGTTGCTGTCATTAACGGTTATTGCTCCTTAAATCATGAACATATAATGTTTTAAAATATTTATAGCACTTGATTGAATAGAAATGAACAATATGTACATGCCTGGAAATCAGTTTTGAACAAAACAAAGTAATACGACGAACACGGCACGACGGAGACGGAGGGGTATTTTCTTTTCTCTCTTATTTCCTTGCTTCTACTCACGATTCTAGCTGCTGTTTCTTGCTGAAATTTTCGAATGAGAGGGTGGACGAAATGCTAGACAATGAAGGGGAAGGTAACAAGGTGATAAATGAGTCAAGAATGCATCTAGATGGAAGTTTCATATGAGGAGATTGAATGGCAAAAGGAATGGTTTCATTTCCTTTCTAGCTGCATGAAATATGGGGGAATTTGGGGGGTGTGATGACCGAAATTTTATGCCTAGATGCAAGGTAAAATATTTCTTAATCTTGTATTTTAAATTCTTAAAGTTTTAAACATCCATTAAGTATTTTAGTAAATTAGTAAATTAAATTAGGGTAACAATTTCTTGCATGGCATGGCTTGGTCTAACAATTTATTACTAAAATGTTAGGTTTTAAATTTCTTGAATATTATATGCCTAGATTAATTTGTCCCAATCGGTTATACATTTCGATTTAGGCTTTTAATTAGAAATTGGACATGGGAGAACTTATTTAATGACTTAACTCCAATTAGCTAAATAAATCTTAAAACATTCTTTATTATTAAAATAAATTATTCCTTGGCTTAAATTAAATTTAGGAATATTTTCTTATTATTAATTTTATCTCCATACTCCAAACTCCAGTCCGGCCTCGCGTATTTATCCGAAGAGATAAAACTAAACTTCTGCGTTATAAAATAAATGATCGCAACTTAACGATTTTAAAATGAATTAAACACTTCACATATATATATATTTATATATTTATTTTTAATTTAAATAATAGTAATTATGCATGGCTTATACGTAGTCTGATTTTTGGGTTCTACAACTCTCCTTCCCTTTAAAGAAATTTCGTCCTCGAAATTAAAACATACCGAATAACTCGGGGTATCGACTCTTCATCTCTAGCTCAGATTCCTACGTAGCTTCTTCCTCCGAATGATTAAGCCACTTGACCTTCACTAGTTTGTTCCGAAGCCTTTTCCCCTGTCTGTCTAAGATTTGTATTGGTTTTTCTTCATAAGACAGGTTCGGAGTGAGCTGCAACGGTTCGAAGTTCAAGACATGCGAAGGATTCGACATTTACTTCCTTAACATAGAGACGTGGAACACGTTGTGTACTCCGGCCAGATTCGGCGGAAGAGCAACACGATAAGCTAACGTCCCAACCCTGTCGAGGATCTCAAATGGTCCAATGAATCTCGGACTAAGCTTCTCTTTCTTCTGGAACCGCATGACACCTTTCATAGGTGCTACCTTCCCGAAAACATGGTCGCCGATGGCAAACTCTAAATCTCTCCTCCGCTGATCCGCATAACTCTTCTGTCGACTCTGAGCAGTCCTCATTCTGTCATGGATCTTGACTACTATGTCGGCAGTCTGCTGAATAATCTCCGGACCCAATTCTGATCTTTCCCCTACTTCATCCCAATGAATAGGCGATCTACACTTACGACCGTATAGTGCTTCATATGGAGCCATACCTATAGACGACTGAAAACGGTTGTTATAGGTAAATTCCACCAATGGCAACTTCGACTCCCAACTCCCTGAGAAATCGATGATGCATGCTTAGAGAAGATCATCCAAAATCTGGATAACTCTCTCTGACTGACCATCCGTCTGAAGATCGAAGGCTGTGCTAAACAACAACTTCATACCCATAGCTGAATGCAAACTCTTCCAAAAGGAGGAAGTGAATCTAGGATCTCGGTCAGACACTATCGATGGGAATACCATGAAGTCTGACTATCTCTCGGATATACAACTCCGCATACTGGATCATGGTGAAAGTCTTCTTAATTGGCAAGAAGTGCGCTGATTTGGTAAGACGATCAACAATCACCCAGATAGCATTTGACCCTCGGACTGACTTCGGCAAACCGACAACGAAGTCTATGGTAACATTCTCCCACTTCCACTCGGGAATAGGAAGAGGCTTGAGCATACCTGCTGGTCTCTGATGTTTCACTTTCACTAGCTGACACGTCAGACACTCGGATACAAAACGTCAGATATCCTTCTTCATTCTGGGCCACCAATACAACAACTGCAGATCTTTGTTTATCTTCGTACTCCTAGGATGAATAGAGTACGGCGACATGTGGGCCTCAGATAAAATATCCGCTCGAATAGAACCGCCGCTAGGAACCCACATTCTGTTTCGATATCTCACAATACCATCGCTAACTGTATACAAGATACTGTCCTTGGTCTCATCTCTCTGCCTCCACTTCGCCAACTTCTCATCTGGTGGCTGTTCACTGCGAATACGATCTAGAAGAGAAGACTGAATCGTCAGGACAGATAGACGGGGAACTCTACCTCGAGGATATGTCTCTAGGTTAAACCTCTGCATCTCAAACTGAAGAGGTCTCGGAATCACCAAATGAGCCATCACTGCGACTTTCCTGCTCAACGCATCCGCAACTACATTAGCTTTGCCAGGGTGGTAGCTAATGTCACAGTCATAGTTCTTCACTAGCTCCAACCAACGCCTCTGACGCATGTTCAACTCTTTCTGCGTAAAGAAGTAGTTGAGGCTCTTATGGTCGGCAAAGATCTTGGACTTCTCTCCGCACAAGTAATGCCTCCAAATCTTCAAGGCAAATACTACGGCTGCCAACTCTAGATCGTGGGTAGGGTAATTCTTCTCATGGGATTTTAACTGACGAGAAGCATAAGCTATCACCTTCCCATGCTGCATCAACACTGCGCCTAAACCGAGTTTCGAAGCATCGGTATACAAAACAAAGTCTCTGGGCCTTGACGGAATGGCCAATACCGGTGCTGAAATAAGAGCTTGCTTCAAAGAATCGAAGCTCTTCTGACACTCATCGCTCCACACGTACTTGGCATTCTTCTTTGTCAATGACGTGAGTGGAACTGCGATAGAGGAGAATCCCTGAATAAACTTCCGATAATATCCTGCTAGCCCAAGGAAACTACGGATCTCCGATGCATTTTGAGGCACAACCCAATTTCTGAGTACTGCAACTTTCGCTAGGTCTACCTCAATACCGTTGCTAGAAATGACGTGGCCTAACAACGCCACCTTCTCTAACCAGAACTCTCACTTACTGAACTTCGCGAATAACTTGTGCTTCTGCAAGGTCTGCAAAACTGCGGTCAGATGTCTGCTGTGCTCCTCATATTTCTTTGAGTAGACGAGAATGTCGTCTATGAATACTATCACGAACTGATCAAGATACGGCTGAAATACGCGATTCATGAGATCCATGAAGATCGTTGGCGCATTTGTCAAACATAACGGCATCACAAGGAACTTGAAGTGACCATAACGAGTACTCCTAAAAACAGTCTTGAGAACATCTGCGTCTTTCACCCTCAACTGGTGATACCCAGAACGCAGATCAATCTTCGAGAACACTGAAGCTCCCAGCAACTGATCGAATAAATCTTCGATCCTCGGAAGTGGGTATTTGTTCTTCACTGTAACTCAGTTCAATTCCCGGTAATCAATGCAGAGTCTCATCGAACCATCCTTCTTCTTCACAAATAAGACTGGCGCGCCCCATGGCGAAAAACTCGGGCGAATGAACTCCTTGTCAAGAAGTTCCTGAATCTGCTTCTTGAGTTCTGCCATCTCTGTCGGTTCTAATCGGTACGGTGCTTTTGAGATCGGTGCGGTACCTGGTATAAGCTCAATAGAAAACTCCACCTCTCGCACAAGTGGCATACCAGAGACGTCGTTAGGAAAAACGTCTAGAAAGTCCCTAACAATTGGAACATCGAAGGCCGACTGACTGGGTGTCTCGGGAACAGATACAAAAGTCGCTAAAAACGCTCAACACCCTCTACGTATGAGCTTCTTAGCTGGACACAAGGTATTATACGCGGTAAAGGAAAGTACCTGTATGGTTCGAATAAGAACTGCTCTCTCCCAAGCGCTCGGACTAGAACAGATCTCCTCTGAAAGTCAATCAAAACTCTGTTCCTAAATAGCCAGTTCATACCCAGAATGATATCAAATTGTGGCATCGGCAGTACGATCAGATCCGCATAGACAAGATTACCATGAAGTTCGAGGTCTATGTTTCGGACCACATTAGTAGCTGTCAGCTCCTCTCCAGAAGGCAGTACTACTGAATATGCTAGGTCTAGCCCAATGGTCTTGACCTTGAGGAAATTTGCAGAGGTCTCTGAAATGAACGAATTAGTAGCCCCTGAATCTATCAAGGCATTTGTAGCTGAAACAACTATAAAAATTCTCTCTGAAAGATTGGAACATCAAGCTGAACACAAAAATTACAAGAACAAATCTTATAGACATGTGGAGGTCAAAGTTCTTCTAACCTAAACTCCGAAATAACACTGATTAGAACATGCAATCATATCCCAAATTCTAAGTTCAAGGTCTCAACCCAAAACATTAAATTCCAAATACAAATTTAAAGCTTTAAGTTACGTGTCAAGAGCATCGTCTCAGGGTTTGTCTCTGCTGCATGGAGAGCAAAAACTCTGCCTTGGGTAGGCAGATTCTTCTGAGGGCACTCCTTCAGTAAGTGGTCAGGACTACCACACTTGTATCACTTCCCTGAATTATATCTACAAACTCCAGTATGCAGGGTGTGCACTTGGCACAGACTGGATACTCTAGGGCCCTCGGGACTACACGTCCCTGCTGCTGCTGTCCTCTGTTCCTGGATGGACAGTGGAAAGGCTTCTTACTCTGATGCTGCTGATGAGGAGGGCGGTGCGGCGCTTAGACTGGTTGCTTGTCCTGGCGATCTCTCTCAATATCATTCTGATCTTGTTCTGCAGCTAGAGCTCTGGAGACAGCGACACCATAGGTAGTAGGGCCAGCCACCCTAACATCACGGCGCAAGATCGACAGTAGACCATCCAGAAAATGCCCTCGGGTTCCTACTGCTGCTGACCCAAGCTAGCTCACTGGTCCCTGCCCTCGGTCTCGACCTCATCACTACCTACAACAATCAAGTCTAGTGAGTCTAAAGACTCAGCATGCATATATTGTGAATAACGAGTAAAAATATCATAAGATCGCATGCAACGTAAAAATATCGTATCGTAAAGCGTAAGGTGAAAATCATGTCATTAGTACTTATAAATACGTGCATATCTGAAAATCGTACGTAAAAGATTTGTTCGATAGAGCCCTGTCATAAAATATCATAATGAGATTTTTTCTGGTAGAGATAATGTTTGAACGCAAGTGGCCCGTAACATAACGTGAACGTCTGATCAGAATAAAACACAATATACTAGGCGGTATAGATCACCGCAGCCCTTGGACTGGATATTCGTACCCATACATAAACATAAACCGGTCGTAAGTCACCAGGTGGAGAGATCCCATAAACGTGAGGTAGCCACAAGACATATCACATATATCTCAAAATAAACATTTTATATTTTATGCACGTAATGTAATTATAACCCTGTTTTACCGAATGAGTTGGATCTTTCCCAGGCTTGCTGCAACTTAATTCTAGTATGAGACGCATGCAAATATTCTCAACTTAGCAAAAACTTCAAATCCGAACCAAAAACGGGACCAACGAGACCAACAATTTAATTTCCAACCATGGCTTCGTACCAACCCAAACCAACATTGAACCATCGTTTAGCCATGATTAAAATACACATAACATGATGAAATAATATTCCTAATAACTGTAATGCACGAAAATAGTGAATGGAGGCCAAAATCATGAAACGCTATTTCGAGAGTCACTTTGGCACATTGCACCATAAATTCTCGTACGACCTCTAAACTTAACCAAATCACAAACGGCCAAAAAATTGGTCTTCCTAAATCATTGAGGTACTGTCCAGTTCAATGCCATAGGCTAAAAGACAACCAAGAACTCGAACCAACCTCCTGAACCAAAACATTGCTGCTGTCCAGAAGCACGGTGGCAGCAGCTGCGTTTTTGCTATGGTTTACGAAACTAATGGCCATTGGGGCTTGAACCACTGACCAAGGTCTCTTTCCAATATCCTAAGGGGTGGCTTGGACCATGGATAAGGGCTAAAATCCAACCACAATCCAAGAAAACACCTATGACAATCCAAAGCTCAAACCGAGAGCACCCAAAAATTCTGTACTGTGATGTCTCGAATTGTCTGCTGTCTTGCATCGTTCCAGTGGCCATATGATCAACCAGGGCTCGATATATACTTGATGAAGTGTTGTATGAACCATGGCTATGAGCTAGAAGCCAACCATGATCCATGCAAACACCAAGAACCGAAAGTTCACTCACACACCAGAAAAAAATGAAACCGAGGGGCGCATATCTTGTTGTTTTAAAATTTTGATAGGTTTGTGCACCAAGCCTTGAAAGGATGTCTTCGCCACGTCCTAGACATGCTAAGGGAGGATTCTAACCATGTTTATAGGCCTTAGACCAACCATGATCCGAACACTCTCCTTAGACAATCAAACACAGAAATCGTGATTCAAACTTGCAACTATGGGAGAGTTGCTGTCAAGCCCTTAACCTGAGTGCATGGGCTTAAACCAATGAACTAACATGGCCCTAACACACTCTAGTACATTCCTAGATGTAGCCTTGAGCGACTAGAAGAAAGCCAACCTCCTGAAATCACAAAAACAACCCACACCGTGAAGCACAAAGCAATGGCCGAGAGGTGCTGTCCAGAATTTTACAAAGTTGCTGTCATTATCGGTTATTGCTCCTTAAATCATGAACATATAATGTTTTAAAATATTTGTAGGACTTGATTGAAGAGAAATGAACAATATGTACATGCCTTGAAATCGGTTTTGAACAAAACAAAGTAATACGACGAACACGACATGGCGGAGACGGATGGGTATTTTCTTTTCTCCCTTATTTCCTTGCTGCTACTCACGATTCTAGCTGCTGTTTCTTGCTGAAATTTTCAAATGAGAGGGTGGAGGAAATGCTAGACAATGAAGGGGAAGGTAACAAGGTGACAAATGAGTCAAGAATGCATCTAGATGGAAGTTTCATATGAGGAGATTGAATGGAAAAAGGAATGGTTTCATTTCCTTTCTAGCTACACGAAATGTGGGGGAATTTGGGGGGTGTGATGACCGAAATTTTATTCCTAGATGCAAGGTAAAATATTGCTTAATCTTGTATTTTAAATTCTTAAAGTTTTAAACATCCATTAAGTATTTTAGTAGATTAGAAAATTAAATTAGGGTAACAATTTCTTGCATGGCATGGCTTGGTCTAACAATTTATTACTAAAATATTAAGTTTCAAATTTCTTGAATATAATAGGCCTAGATTAATTTACCCAAATTGGTTATACATTTCGATTTAGGCTTTTAATTAGATATTGGATATGGGAGAACTTATTTAATAACTTAACTCCAATTAACTAAATAAATCTTAAAACATTTTTTATTATTAAAATAAATTATTCCTAGGCTTAAATTAAATTTAGGAATATTTTCTTATTATTAATTTTATCTCCATACTCCAAACTTTTGTTCANATAATAGCAATTATGCATGGCTTATACGTAATCTGATTTTTGGGTTTTACAGCAGTATAGCGTCTCATGTCTTCTCGTAACCTTTTTACTTCTTTACGTGACTCGTAGCGGTCATTTTCCATGCAAATATTATTTCCATCTAGTTGGTAGTTATCTCTCTCGAGCTTGTCATTTCTTGCCTTCATTGTTTCAATTTTTGCTTCCTCTGCTTAGAGTTGTTTTTGGAGTTCGGTTATAATGATTCGAGGGTCCATGTTTCTTTTCCTATAATGGTTAAAAGAAAATTAATTTAATTGATAGGTTTTATAAAATACTCATATGTAAATGCGATAATTTAAGGAAAATAACAGAGTTTTTATTTTAAAAAAAGTTATTATACTTATTGTTTTCCAAAGCATCTTTTTATTACAATCATAACACTAGTCTAGCCTAGTCTATCATGTCTCCATCGTCACTATCATCGTCAACCACATCCATAGGTGCTTCCTCCTCCTCTTCCATGTTCTCCACCACGAGATGCAAATAATTATTCTGATCCTGGAGCCTATCCATGGCGCTATGAATCTTCGAGATGTATCGTTCTTGCTTGTTAGTGATTTTTTCTTGACGATGACGAGCACGAGTACCATGGTCTCTCTCAGTATCAACTCTCGCTAGTAACTCCCGGTTCAAGGTAGCTAGGCACTCGATACGGACTGAATCGGTAGGGATCATAAGAAGTTGGCTTTCGGCCAAGTCTTGGTGATGAGTGAGTCGCTGCACATCCGTCTGTAGTAGGTTCTTGATCTCTATAACTTCCTGTTTTTCTTATTTCTCCCTGGCGATTTGAGCCTTTAGAGTCGCAATTTCCCTAGCTTGATTGTCAATCATGAGTTGTCGCATGCGAAGAGCAGCTTGAGCACGGGTTCTTGGAGCAGCCATTTCCTAGAATAAATCAAGGTAAAATTTTTAGTACAATATTAAAATAAAGGATAGAAATGTACAAAATTTGGATTGAAACAAATTTTTCGTGGAATTTTCTATAATAGGAATTTTAGAATGATTGAAGGAGATAGACTTTGAATTTCGAAGGAATTTTTGAGATGAAGACATAAGACGTGAATGAATTTGATGGGTGAGTTTACTTCAGATAGGAATGCACTATGTCTTTGCCAGAAATTGACTTCGTCAAATTTGGTCTATCAAAATCCCAGTGGGATTATGGACCTGACAACTCTGATACCACTTAAATGTCACGCCACGAGACCGAGGCGTTGGTGACATCCGGTATTGTTTATCAATTTACATGAAAACAATTAAGCCTCGTAGCAAATAGCCAAACACCAGTCTTTTTCATAAATAAATATTGTCTTTACAATGACAATAAAATGAAAATTACATCAGGATTGCGGAAACGAAATACAAAGGAAATATAAAGCTTTGATCCAGAGTCTCTTAATTGCGTTCACCAGCCCCAGAATGTTTATTGCCCTTCATCATTCACTTGTTCCTCAGTCTTATGAGATGTAAGGGGTGAGTGCTTTGGGAAACACTCAGCAAGTGGGGGCCGATCGATTACCACAGATACATATAATGATAATTTAAAACATCTTTTAACAGACTTTCAAAACTTATTATATCTAATATTAACTGAATCAGACTCAAAAGGTGAAACAGAACTTATCAAAACAATTTATACAGAACAGAGCAGAACAAAAAGAACACTGTTATTCATTTCGTCGTTCATGGTCAAATTGTCCCCCATGTGATAGTCCTGTAAGGGGTGAGGCCAGAACACAGTTTTATATCCACTGATCGGGGCCAGACAGAACACATTTTTATACCCACTGATGGAGGCAAGAACACAGTTTTATACCCACTGATGGGGGCCAGACATAACTTACAATCGTCGTTCGATATCCAACTCAAATCATAATAGTGAATTACCAAAAATCAAATTTATCGAACAGTTCGTATCAGAATTTCGAAGGGACTCAGTAGAATTAAAGATTATCGAATACAGAAGGCACAAAACGTAAATCTATCGAGATTTTAAAATATATGATCATTAATTTTAGAAAATAACTAGACACATTCAAGTATGTCATGATATTCTTACACAAGTTTTAAAATACAAAGAATCACATAACCTAAAACCCACTTACCAAATCCGAAGGCGTGCTTCGAGACTTGCTGAAACTCGAGCGTATGGAGCATTGCTGAAATTCGAACAGATGATGGCCGAACTCGGACAGGACTTCACGTAAATATCAATAACGATTACAGCACGAGATCTCCAACACGATTCTTCCTCTTTCCTTTGCTAGCGGCGGCCGAGATTACTTTGGAGGGGAGATGACCGAATTTTCTTGTGCCCTTTTGGGTGTGATTTCTTCAGCATGGGATGCCATATTTATAGGTGTCAAATGGCTTTTTGCCTCCCCTCTTGGACGTCCATTGGGTGCCCAAGCCAAGCCTTGAATGTGGTCAAATGTTTTCCAAACTCAAGGATCACATTGATCAAATCAAGGATTATTTCCTGCGCATTAAATTTGTCCATTCCTTTAGCTCTTCTCCTAGCTCCCTTTTTGGTTCTTTTCGGGCAAGAAAGGATGAGCTTCCATGAGTTAAAATATTGAGTTCATGAGCTGGGGGTTCACTCTTACGGTGATGACGCTTCGATTATTGCGGTTTCTCATAGCATAGATTCCCGTTGAGCTAATCCTCGAGCTTTGGAGTTTTTTCCCTCGAGCCGTTTTAGCTGAAATTTTAAGTTTATAGTTGAGTTTTTTGGTTAAGTTTAAATTTTTAAGATTCATGTCAAGTTTTATGACTTACATGATTTGCTTCGAAATTCCGGATCCTCACAAAAGCGTCCGCAAATACATTAGCTTTGCAAGGATTGTAGCTGATGTTATAGTCATAGTCTTTAACAAGCTCTAGCCACCGTTTTTGTCTCATATTCAAATCTTTTTAGGTGAAGAAATATTTAAGACTTCTATGATCCGTAAATATCTTGCATTTCTCACCATACAAGTAATGCCTCAAAATTTTCAATGCAAATATGACTGCTGCGAGCTCTAGATCATGCGTCGGATAATTCTTTTCATGTATTATCAATTGTCTAAACGCATATGCTACAACTCATTTATTTTGCATGAGAACGGCGCCCAATCTAATTTTCGAAGCATCAGTAAATACCACATATTCCCGTTGCTCTGTCGACATAGCTAAAACTGGCGCTGTAGTGAGTGCTTGCTTTAACGGATCAAAACTCTTTTGACATTCCGGCCCCCAAAAAAATTTCACATTTTTCTTCGTCAATGACGTCAAGGGTATAGCAATGGAGTAAAAGCCCTTGATGAACTTGCGATATTAGTCAGCTAAACCCAAGAAACTAGGTATTTCCGTTACACTTTTAGGCATTGGCCATCGCTTGACTGACTCGACCTTAAATGGTTCGACCTCTATTCCCTCTTTCGACACAACGTGGCCCAAGAATGATACCCTCTCCAGCCAAAACTCGCACTTTCTGAATTTCGCATATAATTTCCGTTTTGTAATACTTGCAAGGTTATACTTAAATGCTGATCATGATCCTCATGGCTCTCTGAATAGATCAAGATATCATCGATGAAAACAATAATGAATTGATCGAGATACGGGTGAAATATGCGATTCATGAGATCCAAGAAGATCGCTGGAGCATTAGTCAATCCAAAAGGCATCACTAAAAACTCACAATGCCCATAACGTGTTCTGAAAGTCGTCTTGTGTACATCCGATTTTTTTACCCTCAATTAGTGATATCCAGACCTAAGATCTATATTTGAAAATACTGAAGCTCCTTGCAATTGATCAAACAAATCCTCAATTCGGAGAAATGGATACTTATTCTTCATTGCCACTCTATTTAGCTCCCTATAGTCGATGCATAACCTCATAGTTCCATCCTTCTTTTTCATAAATAACATTGGTGCGTCCCATGGAGAGAAACTAGGGCAAATAAATCCTTTGTCTAATAGCTCTTGAATTTGGTCCTTTAATTCCTTCATTTTAGCGGGTGCTAATCGATATGGTGCCTTAGAGATTGGCACCGGGCATCAATTCAATAGCAAATTCTACTTCTCTTTTGAGTGGGATGCAAGTAACATCGTCGGGGCATACGTCCGAGAAATCCTTAACTACCTCGACATCCTCAATAGATCGACTGTCAGTTTCGGGTGCAGATATAATACTAACAAGGAAACTTTGGCACCCCTTTTGAATTAGCTTCTTCGCACGCACGCATGAAATAATATGCGGCATTTGTTTTTTTTGTGCCGCCTCAAAGATAAATGCTTTCCCATTCGATTGTCTAATAGATACCTTCCTCCACCGAAAATCAAAAGTGGCCCCATTCAGTGTAAGCCAATCCATGCCCAAAATAATATCGAACTCGGGCATAGTTAGTACTATAAGATCCGTTCGTATAATATTCTTTTGCAATTTAAGTTCCACATCCTTAACCATGCTACTAGAAATCATATGTTCGTCAGAAGGCACTGTAACTCTAAATCCCGACTCAACGTCTACTTGTAAGATTCCCAATTTCCTTACGAATGATTCAGATATGAAAGAATGCGTAGCTCCAGAGTTTAGTAAAGCATAGGTAGCTATTCCCGTTAGCAATATTCGTCCTGGTAAAATTTGTATTATTATCGATTGTGCCATAAAGTTTAGAAATTTTATATCATCTAGGCCTTTCTAGTTTCCCATATTAGCATTTTAACCCCATAAATTTACGAAAATTAACAATTGGCCCTCTTTGAAATTTGAAAATTGCTATTTTAGTCCTAAGAGATTTCAAAATTGCCAATTAACCCCTTAAGCATCGTAAATTGCTAAATGAGCCCCTTCAGTTTTGAATTTTTCATTTAGCCCCTAAAAATTTCGGATTTTGCTATTTAACCCTTAAGGAGTTTCGAATTTACCCAATTTTCCTCCTTAATTTTTGAAAATTGCTTTTTAGTCCCTTAAATCTACAATCCTCTACAATTTGATCCAAATAACTATTGTTTTCAAGAATTCAATTTCTTAAACACTATAATTTTGTGACATGCAATTCTAATTCGCTAAGTTCCATGCATCTCAATTCAATTCTAGCATTTATGCTTATTATATCAAGAAATAAGGCAATTTAAAATGCTTGAATAGTCAGAGTACCTGTAATAAGCGTAGTGTTTGGATCCGCTTGCTCAGCATGCATCACATATGCCCTTCCAGTCATAAGGTGCTTGAGCTTTAGGCAATCGCAGCCTTGTGTCCCATCTCTCCGAACTTGAAGCACTTGTAGGTGCCCCCCATTCACTTGCCGTAATAATGAAGTTTGCACTCCTTGCATTGTGGCTTCTCAGCTGTCTTCGGGACATTATCTTTAGATGGTTGTCCTTGTGGTTTTGGCTATCCCGGTCGCTTAGGGGATCCCGTATAAGGCTTCTTATTATACCGACTAGCTTGCTCGGCACGATTCTTCTTGTGCTGCATCTCCCAATCAATGTCCTTCAGTGATTGCTCGGCTCGAAAAACTTTAGCAACGGCAGTAGTATAATCAGTAGGATCAGTGAGCATCATATCGCGACCGATCGTGGGCCTCAATCCATCAAAGAAGTGTAGTAACTTCTCCGCAACATCATTAGCAATCAAGAAGGGCACAAAGTGACAGCCCCTATCAAACTTCTGCACAAACTCGGCCACAGATGAATCCCCCTGGCAGAGAGTCATGAACTCCCTCTTGAGCCTAGAACGAACGTCAGAAGTGAAATATGTATTGTAGAATACCCTCTTGAATTCCTCCCAAGTCAATGTCGCCAAATTCACCCCTCGCTCCGCTCCCTCCCACCATAAAGAAGCGTCGCCCTTCAACTGATAAATGATACAACTAACTCGGTCAGCGTCTGTCATATCTATGTAACGAAAAATAACCTCCAAAGAGCGAATCCATCCCTCAACAACGAATGGATCCGTAGTTCCAGAAAAATCCTCGGGGTTCATCCTCCTAAAATGTTCATAGACTGCCTCCGGTCGAACCCTCGCAGCATTTCCAACATGTTACTTTAGTAACTGTGCTAGGCCTGCTAATACACGAGCGCTAGCATACTGATTAGTAGAAGGCTGAGGAATCTCCTCCTCGTGTCTACCCTCACTACCACTGCGAAGAACTTATCTAGGAGGCATCTCTGTACAATTCGTCCACACCACGTAACCAACATGCAATTGATATTTAAAATATCATGCACCTAACCTCTATATCATGCATCATGAAAGAATTAAAAGAATTTTAGCATATAAAATATAAAGCAATGAAAAGTCACATACTTGATGCGTGACTTGTTGAGCTTCTTGGAGTGACAGTACACAACCTTTTCAGAAAAACCTTCGCTCTAATACCAACTGAAACGACCCTCGCTTTTTAACTTTAAAATTCTACTATATATATATTTTTTTATAACCAAAATTTCGAAAATAACTAATTAAAATAACATAACATTCCCATAAATCAAAATAAATTGAACATATAAAATCTCAAGTGCATAAAAATCCCTAAATTGTCAATTAACCAAAAATCATACGTCGAACTTTAACGAGATCATCTAACATCACATGAAGCATGAAAGAATATTTCTAATAAGTCATTAACAAAATTATTTTAAATCTTTTAATTATCAAGCTAATGCGGAAATAAATGTCCATCGGGAGTGTACTGTCTGCCTCGATCCACTCAAGCGTTAGCGCCTCCTTCACTTTAATCACCTGCAACATTCAAATCTAGTGAGTCTAATAACTCAACAGATTCTAAACATGAGTAGCAAATAATACATATACAAGAACATGCATTAAAACATACTTTTATTTAAAATAAAATTGTAATCATAAATTTATCATAAATCGTAAAATCATAGAATCGTAAAGGTGTCCGTCCTTTATAATTTTGGGTGAAGTTTGATCCTTGAATGTGACTAGCTTTTTATCTTCTGCTCGACTGATTAGTCTTAACTCACCATTGCGCATGAGGACTGGCACTAAGCGACGTAAAAAAATAGAAATACGATCGTTGGG
Organism: Primulina huaijiensis; assembly: GCF_012295235.1. Lineage (NCBI taxonomy): Eukaryota > Viridiplantae > Streptophyta > Magnoliopsida > Lamiales > Gesneriaceae > Primulina > Primulina huaijiensis. The sequence goes on along the minus strand of NC_133316.1, from coordinate 8,058,815 downwards.
CTCCTTTAGGGCCTTTTTCCTCACGATATTTCCAAAAATCTTAAATCCTCTTTTGTCACAGTCAATTCACATTCTTTAAAATATTTTTCATTTCTTTTTTATTTCATAAAATATCACGACTTTCCAAAAATAGCATTTTTACAGTAAAAATTGCACAGCTTTACCATAAATCATAAAATATCATATATTCATAAAAATCAACATAATATATTATTTAACATGCATATAACCCTTCGGCACACTGCAAACCCTTTTTGTATTACCAGGTGTAAAATGATTGTTTTGCCTCTACACGTAAAATTTCTCGATTTTGACTTTTTCTTACTTTCATTGACTCTAGACCATCTCAAATAATTATTTAAGCTTAAATTTTATTTTTGATATTTTATTTAGCTTAAATTTGAGGCTTTCAATTTAATTACCGATTTACTAATTCGATGAGCGTTTGATTCTCGAATAATTAAAACTTTAATATTTTTTTCCCAAATTTTAATCATAAACTTTTCATTCCTAAATTACCCTCGTGAACCATGAATCGACCCCCCGTTGACCATGGTTCGACCCTTTTCTTGAACCATGGCCTAGCCACCTCGAGCCATCCTTTGACCAGACCTCCTAGGGACCCTACTGACTACGCCTATCCCATCTAACCAGCCCCTAGCTCATGCCACAGCTTCCTGCACCAGATGAGTTGCAGCCGAGAATTTGCAACTAGGACTGTAAGGTCTAAAATTAAGACGATGTAATTCAACTGCATGAAAATCTAGGAAAATATGAAAAATGATTAATCAAATGATTTTTATGGCAAAAATTAATTGTGACATGCATTATTATATGTTAAATATAATTTTATTGTCATCATGTATTAAAATGTATTTTTAAGGATTATTCGAGTTGCGATCGAGGAACGGAGACCGATGGCTGAAAAATGTAAAATATTTTTATTAAAATACGCAAAGGCACGCTTATTTCTTCCCTTCAAACATCTATCACACCATAGTAATCATCTAAGCATCTTTTAAAGGAAAAACATGGCACGCAAGTTGAATTTTCGCAACAACATGCATATATGTTCTAAACTTGTGTTATTTGATTCCAAATTCATGTGTTTAAGAGGGCTGCCATGATTAGGACACAATCAAGCATCGTTGCACACGAGTTCAGGTTCATTGAACATCATCAAACGCTGCACAAAAACAGAACAAACAAGCTGGAACAAAAATCTTGTATGGGTTGATCATAGGGCATGGTTTTTGGACATGTTGACTTAGCTTGGGTTAGGTTGGGACCAGGGCTGGGCTGAGGTCATGTTCGAGTCAGGGGGAGAGTCCTATCCATGCTAGGACTCGAGTCAAGAGGGCTGGGGAGGAGTTTTAGCAAGCTAGGACTCCAACCAGTGCGCCTCATGCAGTCGCGTGGGGTGTGTAGCCACGCAGGGGTTGGTTGGCTCGGCCAGGGGGCTGTGGCCTAGGCTAGGTCGACTCAATAGGGTCTTAAAAGGGTGCTTGAGGGGCTGGTTCAAGGTCTGTTGCGGTGGCTAGGTCGTAGGCACGAGTTCAAGAAGTCCTTGCCAACATGGAGTTCTCGGCCAGGTTGTGTGATTGGTTGGGGGCTTCAGTTTTGGGGTTTGGGTTGGTTCCTAAGGGTGTAAAGGGTCCAGTAGGGTTTAGAAAAAGGTCGGATCGTGGTTGGCTCATGATGGTTCGGGCATGGCTCAACCAAAAATTGAGGAGGCTCGAGTATGGCTTGGGTCGATGGTCCTAGGGTTTTCTTCTTGGAAATTAATTCGAAACACGCCTAACCGGGGTCGAGTCGTGGTTCACAAGGGCTAAAATCATATAAAAAGTCTAAGTTTTGAGTTTAGGAATTTTATATTAAAATTTGAAATTTTTCGAGATTAAAACTCCTTAATGATGAATAATTAAATATTACTTAAAAAATCTAGTATTTAATCTAAATAAAATTTGGAAAATTTAATTTAAGCTTAAATAATTATTTGGGATACGTTAGAATCAATAAAATAAAGAAAAAGTAAAAAATATGAAATTTTACGTCACGGGTAAAACGATAATTTTACACCCGAAAATTAGTAAATGTCATAGCAGTGTCCTGAATGCTGTTTTATAGGTTAATATGATTATTTTAAATGTTAATGAATTTTTATATGTTAAATTGTGATTTTTTAATGTTTATGGATTTTCATGGTTTAACATTGACATTTAAAAGATATGTTACATGCTTGGTTTAAAAGAAAAACGATATTATATGCATGTTTTTATTAAGTGATGGAGATACGAAATGTTGAAGGACGTGAAGGGATTGTGACTAATACGATGATATGTTGGATATATCTTAAGGGTTATAGTCCAGTGGGAGCCCGACGATCGTGTTTCCTTGGATACGGTTACGAATACATTAATATGTTAATACGTTGGCCAAGGCCCAGTTGACGGGTGAGAGTGTTGCTGGTGTCCACGCCGTCCAGTACTGTGGTTTTCTCTATATGGATCCATCGCCCAATACGAATTTGAATACGAGTCATTATCACGATCTGAATTCAACAAACACGAATATAAATATGAATATGTTAATACGAATATGAATATGTTGATATGAAAATGTTTCTGTTTAAAGTTCACGCATTGTTATGAAGATGTTATTTTAAGTACAAGTATTTTTCACCGTTGTATGTGATCTGTATACGTATTATGTTGCTATCAAGAATATGATGTGTTGAGTCTTTAGACTCACTAGGTCTGATTGATGCGGGTGATATTGATAATTATGATATTGGAGGTCTTGATGGTTGACTTTGTTGGACTGTCGGTGCACATAACCCAAGAAAAAGCGCTTATACTTTTCCGCACTTATGATTTATGTCTAAGACTTTTGTTAAAGATTTTACGACTACTTATTTAAGTTTTTTTAGAGGTTTTTGAGAGGTTGTTAGTTGTTAGCGACTTTGCTATTTTAGGAATTCCAAACGAATGACGATTTCATGTTTTGACTATTTCTTTTAATTTTCAAATACTAGTTTGTTTTTTTGGTTTAAATGCAGTCAAAAATATTTTATGCATGTGGATGCAAGTTTCGGCCGATGCTTAATGTTTTAAAAAAATAATAATTTCCAGTACTTTTTAAGTAAAACGAATAGCAGACGTTTCAAGAACTCTCCATTTTTTTCACTAGGACTCTTCACTCTAGCCACCCCCGAGTCCAAGCCCTCCTGACCCTCACCGGACCATGCTCCAACCCCTGCTCGGCAGCCACAGCCAGCGCCGAGTCCCTACAGTCGCGCGAAGCCGACTTCGTGCACCAAGGGAGAGTCCTAGCCCCATCGAACTCTTTCTCGGTTGTTGTCCAAGAGTCCTAGCCCTACTAGGACTCATCCTAACACCTAACCACGTCCAGCCCAGCCCCTAGCCCAGCCCTGACCGAACCATGCATGGTGCCGAGCCCTTCCCATCGAGTATGGATAGGAAACCCTAGGATTCTACCCTTCCACGAGCACAGCCCTTTCCAGCTCGTGTCTAGCCCTCGTTTCAATCCTAAAACGTCTGTGTTCTATCCATAAATCATCCCAAGTTGTCAGCCTGTCCCTTGGAAATAATAACGTTTTCAAAACAAGCATAAAAGCATCAAAACTTTGAAAATATTTTTTCCATCGTTAAACCAATCGTGCATACGTATTTCTCATGAAAATGTTATCAAAACATGCATAATATTGTTTGAATGATGCGCCAAAGGAATTTAGAAACGTGCCTTTGCGTTTTAGAACTCTCGAAAATACGATGGTCGGCGTGGGGTGCAAGGAAAACGAATAGGCGACGAAGACTCCTTCTTTTCTTCTTTTATGATTTTAAAATTTTAGTGTGTGTATTATGTGTGAGGATCGGCTGATATGGTGTCAAAAAGACCTAGGTTTCTATTATATAGTTTTTAATTTCCTTAATAATGGGCTTGGGTTTTGGGTTTTCAAGTTTAAGGGCAATTGGGCCTACTCATCTTAGGTAAAGTAGGCCCAATAACCCCTATTTAATTGAAAAATAAAAGTTTATAAAAATTAGTTTTCAAATATAATGCATTTGATGTTTTAAAAGTCCTTCGTTTTTCCAAAACCGGCTTCCCGGATAAAATCGAGCTTATCTCGTAAATAATTTGAACTCTATAATTTTTGAAAAAATTTAATCATATTTATAAGCCTTGAAAATATTTATCGAAAAATATTTTTTTTTGTCTTGGTCGTCTCCAGTCTCCTTTCCCCAGCCTATTATCAAATATTCTGGTAAAATCCTTCAATTTCATGAAATCATGCAGTTTAAACATTTAAACATATAAAATATATCAATTAGGTATTTAAAATAAATTAAATAAAATAAATATGTAATTTAAATCATTTGCATGCATGCAGTTTATGTGGGTTGGCTTTTAGACGTTACACATACAAACCCATTATACATACTTCTCACTAAATTTAATTTAATCTTTTATAAACTCAACCTCTGAGTGTAATATTTTAAATCCTCAAAGTTTTGTAATATTTTAAATCCTCAAAATTTATAAATTCAACTCCTTGAATTTATTCTTTCCAAATTTTAATTATCATAAATTCAACTACTTGAATTTACTATATCATAATTTTATATAAATTCAATTCCTTGAATTTATTGTCTCAACGACAACAAATGATCCGGTGTTTGTGTGACCCTCAATAGTTCAGAGATAGAACTAGACTCATTCACAACTCTTTGTGATTCAGGACATCGTCCTTTATTCGGGCTTACCCTAATTTGCTTCATTCCATGCACCAACATTTGATCATGAGAATGTCGGAAATCATTTTTTTGATTAGACCCATCGAATCATGGTAAGAGTGTTAAGTAGCATCGTCCCATTATTCCCTAGGTATCGCTCATAGCATCTGCAAGAACTAATCAGTTATGATTATCATACAGTAGGTCCCTTCATCTCATATATCCCGATCGAATCTGCGACCATTGGTTCATCGAGGGTTTCATATTAGATTCAGTAGCTATGTGATATAATCATGAAATATGCATAGTGTCATCGCATGCACAACTAGAGAACCCTTGTCTATAATGTAAATCTTACACTCTTGCCAGAGATTTCATGCACTACTATTTCGTTAGATCACATAGGATATCAACACTTGTACGTGAGCGGTGAATTTCCAACTACAATGCATAGGCTCCTACACATGTCGCAATTGCGCCCAAACTTGCCACCTTGTGACCCTCGAAGAGTTGGTAAACGAGTCAAAGCACAATCTTAATATGTAGAGCCTCAATATTTTCTCGAGTCGTAAAGACTGATGATGTACAATCACAACCACGAACTTTTTCTCTCGGTGAATGATAACAACTTGGAAATTTCGAGAGAGAAATGTTCGGTACAATCATCACATGATTATTCATAAGCAAGATTTAACATCTTTATTTCCTTACCATGAAACAGAGTACACAACATCACAGATGCTAGTTGATACCTCCAATTCAGCCTGGGTCATGGATGATCTGGGATGTTAAATGGATGGCCCAAATCAGGACTAATCTGCAGGATAAGTTCTTCAGGAGTTGGGACGGTGAATGCCCGGGGCATCTTCTCCTCGAGCTACCAGAAGCCCGGGTTCTCATACAAGTTCCCAGATGATTTCTACTCGGGCTACCTCGAAAATAGCGCCTCACTTGAGTGCACCAGTATGGGATCCCTTATGCTAAATAATCATTATTCTCATAACTACAGGGGTTTGGCGTATCAGAGAAATTATCAGAGGTAGGGTAAGGGCAGCCACCTTACCCTAATTAGTAGGTGGACACTGAAAACAATGTAATCATGGGATTTCCTCCTATAAATAACAGGTATGTATTTCATTTGGTGGATTGGAATTCTGGTTCTTTGAACATTCACATACATTCATCACATATACAACCCTTTATCCTTCATCTTCGCCTTCTAACTTAAGCATTGGAGTGGCTACGCCGGACACCTCTCCGGCCCATTCACGAGCTAATCTCCTTGTTTGAAGGTTATAGCAGAAGCCATATCTCTTGCCCATTTCCTTTAACAAAACTCTTATCCGATCCGGTGAATTGCCCCGACCCAGCTCACCTGATTCATCAGGATCACATCATTGGCACCGTCTGTGGGAAATTTTGAGCTCAAGACGTAGATATGGCTCCTACAAGAAGGACAAATCAAGACACTTCCCGGGTTCCTGGAGATGATGTACTTATCTCTGGACAAGGTGGTCTTCCACCCACAGGACCTCCACCTGTTATTACTTTGTCCCCGAAGGATTTGGCTCGGATTATATCTGATGCAATAAAGAAGGCCGTAGCAAGAAGGGCCCGTTCTCATCATGCTACACAGCCTAGAGAGTAGTAGGAGCGAGAGCAAGAAGTGAGGGAGGAAGAAGTGAGGATGGAGGAAAGGGAGTCTAGTGCCGGTTCAAGTCTCCTACTGTGGCCGAGGAGTTGGAAGAATTGAGGGAGAAGATGAGGATTCTGGAGGGGCAAATGGAAAGTTGGAATCGCTCGGATAGTCACTAAAGGATGCCCCTTTGTGGATGCCATAGTCCGGGCATTTTAAATCTGCAAAAATCAAGGGCTATGATTACAGTTGTGACCCTTAGGAGCATTTGGCCCGGTTTGAAAACATGGCCATGTTGCACTATTATGCTTACAAGATTAAGTGCAAAGTGTTCCTAACCACTTTGGTTGACTCAGCCCAGAGATGGTTTGAGGGACTGGCCCCTTAGAGTATACAATCCTTTGAGGATTTCTCGAAGGTATTCTTGTACCACTTCAGCACCAGCAAGAAATAAAAGAAAACTGTCTTCACTCTTTTCAAGTAAAGCAAAGCCCGGAAGAGAGTTTGAGGGCTTATATCCAGAGGTTCAACTGAGTTGCTCTGGATTTCCCATCTTGTGCTCCCGAGACAAAAATTACTGCATTTGATCAGGGACTACGGGAAGGGGAACTTTTTTGATCAGTAACCAAGATAGGGCCCAGGGATTTCGAAGATATATTGGCCCGGACAGAAAAGTACATCAATATGGAAGAGGCACAGAAACAGAAGAGAGAGGCTTTGAGGAGAGAGAGGGGTGACCAGGTGCCTAAACCCGAGGAGAGAGGACAAAGAAGGGGTAACCCTGGGCATTTTTCTCATCATGTGCTCCTAAAAATCGCCCGGGTCCGTGATGTCCAAGAGTGTAGCAGGGACATGCCCACCCCCTCAACAATTTACTAGGCCAAAGAAGAAGGGATATTGTACCCTTCATAAAGTATGTTCCCATAATACATAAGACTGTCGGACACCGAAAAGATATTATGTACCGCCTGCTGTCCCGGGTTATAATCAATCAGTTAAGAGGCCAAGATTGCCACCTTGGATAAATCGACAGTCAGGACCCAGTGCTCGGGAGGATTCGAGAGATTCCCTAAGTAGGAAGAAAAATTCGGAGCCCGAGAGGAAGAAGGCCTCACCCCCTGTCTTGGGGATAATAAAAATGATATTTGGAGGATCTACTGATGGCGATTCAAATCAGGCAAGGAAGTCAAGGAGTAGGAGAGATTGTATGGAGGTGGAAGGAGTGAGGAGGAGTGAAGTAGTTAGCAGCTTTGGCCCGGAGGATCTCAAGGGTGTCAGCCTTCCTCATAATGATGCCATTGTTATCCGAGCCCGGGTAGCTAATTATGACAACATGAGGGTCTTTGTTGACTCAGGAAGCTCTATGAATGTCATTTTCAAGGAAGCCCTAGTGCAGATGGAATTGCAAAGGTATCAGTTGGAGTCGATTGAGACAGCCCTTTTTGGCTTTGTGGGTCATGCTATGTACCCCGAAAGAGAGATTATTTTGCCTTTAACCCTTGGTACAGGGGGGTTAAGGAAAACAGTTATGACTACTTTCACAGTCGGGGATGCGCGCTCATCGTACAATATTATTGTAGGCCGACAAGACATGAATGAATTAAAGGCTGTCGCATCCACGTACCAACCAAAAGATAAAATTTACAGTCGGAAGACAACTGGGGAATGTCCAGGGAGATCAACCTTCCTTCCGAAAATGTTATGTGGAAACGGTCAGGGTGGATCAAAAGAGAGTACGGAGGGAGGAGAATGGAAAGGCTCATAATGATGTGGAGAGGATAGTCGAAAAATGGGAAGTACAATTTGTAGTAGAAGAGAAGCAGGAGATGGAAGAGATTTAGCCCAGGAAGGAGATCCGGGTGGCCAGAGATCTTGGCTCGTCCACTCGGGTCAATCTATTGGATTGTCTGAAAACTAATATTGATGTTTTTGCTTGGTTTCAACAGGAATTAACTGGTGTTTCACCTAAGGTGGCTGAGCATAGCTTGAACATCATGTCGGGATCTCAGCCAGTGAAGCAAAAGAAATGACATTTCGGTCCAGAAAAGGATAAAGTAATTGGTATGCAAGTCCAGGAGCTATTAAGGGCTGGTCACATTCGAGAGGTACAATTTCCTACCCGACTCTCGAATATAGTACTAGTCCCTAAGGCTACAGGGAAATGGAGGATGTGCATGGACTTCAGAGATCTTAATAAAGCCCGCCCCAATGATCATTATCCTCTTCCTCGGATTGATCAATTGGTAGATTCTACTTCTGGATATGAATTGCTTAGCTTTATTGATGCTTACCAAGGGTATTGAAGGATCGAGTGTGCTAGTGCCTTCGAAGGCATTTCGAACACTATATTCTCCAATGAGCTGCAATAGCTCGTGTTCTAAGAATATTAACACCAATGAATTATATCGAGTTTGGTTTAAAACCAAGTGGAAGAAACTCGAATTAATCCTTCGTGAAGAAGACTGTTATTAGAAAATATTTTAACTTATGTAAACTGAATAACTGAGAAAGACTAGATTAGTTTTTGCATTCTTCAGTTCAGTTATAGTGACAACTGAACTGACGGATGCTCCAACTGATCGAAACCATTTGAAAATAGCAGTTAATTAGTAAAATACACAAGATATGTTTATGGATGTTCGGAGACTTCAACTGCTCCTACGTCACCCCTTCTACCTCCACGGGTAGGTTCCACTAGAAGAATTTGATTTATACAACTCTTTGTACAAACCCACTATGCTAGGACTTACACTACTGCCAAAACTGAACTCTTAGCTACGACTGAAGGAAGCACCTTTCAGCCAACACTTTTTTAACGTCTGTGTGTCAAAGATTACATACACAAGTTTAACGTCTTTGTGCAAGACGGTATTTAAGTGGTTTTGAGAGTGAGTGTGTGTGTGAGAACTGAACAAGAATGTTCTCACACACTGAGGGAAAATGGCTTCTAAACTAAGCTGATACAATGATGAAGAATTCCCTCTGAGCTTTAAGTGCTTCTGAAAGCTGATATGCAACTGAGCATGTCCTTTTCTGTTTTTTCTTCTCAACTCTTTTCACTCTCGTATATGTCTTTTGTTTGGGTCTTCACTGATCTCCTTTTTATATAGGCTGGAAAAGGTGATCGTACAGTGAGACTCGATTATTGTATTCGTTGCATTTGAATCGGCTCCTTGAACTTTGTGCTTCGACTGCCCTTCTGGAGCGTTTTGTCTTTAATGCTCTGATGCAACGTCCATTATTGTCTTTTGACTTGACAATGGCTTTGTACCTTCACGCACAGCTGAAATCCATTTACTGTAAGCTAGTCTTGATCTGCAACTGAGAGATTCTGACTGACGCTTTGAACTGGTCAGCTGGACTGATCTTCAGTTGGGCTAGTGAAATCAGTTGACTCGTCAGTTGAACTGATTTTACTCCTTCAGTTGAACAGATTAGCTGGGTTCTTCGTCAGTTGGACACATCATAGGTGTTAGAGTACGTGCTCGTCGAGCCAAGTGTTGGCCGAGTGTTTACAATGAAACTCTATGTATAAGCAATCTTTATTTTAATAATATTTGAAATTATTATTTTGGCACATCTTTATCTGTATACCCATGCTAGTTGCATAGATAAAGCCCTTGAATATACAAATAGTAGAAAGAATATGAGATGCTCATATGATGAGTATCACGAAACTCATACTTGGAATACTGTATATTCTAAACAGTTCCTAGTCGATTCAGCCGCCGCTAAGAAGGATATAGGCCGCTCGAGTTCGAGACTAGTATCTGCGATGTGAGTACCATGTTTCATTGGTAGGGGACATTGTGATGTCCGAGCATGCAGATAGGTGCTCCTGGTAGAGTGCACTGAACAACCCTCCATAAAGGACTTTCCAAGTGGTTCTCACTTATCGAGTGGAAACGTCCTAGTTTATGGTTGTACACCATTAGTCCTTATGACCCAGGACAACATTGAGACTCTATGTGCTAGCATTACACTTTGACTTGTTTACCGACTCTCAAGGGGTCATCAGGTGGCAAGGTTGGGTGTTTTGGCGAAACATATAGGAGTCGATGCATTGTAGTCGGGGATTCACCGCTTACCTTCGGGTATGGATATCCTATGTGTATGTAGTATGAAATCTCTGATCAGAGTATGGTGGTAATTATGAAAGGGGTTTCATAGATTACACCATCAATGCAACTACAACACGACACATAGTATCGATTCAATGACAACTCTCGATATACCAATGGTTGTCGAATCGGTCGGGATATATGAGATGAAGGGACCGTACTGTACGCTAACCATAATTGAATGGTTCATGATGGCACTATCATTTGATACCTAGGGAATCATGTAAGCGATGCTGCTAGGCGTTTAACATGATTGGTTGGGTACTATCAGACTTGAGTTCTGACGTTCTTGTTATCAAGGAGTTGATAATTAGGAATTGAGCAATTGGGGTATGCTCGTATAAGGACATGTTAAGTCCGAATCACATGGAGATGTGAACCCACGGCAAGTTGTATCAATGAACCATTGAGGGCCACACAAGTACTAGCTTTCTATATCCCGTTCAGAAGTAAAATAGTTCAATGTGTTGAACGGCTTATAAATGAGTTTGTAAGCGTAAGGAAAAATAGAAGTATGACTTCTATGAGGGAAATGTAACTTTTAATTTGTGCAAGTGTTACTAAATTAAAAGTTGGCCAAACAAGTAATGTATTTGAAAATTGTGATTTTCATAAACATTATTATAGACTAAATTAAATTAATTCAAAGTGTTGAGTTAATTAAACACTAGTGAACCTAGTAGAGTCTAAATAATTAAATTAATTCAAGTGTTGGATTAATTAAATTACATTGGGCCTTTTAGAGCCCAATTAGAAATAATTATTAAACTAGTGGGCTTGAGTAAAATCAAGTAAATGTTAAATGGTCTCAAATGTGTTTGAGACATTTAAATAAAAGTCCATGGGCTTTGTAATTGTTACATGCCCAAATAAAAATAATGTGCATGGGGAGGTGAAGAGTTGGGAGACCGCTTTTTCAATCTCCAAGGCTTGGGATGCTAAAAAGTAGTTTTAGCCTTTCCCACCACCAAGACAACTCATTCTCTCCCCATTCTACCTAGCATGGCCGAAATTTACACAAGAATTCTCCAACTTTTTCTCTCAATTTTCTTCTTCAATAATTGAGGAAAGAAATCACTTCTCCTTGAAAAATCTTCTTATTTTTCTAGTGCAAAATAAGAAGGGTTCTAGCTAGTTGGTGGTGGGCCTAACTTTGAAGGAAAGAAGGAAGCTTGTAGATTGTCTACCTTCAAGAGCTAAGTTGTTTACAACTTGGTTGGAGCCATTACATCAATCTTTGAGATTGATAGGTACATTTCTAAACACACTATGAATTTTTTTTTGTGTTTTTGTATTTGCTACACATTATAGAAATGAGGTGCTCGATTTTCTTGATGAAAAATAAATTTTGAAACTTCCGTTGCGCACTTGGTCACCTTATTCGATCCCCTTTCAAGTGGTATCACAGCTAAGGATACTATTTTGTGTAGCATTTACATAATAATATATTGAGGGCAATTTCTAACCGCATGAGATGAATTTTTGCAACAAAAATCAAGGACAAGAAAATAATATTTTCGGGCAGCATGTTGCTGCCCATTTCGGGCAGCTCGGGCTGCCCATTTCGGGCAGCAAGGGGCAGCCCCGAACAGCCCTTTAATTTTAATATAAAAAAAAATTTTGTAAGTTGGCCGGAATCCGGTGACGGCAATGACGACTAGGGTTTTCAAAAGGTGTTTTGAAATATCAAAGTGTCATGGGCCTTGAGTTGTTGGGCCATTGGATGGCTAACATATTTATGAAATTTAAATGGGCCAAAATGTTTTTGGTGGAAAATGATTTTTTGGGCCCTTAAGTTTAAATTTACGAAAGTTGCAAATATTTTCTCATGAAATAAATAATTGAAGTTGAACTTTAATTATTTATAGTAAATTGTGATTTACAAAAATTCGCTTATAAATAAATTAATTTGAAAGTAGACAAAGGAGTTTGTATACTTTGTTAATTTAGTTTATAATCATGGCGGTTAGTGATTGGATCAAGATATATAATATTGGATCAATTGATTATTGTAATAATTAATTGATGGTGTATGATATGTGATATTATGCATGATGGATGATCAAAAGCCCAAGCCCAATTTGCTAGGTGTATGCTAGGATATTTTGTGTTGAATGATTGTAATA
>NC_133316.1:7933653-8046056 GCF_012295235.1 Primulina huaijiensis | reverse complement strand
TGTCTTCCATCGACAATGGGTGCATGATGAACGCTACCCGTGCTCGGGGCTCGGCTCATATTATTGGGGGGGCCTTGGGTGCCGGAAAGCTGTGACATCCATTGACATGGTGATGTGAACTACGTGGAACTCCCATGATTTCGGCTCATATTATTGAGGGAACTCATGGCGACCGTCCATTAAGGTTCGACATCGATGGGTAAGGCTTGACACGTAAAGATGAACGACGTCATATTATTGGGTCCTAATCAAACGTGAGACAAAAGTTTACGTAGAGGGTTGCATGGAGATGCAATTGGAAACTACCTTTTAGGAATTGTGATTGGCTGATATTATTCAGGATCATAATTCGCTAATTGGACCTTGCGTACCTACTGAGAAAAGGAGTTTCCCGTTTTCAATAGAGGGTAGTGAAAGATGTCAAAACAGTGGGAGCGAAAATTTATAAAGTAAAAGTCCATACTTTATATCTTACCAAATATTTTAAAATAGTCATCAACATTTATCTGTTCTTACTTTTCAGTACAATTTGACAATGTCTTCGATTCGCAATCCGCTATCTGGAATACACGACAAACACATATTAACTGGACCTAATTACCTCACTTGGCTAAGAAACCTGAAAATCGTCTTGAATTCGGAAAGGATAGCATATACACTTACTGAATCGCCCCCTGTTGAGGCTCCGACTAGCTACACTCCTGAGGAATTACAGACTTACAAGGAATGGTGTGACCATGACTTGAAAGCCAAGTGTTATATGCAGGCTTCTATGAATGATGAGCTGCAGAGGCGTTTTGAGGATGCAAAGAGTGCTGCTTACATTCATTTGCAGCTCAAGGAGCTCTTTGGAGAGCAAACACGTCCTCTTAGGCATGCGACTGTCAAGGAGCTGATCACTTTGCGCATGCAAGATGGGGCCTCGGTCCATGAGCATGGCCTAAGGGTGATTGGGCTCGTGGATAAGCTTGTTGGCATGGATTTGATGTTGCCTTCGGAGTTGACCACCGATGTGTTGCTCTTATCACTGCCTAGCTCGTTTGATCCTTTTGTGGTGAATTTCAATATGAACAAGATGGAACCGACCCTTGAGGAGTTGGTGAACATGCTTGTGACCTTTGAATCCACCATCAAGAAAGAGAAGCCGGTTCTTTATGTGGGTTCTTCATCTGGTACGAAGATTGATCAACATGGGACGGGAAAGAAGCGTTCTTTCCAACGTCCCAAGAAGAACCTGCCCTTGATGAGGCAATCTCCGAATCCCGTTGTGGCAGCCACACCAGTTAAGGTTTACAAGACTGCTGATGTATGTCATCACTGCAAAAATCCTGGACATTGGAAGCGTAACTGCTGGGAATATCTTGCCCAGAAGGGTTCTGGAAATGGTATGTTCTATATTGAAGTAAACATTTCAATTAACTCTACTTCTTGGGTATTGGATACCGATTGTGGCTCACATCTCTGTAAGGATTTACAGGTGATGGGAAGAAGTAGGAGGCTCACGGAAGGTGAGATCTTCTTGAGGATGGGCAATGGGGCAAGAGTTGCTGCCAAGGCTTGAGAGATGCTTACTTATTGTTGAACAATAATTTTAAGTTAAATTTTTAAGAGATGTTTTGTTTGTACCTGATTTGGTAGGAAAACATTGTTTCCATTTCTATGTTGATAAAGATGGATATTCTTGTTTATTTGGCAAAGGTGTTTGCAATATTTACAAGAATGAATGTTTGATTGGTACTGGAGAACTTGAAATCGATCTCTATAACTTAAAATTGAAAGATATTCCACTAAATGTCCATTTAAAGGCAGACTCCATATGAGATATGGATGGGTAAGCCTCCCAGATATTCTTATCTTAGAATATGGGGGTGCCATGCTTATGTGAAGCAGGTAGTGGGAGATAAATTGGATAGTCGATCCATTTTATGTTACTTTGTGGGATATCCAAGGAATCCAGTTGGATACTATTTCTATCATCCCCAAGAAACAAAGGTGTTTGTTTCTAGGAATGCATCTTTTTTGGAAAAAGAATTTCTATTGGATAGAAAAAGGAAGATGATAGAACTCGAAGAGGTTCGAGAGACACCCACAATTGAAGAACCCACACCTGAAGAGCCAAGAGAGGAGATACAAGCTCCTAGAAGATCCGAGAGAGTCTCGAGACCACCTATGAGGTATGGTCTGCTTCGTGAAGAGGGCCATGATGAGCCTATCCATGGATGTGATCCAAGGACCTTCAAGGAAGCGATATCTGATGCCGATTCATCCAAGTGGCTTGAAGCAATGGAATCTGAGATGAATTCCATGCATTCGAACCAAGTGTGGAATCTCGTCGATCCACCTGAAGGAACTGTTCCCATAGGGTGTAAATGGATTTACAAGAGGAAACTTGGGGCGGATGGGAAGGTATTGACCTTCAAAGTGCGATTGGTGGCAAAAGGATATACTCAAAGACAAGGAGTTGACTTTGAGGAAACCTTTTCTCCAGTTGCAATGCTCAAGTAGGTAAGGATAGTGCTAGTCGTAGCTGCATGGTATGACTATGAGATATGGCAGATGGATGTTAAGACAGCCTTTCTTAATGGGGATATTAAGGAAGAGATTTACATGTCTCAACCTGAAGGGTTTACATCTGTCGGAAGTGAGCATATGTTATGCAAACTTCAGAGATCTATTTATGGTCTAAAGCAGGCATCTAGGAGTAGGAACCTCAGATTCGATAGTAAAATCAAAGAGTTTGGTTTTACAAAGAATCCTGAGGAACCCTGTGTGTATAAGAAGGTCAGTGGGAGTGCTGTGACATTCCTGGTGCTTTATGTTGATGACATTCTACTCATTGGGAATGATGTAGGAATGTTGCAATCAACTAAAATATGGTTAGCAAGTAAGTTCTCGATGCAGGACTTGGGTCAAGCATATTTTGTATTGAGAATACAGATCTATAGAGATAGATCAAGAAGATTGCTTGGTCTCTCCCAGTCCACATACATTGATACCATCGTGAAGCGGTTCTCGATGGATGAGTCCAAGAGAGGACATCTACCAATGTGTCATGGCGTGTCCCTATCCAAGTCTATGTCTCCCAAGACTGATGCAGAGATAGCGGCGATGACAAGCATTCCTTATGCATCTGCGATTGGTAGCATCATGTATGGGTTGATATCTACACGTCCTGACGTGGCTTTCACACTAAGTGTAGTGAGTAGATATCAATCGAACCGTGGTCTTCCACACTGGAAAGCTGTGAAAGACATCTTCAAGTATTTGAGAAGGACCAATAAGTTGTTCTTGGTCTACGGGGTGGAGAACTTAAATTGGAAGTCTATACCGACTCTACCTTCCAAAGCGATATCGATGACTCGAAGTCAACCTCTTGGTTTGTATTCATGCTCAATGGTGCTGCTGTCTTTTGGAAGAGTTCTAAGCAAGACAATACTGCGGATTCCAGCACAGAGGCCGAATATATTGCTGCATCAGATGCAGCAAAGGAGGCTGTTTGGATAAGGAATTTCGTCCAAGAGTTGGGCGTCATTCCTAATGGAGTTGCTCCTGTCCCGGTGTTTTTTGACAACACGGGAGCTGTAGCTCAAGCGAAGGAGCCAAGGTCTCATCAGAAATCCAAACACGTATTGACAAAGTATCACATCCTCCGAGAGATTGTGGAAAGAGCAGAAGTGTCGATTGACACAATCGGCTCCGCAGATATTGTTGTTGATCTACTAACTAAGCCTTTACCTGGACCATTATTCGAGAAGCATCGCGAATTGATGGGTTTGAAACATATGGGTAGTTGGCTCTAGTGCAAGTGGGAGATTGTTAGAGTAGGTGCCCGTCGAGCCAAGTGTTGGCTGAGTGTTCACAACGAAACTCTATGTATAAGCAATCTTTATTTTAATAATATTTGAAATTATTATTTTGGCACATCTTTATCTGTATACCCATGCTAGTTGCATAGATAAAGCCCTTCAATATACAAATAGTAGAAAGAATATGAGATGCTCATATGATGAGTATCATGAAACTCATACTTGTAATACTGTATATTCTAAACAGTTCCTAGTCGATTCAGCCGCCGCTAAGAAGGATATAGGCCGCTCGAGTTCGAGACTAGTATCTGCGATGTGAGTACCATGTTTCATTGGTAGGGGACATTGTGATGTCTGAGCATGCAGATAGGTGCTCCTGGTAGAGTGCACTGAACAACCCTCCACAAAGGACTTTCCAAGTGGTTCTCACTTATCGAGTGGAAACGTCCTAGTTTATGGTTGTACACCATTAGTCCTTATGACCTGGGACAACATTGAGACTCTATGTGCTAGCATTACACTTTGACTTGTTTACCGACTCTCATGGGGTCATCAGGCGACAAGGTTGGGTGTTTTGGCGAAGCATATAGGAGTCGATGCATTGTAGTTGGGGATTCACCACTTACCTTTGGGAATGGATATCCTATGTGTATGTAGTATGAAATCTCTGATCAGAGTATGGTGGTAATTATGAAAGGGGTTTCATAGATTACACCATCGATGCAACTACAACATGACACATAGTATCGATTCATTGACAACTCTCGATATACCAATGGTTGTCGAATCGGTCGGGATATATGAGATGAAGGGCCCGTACTGTACGCTAACCATAATTGAATGGTTCATGCAGGCACTATCATTTGATACCTAGGGAATCATGTAAGCGATGCTGCTAGGCGTTTAACATGTTTGGTTGGGTACTATCAGACTTGAGTTCTGACGTTCTTGTTATCAAGGAGTTGATAATTAGGAATGGAGCATTTGGGGTATGCTCGTATAAGGACATGTTTAGTCCGAATCACATGGAGATGTGAACCCACGGCTAGTTGTATCAATGAACCATTGAGGGCCACACAAGTACTAGCTTTCTAGATCCCGTTGAGAAGTAAAATAGTTCATTGTGTCGATCGGCTTATAAATGAGTTTATAAGCGTAAGGAAAAATAGAAGTATGACTTCTATGAGGGAAATGTAACTTTTAATTTGTGCAAGTGTTCCTAAATTAAAAGTTGGCCAAACAAGTAATGTATTTGAAAATTGTGATTTTCATAAACATTATTATAGACTAAATTAAATTAATTCAAAGTGTTGAATTAATTAAACACTAGTGAACCTAGTAGAGTCCAAATAATTAAATTAATTCAAGTGTTGGATTAATTAAATTACATTGGGCCTTGTAGAGCCCAATTAGAAATAATTATTAAACTAGTGGGCTTGAGTATAATCAAGTAAATGTTAAATGGTCTCAAATGTGTTTGAGACATTTAAATAAAAATCTATGGGCTTTGTAATTGTTACATGCCCAAATAAAAATAATGTGCATGGGGAGGTCAAGAGTTGGGAGACCACTTTTTCAATCTCCAATGCTTGGGATGCTAAAACGTAGTTTTAGCCTTTCCCACCACCAAGACAACTCATTCTCTCCCCATTCTACCTAGCATGGCCGAAATTTACACAAGAATTCTCCAACTTTTTCTCTCAATTTTCTTCTTCAATAGTTGAGGAAAGAAATCACTTCTCCTTGAAAAATCTTCTTATTTTTCTAGTGCAAAATAAGAAGGGTTCTAGCTAGTTGGTGGTGGGCCTAATTTTGAAGGAAAGAAGGAAGCTTGTAGATTGTCTACCTTCAAGAGCTAAGTTGTTTACAACTTGGTTGGAGCCATTACATCAATCTTTGAGATTGATAGGTACATTTCTAAACACACTATGAATGTCTTTTTGTGTTTTTGTATTTGCTACACATTATAGAAATGAGGTGCTCGGTTTTCTTGATGAAAAACAAATTTTGAAACTTCCGTTGCGCACTTGGGCACCTTATTCGATCCCCTTTCAATAGGCTGGCCAGGCTTTTGAGATCTTCCTGCTGAATCACCTATCAGTTTGAACAATCAACTGAACTGCTTGTTTGAAGAACCAGTTAGACTGATTTAGTCTCGGCAATCAGTTGGTTCAATCAGTTGGCATCTCCGATGGCTTCAATTGTAGTTTCGTAAAACTGATTAATTCAGTTTTAGCTGTCTGCGCACTAAGGTAGATTACTAGAAACAAAATAATAAGTTTTGTTAGCGTCAAAATCAAGATTGCAAACTTGTCAAGTTCCAACAGGAATCATCAAATTCCCTAGCCCAAGCTGATCAGGACAAGGCCAGTTTCATTACTTCAGAGGGCACGTTTTGTTTTGTGGTCATACCTTTTGTATTGAAGAATGCTGGAGCCACATATCAACGATTAATGAATCGACTATTTTCAAAACAGATGGGGAGAAACATCGAAGTTTATGCGGATGATATACTGGGTAAGTCACGGGAGGCTTTTTGTTTTATTGTTGATCTTGAAGAAACATTTGCCACTCTCAGACGTTATGGGATTAAGATCAATACCGCCAAATGCATCTTTAGGGTGAAGAGTGGTAAATTTCTAGGCTTTGCAGTTACTGATCGAGGGATTGAGGTCAACTCCGAGAAAGTAAAGGTCGTCTTAGAAATGTCATCCCCTCGGACCATCCGAGAGGTGCAAAAGCTAACCAGGAAAATTGCTGCTCTATCCCGATTCATCTCCCAGTCTACACATTGGAGCTGTCCTTTCTTTAATATCCTCAGGAAGGCACAAAAGTTTGGTTGGGATGATAGATGTGAGCAGGCATTCAGAGATATTGAGCCATTTGGCTGAACTTCCTATCTTAGTGAAGCCCGAGCCTGGGGAAAAGTTGTTTGCTTACTTGTCTACAATAGAATATGCTGTCAGCTCAGTGCTTATACGAGAAGAAGGTTCTGATCAGAAGACTGTATATTATGTCAGTCACGCTCTTTGAGGAGCCAAGCTCAGATATAGGGAAGTAGAGAAGATAGCTCTATCCCTGATGATAAATGCTTGAAAATTACGGCCTTAATTTATATCTCATCCAATCACTGTGCTCACCAACAGTCCTCTCGGGAGAATCATGACTCACTCTGAGGTTTCCAGTAGGATGGTAAAATGGACAATTGAGTTTGGAGAGTATGACATCGAGTACAAACCCCGAGTGGCAATCAAAGCTCAAGCTCTATCAGACTTTCATTCAGACATGATTCAACTAGATAAAGAAGAGGTATGGAGGGTCTTTGTGGATAGGGCGTATAGCCTCTCAGGATGTGGAATAGGAGTAGTTGTAATATCCCTCCCGGGAGAAAAGATTAAATTGGCCTTGAGAATTGACTCTCGGGTGACCAATAATGAAGCAAAAGATGAAGCTATTCTGGCTGGTATGCGTGCTATCAGGGAAGCCGAAGCTTCTTGTATCATCCTTTATTCTGATTTACAACTAGTAACTCAACAGATAAAGGGAGCTTATGAAGCCAAGGATGAAAAGATGCTCAAATACTTGAAGCTCATTTTGGCTCAGACAGAATCCTTCATGGATTGGAGCATTGAGCAAATCCCCCGTGAGGAAAACAATGAAGCAGATGCCTTGGCCAAAATGGCTTCCTCTCTGGCAGTAGTTAGCAACCGAGAGATATTATTTTTCACCCGGCTAATTATTTCTACAAAGAAAGAATTGCTACCAATGCAAAAAACCTCATGGACTCTCATCGAGTTCATGGCCCAGGGCCATTTACCTGATGATCGAGCCCGGGCTCAAAAGGTCAGAAATCAGGCTTTCAGGTTTGTTCTCTTAAATAACATTTTGTAAAGGAGATCATACCAGGGACCTTTGTTAAAATGTCTGGATGGGGAAGAAGTATAATATGTCCACCGAGAGATACATGAAAGATGTTGTGGGGAGCATCTTGGAGGAAATTCGTTAAACCGGAAATCCATGTTGACTAGGTTCTGGTGGCCCACTTTAAATCAGGATTCTTCTCAAATGGTCCGGACATGTGAAGGATGCCAGCGCCAATCTAATTTTCCGCACAGCCCGGCCCCTCCAATGAGGCCTATCTGGGCATCTTTCCCCTTCGATCAGTGGGGGATGGAAATTATCGGTCCCATTCCAATGGCCCGGGCAAGGATTACTGAGAAGGAAGTTTTGAAGTTTCTGTGGAAGAACATTGTATGCCAGTTTAGAGTTCCCAGAAGACTAATTTCAGATAATGGAAGGCAGTTTCATGGAAAAGAGATCACGTCCTGGTGCCAAGAAATGAAGATCACTCAGTCTTTCACTTCAGTTGCTTACCCTCAAGCAAATGGACAAACGGAAGTTGTAAACAAAATTATCGTGCAAGCTTTGAAAACTAGGCTACAGGGCAAAGGAAAAGACTGGGTTAAAGAGTTGCCTAGTGTTTTTTCGGCATACAAGACTACTCCTCGAGCACTTACTCAAGAAACTTCCTTCAATCTGATGTATGGTTCTGAATTAGTTCTTCGTGTTGAAATTGGGCAATCTTCTGCCCGGGTAGAATATTACCCGGATAAAAATAATCAGAAACAGGCAATGGAGTTGGATATGGTGGAGGAGAAGAGAAAGCGGGCAACGATTCGAATGGAAGCTTACCGAGGTCGGGTTATGAATTCATATAACAAACGGGTTCCAGTCCGAAACTTTCCAATAATAGATATGGTGATGAAAAAAGTCAATCCAGCCGGAGGTGTTGGTAAATTGGAAGCTCGGTGGGAAAGACCTTTCAAGATAATCTGAAAAGTCAGCTCGGGAGCTTTTTATGTGGAGGACGCTCAAGAACGCTCTCTCAAGAGACCTTGGAATGTATTTCATTTGAAAAAGTATTATACTTAAAGATGTAATTATTACTCGAAGAGATAATGAATTTCTTTTCTTCTCGAAAGTGAATAAGTATTATATCCAAACCCGGGAGGCATAAGGCCCGGACAATTTTAATAAGCACAGGGCTCCATACCCTGGCTCGGGGCTCCGTACCTCGACCATTCCAAGTCTCGGGGCCAGTTCCCCGGCCCAGGGCTCCGTACCCTGGTTATTTAATAAGCTCAGGGCTCCGTACTCTGGCTCGGGGCCCCGCACCTTGACCATTCCAAGTCTCGGGACCAGTTTCTCGGCCCAGGGCTCTGTACCCTAGTTATTTAATAAGCCTAGGACTCCATACCTTGGCTTGGGGCTCCGTACCTCGACCATTCATAGTCCCGGGACAAGTTCCCCGGCTCAAGGATCCGTACCCTGGTTATTTAATAAGCCCAGAGCTCCGTATCTTGGCTCGGGGCTCCGTACCTAGACCACTCCAAGTCTCGGGATCCGTTTCCCGGCCTAGGGCTCCGTACCCTAGTTGTCCACAAAGCCTAGGGCTTCGTACGCTGGCACAGGGCTCCGCACCTCAATCATTTACTAAGTACATGGATTTATACCCGGTTCAGGGCTCAACATCCCGATTACTTATTGAACATACCAGTTATTTTACAAAACTTAGAAAAATTCAAATATTCAATATTCAACATCAGTTTATAGATACGAAGGGCTTAATTGTTTCTAAGGCCGGGTATATTGGGGATATTATTAATTTACTTATGGAAGCAGAATAATTGAAAGGACGAATATTTCATTGATAAAAAGCCCGAAGGCAAGAATTTCAAGAAAAATTGAAAAAGAAAAAAATTTACAATCCTACTCTAAATCTATTTGGCTTGACCGTGGTTGTTCTTTTTTCGTGGGGTCCTCCTTCTCGTCTTCACCATCCTTGGGAGGGGATGCTATGGCTTGTCCAATGTCGGGAAAATCTTCTCTTTCTTCTGAGAGAAGCCCAGCCTCTACAAATTGCTCTCGGCATTTGTCAAAGCCGGTCTGGAAGAAGGAGTAGGTCTGATCTTCAAGTGCCTTTTTAAAATCAGGGGACTGGACGAAGGAGGTTTGTCTCTGGTCTCGAGCATATGAAGAGCATCCTACACTCCCTCAGCCTTATTTTCCCGAGACATCTGCCTATCTACCTCATAGGTCAAAGAAGTGTTCTTTGATTCTAGGAACGAGATAGTCGACCGCAGGCTTTCTTCCCAAACAAGGCCATCGTTAGCATCATCTCAGGCTTTAGCCAGATCTGCTTGAGCTGATTCCAAAGTAGCGCGGAGGCCAGCCACTTCTTCCATGTGGACAGTCCGAGCCTGGGCAAGCTCTCCTTGGATCTACTCATGAAGCTCTTGAGCAGCCCGGGCCTGATGGCCTTTTGCAGTAGCTGCTGCAGCTACTTTTTCAAAAGAAGCTACTAACATTTGAACATTTTCACAATGTTAGAGTAGGTGCCAGTCGAGCCAAGTGTTGGCCGAGTGTTCACATTGAAACTCTATGTATAAACAATCTTTATTTTAATTATATTTGAAATTATTGTTTTGGCACATCTTTATCTGTATACCCATGCTAGTTGCATAGATAAAGTTCTTGAATATACAAATAGTAGAAAGAATATGAGATGTTTATATGATGAGTATCATGAATTTCATATTTGGAATACTGTATATTCTAAATAGTTCCTAGTCGATTCAGCCACCGCTAAGAAGAATATAGGCCGCCCGAGTTTGAGACTAGTATCTGCAATGTAAGTACCATGTTTCATTGGTTGGGGACATTGTGATGTCAAGCATACAGATAGGTACTCCTAGTAGAGTGCACTGAACAACCCTCCATAAAGGACTTTCCAAGTGGTTCTCATTTATCGAGTGAAAACGTCCTAGTTTATGGTTGTAAACCATTAGTGAAACGTCTGTCATTCTTATTGCTTAAAAAGTACTAGAATTTTTTTTTTCAAACCTCACATAGTATTCGGCCGAACCATAAAATATTTTGGAACCATTTTAAAATAAAACAATCAACTATATATTTGAGAAATACAGCCCATAATATAATCTCTCAAAATCTCTCAAAAGCATAAATAAAAAGTTGTAAAAATCGTTAACATAAATCATAATCATAAATGCGGAAAGCTAGAAGCGCTGGTCCTCGGGTCGTGTGCACCTTCAGTCCAGTCAGGTCAACCACCAAGATCTCCCATAACATTTTTATCATAAACACCTGCATCAATCACACCTAGTGAGTCTAAAGACTCAACAGGTCATATTCTTGATAACAAGTAATACGTATAAAACCACACGCAACAGTGACAAATACTTGTACTTAAAATATCGTTTTCATGAAGATGCATAAACTTTAAACATGAACATTTTCGTAAACCTTTTCATGATGGATAAACTTTAAAAACATTTTCATGATCCTTTTGCATAAAAATTTTCATAAACATATTCATGTCATCCTCAATATATTCATATACATATTATCATCAACATATACGTATTTCTTTTTCTTTTCGTTGAATTCAGATCGTTAATTGTCACTTTCGTGTTCATCTACGTCTACGTCTACGTGTTGGGCGATGGATCCATCTACATGTAACCACAGTACTGGGCGACGGGGACACCAGCAACACTCTCACCGGTCAACTGGGCCTTGGCCTTACGTATGAACATATTATCGTATACATATACATATCCGTATCCAAGGAAAAACAATCGTCGGGCTCCCACTAGGACCATAACCCTCACGACATTTCCAACATATCATCGTATTAATCACAATTACTTCACTTCCTTTAAAGTTTCATATTATCATCACTTTATAAAAATCATGCATTTAATATCCTTTTCTTTTCAAAAACAAGCATGCAACATATCTTTTAACGTTATCGTTTCCTCAAAAAAATCCATAAATATTTTAAAAGAAATCTTTCAACATACAAAAATCCATAAATCTTTTTAAATAAACATTTCAACATCATAAACATTTAAAATATACATTTAAATCTCAAACATTTAAAATAAACATTTTAACATATTAACTGATAACCTTATAAAATAACATTTTGACATAATAAATCGTAAACAATTAAAATCCATGTCATAAAAATTCATAAACATTTGAAATAATCATATTGGCACATAAAACAGCATTCAGGGCACTGCCATGACGTTTACTAAATTTTTAGGTGTAAAATGACCGTTTTACCCCTAGACGTAAAATTTCACGTTTTTGACATTTTCTTAATTCCATTGGCTCTAACATGTCCCAAATAATTATTTAAGCTTACATGAATTTTCTCATATTTTTATTTAGACTAAAACGAAGACTTTTAAATAAATCTTTAAATAAGACGTATTACTGCGTTTTAATCCCGAATTGTCCCAAACCTTAATATAAAATTCCCAAATTCAAAAATTAGACTTTTAATAATTATTTAAGCTAAAATATAATTTTTCATAATTTTATAAAGCTTAAAACTAGACGTTTCAATTAACTCGTTAATTAACGTTAAGTGCGGCGATTAAATCCCGAATAAATCTAAAACTCGTTATTTTTATCCCAAACTTTAAACATAGTATTTTTATGATTTATTCTACCCTTACATGTCATGAGCCACCCCCGTGGACCCATGGATCTAGCCAACCCACCTAGACACCCTCCTGACCAAGCCCAGCCCAAAGAACATGACCCTAAGGCGCTCAAACACCATGGAACCGAGCTATAGAATCTGTGCACAAGCTTCCTTTGGATCCTAGGACTCCTATCAACACTAGGACACTTCCAGCCCTCAAACCACTGACCCCCCCCGACCATTACAGACCCTAGACCAGCCCAGACCTAGCCTAGACCACCACCAAGCCCCTACCTCGCGCAGCTAGCCACGCGAACAGCTCCCCGTGCCCAGCAGCAACCTGCGCTCATTCTCTCTTCTTCGCCCAAGACTCCTAGCTAGCAAGGGCTCTTCCAGCTAAGCCACCCCCAAACCCAGCCGACTCTGACCATCCCTGGGCCATGCCCAGACCCCACCTAGTCCAACCCAAGCCCTAGAACCCACGCACGAGCCACTTGCACCAAAGATGGCAGCCTGCGCGCTCCCTTGGATCACTCACGTTTTCTCGAGTCACAGCCACCCCAGCCGCACCAACCCCTGACCATGACCCTAGGACCATGATTAACCTACCCTGAGCCACCCAGCCCCAGTAGCAAGCCCCATGGCTGCTGTCACTACCACCAGCCCGCGCGAGGAGTCCCTGCTCCACGGGACTCCTCCTATGCTGCGCGCGAGGGGTCGTAGCCATGCTAGGACCCTTCCTGACCCTGACCCACGACCAGCACAAGCCCTCCTCGAGACCTGGTCGAACCCCTAAGCTCCATGCATAGTGATCAAGCCACTTGAATAGTACACATACCATGATCTCACGTTTCTTCTATTTCCTTTGGCCTACGGTTCCAGCTTGTTTCCTATCATGAATTCATCATTTTGTGTGTGTTGTTAGGACCCTAAAACTTGTGAAAAACGTCCTTGATCAATACCCTAGGCATGGCAGCCCTTTAACACATATTAACCACGTTTTTTGGATGAAAAATCAAGAGTTCAAAACATCGGTATGCATAGTTGCGAAAATATTATGATGTGTGGCTTGTTTTTCATGCAAAACGATTTTAAATAATTACTATGGTGTGAATGATAAGAAAAAGGAAAATATGACGTGCCTTTGCGTATTTTACGCACGAAAAACCGTTGACGATTGCGAAGAACGGCGACGACGACCTAGGCTTGAAACTCCCCTTGAAATTTCGAACTTTATCTTCAAAATTGTGGTGTGTGTGCCGTGTATATTGGCTGATGGGGAGTGTTTGAATTGCTTGTGGGCGTGTGGCCGTGAGTGTGTAGGGTTAAGGGTGGGGTTTAACATATTTTATAGTCTAATTAATCACTAATTAGGCTTTGGCCCATTAAGTAGGTAATTTAGGCCCATTAGTGCTTAATTATAATTTTAAAAATAGTTTTGTTTAATAAAGTTTGTGAATTTATTAGCCGGGTTGCTAAAACGTTCCTGTTTTTGTTAAAAATCCAACACCAATAAAAATTACGTCCCGGCGTATAAAATCACCTCAAAACCCATTATTTTCAAAAATAAGAAAAAGCATCACCCACATTTAAATTTATTAAAAACAACTATTTAATAAAAATATTTTATATTTTTCAGCCCTCGGTCTCCGTTCCTCGATCGCAACTCGAATAAACTTTTAAAATTACATTTTAATGCAATCATGTAGAAATATATATTTTAAACATGTAAATATGCACAACATAATTAATTAATGCAGTTAAAACATTTAATTAAAATACAAGAGAATTTAATAACTTATTTGCATGTGGTTTGCGTGGACCTTTAAATTTTCGGGGCGTTACAATCTTCTCTCCTTAAATTGAATTTCGTCCTCGAAATTCGCTTATCCTTAATAACCCAAAGTTTAGACTTAGTTCTAGTATCCCAAAAATCCACGCTTCCGCTGCGCTACTCTGATAAAACTTAAATTCTAGAAGGTCCTTACGTCTCCTTGATCCCAATTAAATTTTCCTTGTAAATCCTTATTTTCAAATCGCAACTTAGAAAAACCCATAATGACTTAGTGCTATTACTATTATAATCTCGAATTTCAATTTTTCTTACAATTCCCAATATTAAAAGATGGCTGCCCATACTTATCGTATTTTATTTTCTTTATTTTATTCCCAAAATGTTCATCGACCTATCAAATTTCAATCTTAAAATCCCAAACGCATCCGATAATGCTTAGATTTTTCAAGCCTACTATTGTTTCATCCTTAAAAACCCTTGATTAATATTCCTTATAACATTATAACTAAGATATCCCAAGGTTCCAAAGTTTCTTAAAAGTCCAAATCATCGAAAATTCTTACCATATAACATATTCACTTCGCACTTATTGCTAAACTAGTCCCCAAATTCCTTAATATTTGCAAAACAAGTTCTTAATTTCCTCAAAAATCATCCTAATTGGTTCTTAATTTCGAAAATCCTACGATCAACCCATAAGTTCTTGGCATTCTTAATTTCCTGCTACGAGTTTCCCATAACATAATTTCGATAATTTTAAACATATTTACCCAAAAATCAATTCTCATAATCAATCTTACCTTTCATCAAAACTTAAAATCTCAATTTATAGATTTTCTTACTCCCAAGTCATTGCAAATCCTCGAATAATTATTACTTATGAGTAATTCCCAAAAATCAATTCGACTAGTAACCACGAATCATAAATATTTTCTTAGAAAATCTACGTGCCCCAAAGCATTCATAATATTCACTATATCTTATGGCCCAAAAATTGAACGTCAATACTAAAACCCAAAAATCAACATAGTACAATTCCACCACAAGTCCAACATGCGTTGAAATCAAATAATTTTTTCATTTCATATTATATCACGTATAAAAATCTAAAGCATATAAATCAGATATTATCATAAAACTACTAAACATGTGACGTAAACATATAATTCATATAATTATGCAGGTAACATCATATAAAGCATGTAAACTCACAGATTGAGGCTTGATGACTGATCTTTCCGGTGCTGATGGTGGCACGACCCTTTACAGGAACTTTGCTCTGACACCAACTGAAACGTCTGTCTTTCTTATTGCTTAAAAAGTACTAGAAATTTTTTTTTTCAAACCTCACATAGTATTCGGCCGAACCATAAAATATTTTGGAACCATTTTAAAATAAAACAATCAACTATATATTTGAGAAATACAGTTCATACTATAATCTCTCAAAATCACTCAAAAACATAAATAAAAAGTCTTAAAAATCGTTAACATAAATCATAATCATAAATGCGGAAAGCTAGAAGCGCTGGTCCTCGGGTCGTGTGCACCTTCAGTCCAGTCAGGTCAACCATCAAAACCTCCCATAACATTTTTATCATAAACACCTGCATCAATCACACCAAGTGAGTCTAAAGACTCAACACGTCATATTCTTTATAACAAGTAATACATATAAAACCACACGCAACAGTGAAAAATACTTGTACTTAAAATATCGTTTTCATGAAGATGCATAAACTTTAAACATGAACATTTTCGAAAACCTTTTCATGATGCATAAACTTTAAAAACATTTTCATGATCCTTTTGCATAAAAATTTTCATAAACATATTCATGTCATCCTCAACATATTCATGTCATCCTCAACATATTCATATACATATTATCATCAACATATACGTATTCCATTTTCTTTTCGTTTAATTCAGATCGTTAATTGTGACTTTCATGTTCATCTACGTCTACGTCTACGTGTTAGGCGATGGATCCATCTACATGTAACCACAGTACTGGGTGGCGGGACACCAGCAACACTCTCACTGGTCAACTGGGCCTTGGCCTTACGTATTAACTTATTATCGTATACATATACATATCCGTATCCAAGGAAACACGATCGTCGGGCTCCCACTGGAACCATAACCCTCACGAAATTTCCAACATATCATCGTATTAGTCACAATTACTTCACTTCCTTCAACGTTTCATATTATCATCACTTTATAAAAATCATGCATTTAATATCCTTTTCTTTTTAAAAACAAGCATGCAACATATCTTTTAACGTTATCGTTTCCTCATAAAAATCCATAAATATTTTAAAAGAAATCTTTCAACATATAAAAATCTATAAATCTTTTTAAATAAACATTTCAACATCATAAACATTTAAAATATGCATTTAAATCTCAAATATTTAAAATAAACATTTTAACATATTAACTGATAACCTTATAAAATAACATTTTGACATAATAAATCGTAAACATTTAAAATCCATGTCATAAAAATTCATAAACATTTGAAATAATCATATTGGCACATAAAACAGCATTCAGGGCACTGCCATGACGTTTACTAAATTTTTAGGTGTAAAATGACTGTTTTACCCCTATACGTAAAATTTCACGTTTTTGGCATTTTCTTAATTCCATTGGCTCTAACATGTCCCAAATAATTATTTAAGCTTAATTGAATTTTCTCATATTTTTATTTAGCCTAAAACGAGGACTTTTAAATAAATCTTTAAATAAGACGTATTAATGCGTTTTAATCCCGAATTATACCAAACCTTAATATAAAATTCCCAAATTCAAAAACATAGACTTTTAATAATTATTTAAGCTAAAATATAATTTTTCATAATTTTATAAAGCTTAAAACTAGACGTTTCAATTAACTCGTTAATTATCGTTACGTGCGGCGATTAAATCCCGAGTAAATCCAAAACTCATTATTTTTATCCCAAACTTTAAACATAGCATTTTTATGATTTATTCTACCCTTACAAGTCATGAGCCACCACCGTGGACCTATGGATTTATTTTTCCTTCTTTAATTTTTGTTTTTGACACACTAACAAACCCACCGAGCCAACCCCCAATTTACTCGAGCCACGCCCGAGCTAGCTTGAGCCAAAAACCTAGCCAACCCACCTAGACACCCTCTTGACCAAGCCCAGCCCAAAGAACATGACCCTAAGGCGCTCAAACACCATGGAACCGAGCTATAGAATTTGTGCACAAGCTTCCTTTGGATCCTAGGACTCCTATCAACACTAGGACACTTCCAGCCCTCAAACCACTGACCACCCACGACCCTTACAGACCCTAGACCAGCCCAGACCTAGCCTAGACCACCACCAAGCCCCTACCTAGCGCAGCTAGCCACGCGAACAGCTCCCCGTGCCCAGCAGCAACCTGCGCTCATTCTCTCTTCTTCGCCCAAGACTCCTAGCTAGCAAGGGCTCTTCCAGCTAAGCCACCCCCGAACCCAGCCGACCCTGACCACCCCTGGGCCATGCCCAGATCCCACCTAGTCCAACCCAAGCCCTAGAACCCACGCACGAGCCACTTGCACCAAAGATGGCAGCCTGCGCGCTCCCTTGGATCACTCACGTTTTCTCGAGTCACAGCCAACCCAGCCGCACCAACCCCTGACCATGACCCTAGGACCCTGATTAACCTACCGTGAGTCACCCAGCCCCAGTAGCAAGCCCCATGGCTGCTGTCACTACCACCAGCCCGCGCGAGGAGTCCCTGCTCCACGGGACTCCTCCTATGCTGCGCGCGAGGGGTCCTAGCCTTCCTGACCCTGACCCACGACCAGCACAAGCCCTCCTCGAGACCTGGTTGAACCCCTAAGCTCCATGCATAGTGATCAAGCCACTTGAATATTACACATACCATGATCTCACGTTTCTTCTATTTCCTTTGGCCTACGGTTCCAGCTTGTTTCCTATCATGAATTCATCATTTTGTCTGTCTTATTAGGACCCTAAAACTTGTGAAAAACGTCCTTGATCAATAACCTAGGCATGGCAGCCCTTTAACACATATTAACCAAGTTTTTTGGATGAAAAATCATGAGTTCAAAACATCGGTATGCATAGTTGCGAAAATATTATGATGTGTGGCTTGTTTTTCATGCAAAACGATTTTAAATAATTACTATTGTGTGAATGATGATAAAAAGGAGAATATGGCGTGCCTTTGCGTATTTTACGCACGAAAAACCGTTGACGATTGCGAAGAACGGCGACGACGATCTAGGCTTGAAACTCCCCTTGAAATTTCGAACTTTATCTTCAAAATTGTGGTGTGTGTGTCGTGTATATTGGCTGATGGGGAGTGTTTGAATTGCTTGTGGGTGTGTGGCCGTGAGTGTGTAGGGTTAATGGTGGGGTTTAACATATTTTATAGTCTAATTAATCACTAATTAGGCTTTGGCCCATTAAGTAGGTAATTTAGGCCCAATAGTGCTTAATTAGAATCTTAAAAATAGTTTTGTTTAATAAAGTTTGTGAATTTATTAGCCGGGTTACTAAAACATTCGTGTTTTTGTTAAAAATCCAACACCGATAAAAATTACGTCACGGCGTATAAAATCACCTCAAAACCCCTTATTTCAAAAATAAGAAAAAGCATCACCCACATTTTAAATAATTAAAAACAACTATTTAATAAAAATATTTTCTATTTTTCAGCCCTCGGTCTCCGTTCCTCGATCGCAACTCGAATAAACTTTTAAAATTACATTTTAATGCAATCATGTAGAAAAATATATTTTAAACATGTAGATATGCACAACATAATTAATTAATGCAGTTAAAACATTTAATTAAAATAAAAGAAAATTTAATAACTTATTTGCATGTGGTTTGCGTGGACCTTTAAATTTTCGGGGCGTTACAATTAGTCCTTATGACCCGGGACAACATTGAGACTCTATATGCCAGCGTTGTACTTTGACTTGTTTACCGACTCTTATGGGGTCATCAGGTGGCAAGGTTGGGTGTTCTGTTGAAACATATAGGAGTCGATGCATTGTAGTCGGGGATTCACGGCTTACCTTCGGGTATGGATATTCTACGTGTATGTAGTATGAAATCTCTGATTAGAGTGTTGGTGGTAATTATGAAAGGGATTTTATAGATTACACCATCGATGCAACTACGACATGACACATAGTATCGATTCTTTGACAGCTCTCGATATACCAATAGTTGTCGAATCAGTCGGGATATATGAGATGAAGGGACCGTACTGTACGCAACCATAATAGATTGGTTCTTGCAGACACTATCATTTGATAACTAGGGAATCACGTAAGCGATGCTGCTAGGCGTTTAACATGATTGGTTGGGTACTATCAGAATTGAGTTCTGACGTTATTATTATCAAAGAGTTGATAAGTAAGAATGGAGCAACTGGTATGCTCGTATAAGGACATATTTAGTCCCGAATCACATTGAGATGTGAACCCACGGCTAGTTGTATCATTGAACTATTGAGGGCCACACAAGTGCTACCTTTCTAGATCTCGTTGAGAAGTAAAATATTTCAATGTGTTGAACGGCTTATAAAGGAGTTTATAAGCGTAAATAAAAATAGAAGTATGACTTCTATAAAAAGATTATTGGAAATGTAACTTTTCATTTGTGGAAGTGTTCCTAAATTAAAAGTTTGCCAAATAAATAATGTATTTGAAAATTGTGATTTTCATAAACATTATTATGGACTAAATTAAATTAATTCAAGTGTTAAATTAATTAAACACTAGTGGGCCTAGTAGAGTCCAAATAATTAAATTAATTCAAGTGTTGAATTAATTAAATAATATTGGGTCTTGTGGAGCTCAAAAAGAAATAATTACTCAACTAGTGGGATCGAGTAAATTCAAGTAAAGTTTAAATTGTCTCAAATGTGTTTTAGACATTTAAATAAAGGTCCATGGACTTTATAATTGTCATAAACCCAAAAAGAATGGCATGCATGGGAGGTGAATGGTTAGGATACAACTTTTTCAATATCCAAGGCATGGCATGCACATGCTCACTTTTAATTTTTCAAGCACCAAGAAAAACACTTCATTCTCTCCACACAAGCATGTTGGGCGAAATCTTCTTGACACATTCTCCTTCATTTTGCTTCTTCGATTGTTGAAGATTACACTCTCTTCTCAAAAGAAAAATCCTCTAATTTTTTTAGTGCAAAATTAGAGGGGATCTTCCTTGTTGGTGGTGGGCTGGATTTTGAGCAAGGAGTGGTCAAGGTAGGCTTGAAGATTTGTCTTGCCATTGAAGAGATAAGTTGTTTACAACTTAGTTGGAGCCATCATCAATCTTGAGAGATTAATAGGTATATTTATAAAACACCCTATGTATGAGCTCCGGGCTTGTTACAGCCTTTCGCTTCCTCTGAACAAGAGGAACGTGGTCTTCAGATTCTTCTATAATCCGATTGATTGGGTCCTCTACCCGGGCACTCAACCCGTAAGTTATCAAATTCTCCTAAGATATGTCGGTAGAAGACTTACGTAAATGGTGGATTGAGAGAGTTGCGAAAGATTTAATAGCGGAAGATCGTCTAAATGAGAAGTGCCGTACGTCGGAGAACTGAACGAAACTGGAGGAGAAATTTCGAATTTGTAAAAGTGACAAATGAAGAGGTTTCTTTGTTTTATATAGGAAGGGAGGGTATGATCTCAATAGTTAATCTAAAAGTAAATTGGATGGCTAGAATGCGTCTTGGAAATTGCACTGGAAGATGAAAGGAGAGGCACGGAAATCGAAGCGTGTCAAACTAATCGGATTCTCGGAATACGAAATTTTTTTGACCGTTTATATTCTAGGGCATACATCAGCATGACATCTGCCCTGCTACCCGAGAATAATAAACGACAAAATATTTAATTTCAGGAGAT
Source organism: Primulina huaijiensis (assembly GCF_012295235.1). NCBI lineage: Eukaryota > Viridiplantae > Streptophyta > Magnoliopsida > Lamiales > Gesneriaceae > Primulina > Primulina huaijiensis. The sequence goes on along the minus strand of NC_133316.1, from coordinate 8,025,009 downwards.
ATGAGGCCTCAACATCTTATCTTAAGTCCGGGAGACATGAAGCTACGGTAACTTATCTCATGTTCACGAGACATGCATGAACTGATTATCTTTCTATTGGAATCCAAGCCTGATTGATCGGGACAGCGAGTAAGACTCTAACCAGATTATTTAAAGGATGAGTGGTGATACCCCCAATTCAGCCCGGGTCATGGATGATCCGGGATGTTACATAGATAGCCCAAATCAGGACCAATCTACAGGATAAGTTCTTCAGAAGCTGGGCAGGTGAATGCCTGAGGCATCTTCTCCCCGAGCTACCAGAAGCCCGGGCTCTCATACAAGTTCCCAAATGATTTCTACCAGGGCTATCTCGAAAATAGCGCCTCACTCGAGTGCACCAGTATGAGCCCCTGTGGTTAAAGGGTACGCTCAAAGACAACGGTTAAAAACCGTTGTTGTAGCAACATTTGCGACGGTTATTGAAAACCCGTCGCAAATAAAATTTGCGATGGTTTTTTAAACCTTCGCCAATTGGCGACGGAAATCATGTCAACCATCGTCGCTATTTAGCGACGGTATAAGTGACGGTTTATATAACATCGTCGCTAAAGTTAGCGACCGTTTATTCATAAAGTCCGTCGCTAATTAGCGACGGTTAATTCATAATTTTCGTCGCTAATGTTATTAGTAAAATAAAAGAAAATTACTTTAAAAATTTTTAAAAATCTTAAAAAATGACAATAAATTACAATTCCACAATCCTAACATTATTCGTGAACTTATTTAACACAAAAAAATTTATCAAAAAATAAAACAAAAATATTTATCCTAAATCGAAATTAAAATATTGTAAGAGAGAAAAAATTTTAAGTATTGTGATATGGTGTGAATGGAAATGGAACGAAAACACTGATATTTATAGACAAATTACGACTGTTTTTTCGTTAAACCGTCGCTAGTAGCGACGGCTATTTCAATAAACCGTCGTACATTTAAAATAGCGATGGTGGTATTTAAAAACAGTCGCTAAATTCAGCGACGGTTGTGGTAATCCGTCTCTATATTTAGCGATGGTTTTATAAAACAGTCGCTATTGTTAAAAACGCGACGGTTTTACTTGAAACCGTCGCTAAATATAGCGACAGAAATTAAAATGTCGCTAAATTTAGCGACGGTTGTATCAAAACAGTCGCTAATTTAAAAATAGCGACGGTTTTTACATCCGTCGCAAAATGTAGCGACGGAATTTGATAGGATCGATTAACGTATCAAGAGTATTTAGAAGGGGGGTTGAATAAACACTCACAATTAAAATGAATCTTTTCAAATTTTGAATTCAGTTTGGTGACAAACTGATTCTTGGGATCTTGTTGGTCAATGACAATCAGTTAAACTAAGGGTAGTTGCGGAAAATAACTGACTGAAAGATAGAATACAAAACTGAAATAAAGTACGCAAGGATTGTTTCTGGATGTTGGGAGAATTCAATCATTCTTACGTCACCCCTTCTATCTCAATGATAGGATTTCCACTAAAAGACTTTGATCAAATACAAGACTTGTACTGACCCACTTCAGTTTGGACTTAACACTGCCAAAACTGAAACTCTTAGCATACAACAGCTTTTATCAGTTCGTGACTGATCTTAGCACAACTTATATATTCTTGATTGAATTACAAAGTGCTAACACGCTCAAAGTGTAGCTTTAGATGCTATTGATATATCTGATATACGTGAGCTGTGAATTGTGATTTTAGCAGCGTAACAGCAAGCTTCAGTAATGCGTTGATTGTAGTTTTTCTCAACTGCTTTGTTCACTTATTTATATGCTTCTTTTCCAACGGTAACTTGAGATGAATTTGAATCTTGGTATCCGTTGATTTTTTACTTGATTATCCATTGGATATTGTTTCCTTCATTTATTGTGATGCGGCGTCTTAACTGCATTCGCCGAACTGCGTTGTTCTAAGCTGTATTGAGTTAAGTGCGGCGTTGCAATCTTCTATGTCTCTTTGTCGGTTGATCGTTCTTTCCCGAGACATGTTTAGTTGAAGGAATTATACGGCTGAATATATCAACTGATCGGTTTCCAACTGATCAGTTGGTTTTCATTGAAAGTTCAGTTCACCTGGGTTCGGTTGCCTTAGATAATATGCGCGAACGGCTGAATATATCAACTGATCGGTTTCTAACTGATCAGTTGGTTTTCTTCGAAAGTTCAGTTCAGCTGGGTTCGGTTGCCTTAGATAATATGCGCGATACTATTCAGTTAGGCAAGCTCTATGGATCGAATATTTGATCAGTTAGTTACAATAAATAAAAGGTTTGTCAAACATCCGAAAATAAGTTTCCAACAATTTCCCCCTTTTTGGTGTTTGACAAAACTAAGCAACTAATAACTGATCAATGAAGCTTATATGATCTTCAAGTTCGTTGTAGATAAAATAATCAACTGTTGTGTACAGATTCGTACAATGAAAGAATGAAATAATCTGTAGCTTCATTGTATCAAATCTATTGAACTGATCTCCATTGAACTGCTGATCTGATGATCTATTCTCCCTTTTTGTCAAACGCCTCCATTCTGACAGATAATCTCTTAACATCGGTTGAAAGAATCTTGACAGAAGTGGCTACGTCTGCGACTGCATTGAGCACAGTGGTTTGCATGAAGTCTATCTTTCTTGATACGAGTGTCTCCACCACATCAACTCTTTTGCTGATAGTGTCTTGAGTCGCTGAGAGACTTTCTGCTATACCTCTATTCTTTTTTATTTCAGCAATTGCAAAGGAAAGAGAGGTCACTGTAGCTTGAACTGCCTTCAGTTTCTCTAAGTTAAATACTTCTGCATGTTCCAGTTTCAGAGAATGGGTGAGTTGAGTATGCTGAATATTAGAGATGGCAGAGAGAATTTTATGCATATTATTCTGAATATCTTGAATTTCTTCAAGAACAAATTCAAGATCATTAGATGAATGAGGTGGTGAATGTCCAGAAGTTCCAGGTGCTTGTCCTTCGGAGACTGGATCAGAGACCACTAATGTCCTGTCAGTTATAACTGTCTCTGCAATGGTCTGTTCTGGAATAATTTTTTCAGCAACTCCAATTTGATCTGGGGAGGAGAAGATAGATCCTGAGCAGCAACTGAATTGTCCGACTGAATAGGAAAATTTGTGGTATCTTCAGTCGGAGCATCAAGAACTGGTGTTTCTGCTGGAGATTCAGCTGAAACAAGGACTGGCTCCTCAGTTGGAATATTTTCAGAATGTAGCAACTGAGCCTCCACATTTTCAGTAGTTTCTTGACCAGGTGACTGAGCTGGCACATAAGTAGGCTGAACAAGCTCTTCAGGTAAGACGGGATCCTCTAGAACTGCTCGATCAGTTGAGTGATCAACTGAGACAGAAACAAGTCCCTCTGTTTGAGATTCTTGAATCACTGACTGAATAATTTATCAATATTGGCGAGTGTCAAGTCAGCTTCTGAGCAGTAGGTTGAGGCACATTCTGAACTAGCTCATCAGTTGTAGCAGCTTGTTCAGGAGATGGTTCACGGTGCCGAGAAGGTGAATCAGCTTCTTCATCTTCTGAAGTGCCTTCATGAATAACAAGTTCCTGATCCGTCTCCCAAAATTTTATTTGGGATTGCAAAGTTAATAGATCAGTTTCTAGCTGAGTGATCACAGCTCGATCATTGTATGCAGTTGGACTTGTGGGAATATAGTTGGCTTTCAATTTTTCGATCAGTTGGTCCAACTTTTTAGCTCGGACTTGATCAAAGAAGTAGTTCTTGCGCTCCAAGGCCTGAATTATTGTTGCAGCTGTGACTACTCTCAGAACAGTTGTCTCCAATTTGATAAATGTGTTCAGCTTGGACTTCTTCTTCAGCTGCTTGGCAAAAGTATGTGTTCTAAACTTCGTCCAAGCTTCAAAAATGTTCATTTTTGATGCAGCAAAGGCATTGACCTGTTCCCATATGAGGTCAATATGAGTTTGAATAGCATTTGAGGGCCTTGGTTCTTTGATCATCTTGCCCTTTCCTTTCTCATCAGTAAGAATATGTGGAATGTTTAGTCCAGAGTGAGTAGAGTCCACTCTTTCCTGAATAACAATTCCCTTAGATCGAGCAGGAGCAAGAATTGAAGGTCGTTTGATTTGAGTCAAGGGAGCTGAAGCTTTTGCTGATTTTTTCTCCTTATCAGCAGGAATTGCTGTCAAGGGAACAGCCTGAATAGGCTGTTGAGTATCTGATGCCTTTGGTTTCTCAGGAACAGCTGTCAGCGAAGCCACTGGCTTTGTTTTCTGAGTCCTTTGCTTCTTGGTGATCAGCTGAAAAGGTGTTTCCTCAGAATCTGATCCACTGACAATCAGTTTCCTCTTGGTAGATTTCAGTTGGGCCTGAGACCTAGCCTTTTTAACTGATTTGGGAGCAGCCTGCTGCGTCCCAATCTCTTTCTTGATCTTCACGAATTGATCAGGAGACAGTTCCAGTTTGGTTTTTGGTGGCAATATGTTCTTGTCAGAGAATACCTTAAACTTGGATAGCTTTTCAGCATTGTCAGCCACTAAACCTTTTGTTTTCAGTAGATAACTGATTTGAACTGCATAACCTCTGGACTGCTTGGTAGATTGAAGCATATTTCGCAAAATACTGAAAATAATATGCCTCCAGTTCATTTTCTTCTCTGCCATTATCACGGTCATGGCTTGAAATTTTTCAAGAGTAAGGGCTGCAAATGAACCAGCCTTAGCCAGAATGCCCTTGGCAACAATATCAGCCAGCAATTGAATTTCTGGCTTCAGTTCTTTCTTAGGATCGGAGACTTTGATTTTACGTCCATCAGCAGATAACAGAGATTGCATTTCTTCAATATCAGCAGTTCGTACCTCAGAGAAGCTGATAATTCCTTCAGTTGGTAGAGAGTAGATTTCCCCGAAAGTTTCTTCAGATATGATCATTAGCTGATTATTTATAGTAATAGAGATATTTCCATCAATAGTAACAAAACCCTTTGTATAGAAATCATTAATTTCCTTTGGATAGATGGTTTGTGAAGATTGCCCTAGAAACGTCTTCAGCCCAGCTGATTCTAGTTTTAGAAAAACATTCTTCACTTCAACCTCAGTTACTGATAAAACTGAATCGAAATCAATGGCCATAGCATTTAGAACGTGCGCGGGGATTTGGTTTGCCATTTGAACTGAATGATTTCCTCCGAAAGAGAATGGATGATTTTGTTTTTGCTCTGAGAAATTTGGATAAGCGTAAAGAAGAAGAACTGAAATGCGGCGGGTAAAGTACTTATGTTCGTGACTGTTTGAATTATGGGACACGTGTCAGTCCAAAAAAAAATTTGAATAAAAATATGTGTACATGTGCTATAAGCGTGTGTGCAAAAAGTGAATGGTTTTAAAATAGTCCACGTTATGAAACTGCAGTCACGTCAGTTGATTTGGAATATAATAAGTTTTTTAATTTGTTTACTTATGTTAGAAGATTTGTAAGACAACCAACTGAACGATCAGTTGTGAGACTGATCCGTTTCAGTTGAGAATTTACAAGCAATTGTCTTCTCAGTAAACCTCTTAAAAACTAATATTCCCCCTTAATGGGTGCGCAAAATAATTAAAATGACGATAAAAATAAATTTAAAGCTTAAGGAATTTATTGTTTGCTGGAACGTGCACGGCCCTTCAGCTTCCATAACTCTCTGCTATAAATAGAAGTAACACAGTTAGTTTCAGTCATATTAGTGAAATATTTAAGATAAAAGAAATGGCTGGTGCGAGTAGCTCGAGTGCGTCGCCGTTTTCTTTGGAGGCCAGGAAGGCTGAGATAGAAGATGAAGTCTTCTATGAAAATCTTCAGTACTGGGAGAAGTTACAAGAACTTGAGTTCTTGTATAGCACTGGAGAGGCTACCACTCCTGAATGGGTGGCAGAGCTGAGGAAGGTGCGGGAGTACTTGCACATAGCTGAGTGAATTGACGTCTTTAAGGATGGTCATATTCATCAGCTGATGCTCCGGAAGGAATTGAAGATCCTGAGGCGCATACCTTATTCACACAGCTTTGCCAAGACGTCCACTCCACCTTTACCCACTTGGTTGAAGATGTGGATAATTGATGTAGAGGAAAAATATTATGCTGTAATGCGAGCTAATGTTTATGCTTGAATAAAATATTTATCTGAGTTAAATTTGTCTTTTTCTTTCCTGTAAATTGGCAGTTGCATTAATTGTTGTAAATGAATCACTAACTGAACAAATGAACTGTTAAAGAACTAATATTAGTTGACTGTAAACTGAAATCAGTTAAGATTTAAAAACCAAACTGAAATCAGTTAAAAATGAATCAACTGGTAATTAACAAACTGATATCAAATAAGCAACTGATAGATAAGAAGCCTGGGTAATTGAGAAAAAGCTTTGTTGGCTTGAGACTCTTCAACTTCTTTGACATTAAATGTCACCTGTCTATAAGATAATAGCAGTGAGTTGTGAGATAATATCATTTAAACATGGCATATTCAGATATTTCCGATGCTTGTAGTAGTACGCATGTTCACGTTACTGAAGAAACAAGTGTTTATTTGGAAGAGTTGAAGAAGAAGACGGAAGAATATGTCTTGAAAAAGGTGATGTCAACATGGTTCAAAATTCATGAGTTGCAGAGAATAAGTAGTAGTGGTGCAACTCTTTCTCGAGTTCAAGCAGCAACAGCTAGAAGATACTTGGAACGATTTGAAGTCAGACATGTTACAGAGCTTGTCGATGACAAGGTTCTGTTACAAGCAATGCTGTGGAAGGAGTGGCATGTGATTAAGAAGATTTCTATAACTAAATCATTCTCTAGAATCCGAATTTATGAATTGAACAATTTTATTACAGAATGGCAGGATTCAGTTGGTTCTGAATTGTCTACTTTAAGATGGAATCGTTTTTATTCTTAATAACATATCATTTTCAGTTTGTTGTTGTGTCCTTATTTTCTGCAAACAATTTCATTAGTATAGTAGCATTAACAATTTTCTTATGATAAATCAATTAAAAGAAGAATATTGCGAAAGTAAGAAAACTTAGTCTCGGGTAATGGTTTGGTGAAGATGACAGCTGCTTGTTGCTCAGTTGATATATACTCCAGTCGAATGTCCTTCGTCAAAGCATGTTCTCTAATGAAGTGGTGTCCGACATCTATATGCTTTGTCCTTGAGTGAAGAACTGGATTATAGGTAATGGCAATTGTGCTCGTATTGTCACAAAATATGGGCGATTCATTTGTAATTACTCCATAATCTCTCAGTTGTTGCTGGATCCAGATCAGTTGTGCACAGTAACTACCAGCAGCTAGATATTCCGCTTCAGTTGTTGAGGTAGCTATAGATTTCTGCTTCTTGCTGAACCAAGAAATCAGTCGGTCTCCAAGAAACTGACATGATCCACTTGTGCTTTTACGATCTAGCTTACATCCTGCATAATCTGCATCTGAATATCCGACTAAATTGAAAGAATAATCTTTAGGATACCAAAATCCGACATTTTGTGTGCCCTTAAGATATTTCAAAATTCTTTTGGCAGCTGAGAAATGTGATTGCTTAGGATTTGCTTGAAATCTGGCACACATACAAACTGAAAAAACAATATCAGGACGACTAGCAGTTAGGTATAATAATTAACCTATTAAACCTCGGTACAGCGTCGCCTCAACTGATATTCCCCCGTGATCAGTGTCCATTTTAACTGATGAGCTCATGGGAGTGGTTGCAGCTGAACATGATTCCATTCCAAATTTCTTTAGCAATTCCTTTGTATATTTAGTCTGACTAATGAATATACCAGTCTCCAGTTGCTTCACTTGAAGTCCAAGAAAGAATGTCATTTCACCCATCATGCTCATTTCAAACTTGTCCTGCATTAACTTAGCAAACTTTTCGCACAATTTGGGTTTAGTTGACCCAAATATGATATCATCAACATAAATTTGAACTAGTAAGATGTGATTATTTTTAGAAAATTTAAAAAAAGTCTTATCAACTGATCCTACGGAAAAATCATGATCGGTTAGAAATTTTGAAAGGGTTTCAGACCAAGCTCTGGGAGCTTGTTTAAGACCATACAGGGCTTTGTTCAAATGATAAACATAATCAGGTAAACTATGATTTATAAAACCTGGAGGTTGTTCAACATATACTTCTTCCTGCAGCTGACCATTTAAGAAAGCACTCTTCACATCAATCTGGTATACTTTGAAGTTCTTGTGTAATGCATAAGCAAGAAATATTCTTATTGCCTCCAGTCTTGCAACTGATGCATAAGTTTCATCATAGTCAATTCCTTCTTCTTGCCTATATCCTTGTGCCACTAATCGTGCTTTATTGCGTACAACTGAATCGTCTTCATTCAGTTTGTTCCTGTACACCCATTTTGTACCTATAATAGTTTTTGAAATTGGTCTTGGAACTAAGTTCCAGACATTGTTATGAGTGAACGGATTTAGCTCTTCTTGCATTGCATTTACCCAGTTAGGATCAGCAAGAGCTTCATCAGTTTTCTTCGGTTCTAGTTGTGAAACAAAAGCTGAATGGATAAATAGATTTAGCATTTGATTTCGAGTGCTTACTGGATCTGATGGATTTCCTATTACCAGTTCAGGTGGGTGTGATTTTTTCCATCTCTACTCAGTATTTGTTGTATCAGCAATTTCTTCAGTTGGTAACTGAACACAATTTTCAGTCACAGTTGGTGCTTCGTCAACTGGTATTTGAATGTTATCATTATGCTCTGTCAACTGATCACCAGCAACGACTTTATGTACATCCGATTGGTCCAGTACTTCTGGTTCAGGCGTTTGAAATCTGTTTTGATTGCTGTGACTTTCATTTTTGCTATCATCTTCCAAACTGATATCTGTAAATCGATCAGCTAGCTCAACTTGATCAGTTGGCTTATCAGTTAGTTCAGTTTCATTGAAATCAACATGAGCTGATTCTTCAACATTTAGGGTTTTCTTGTTGAAGACTCTATAGGCTATACTAACTGATAAGTATCCAAGAAATATTTCCTCTGCAGATTTAGCATCAAACGCTTTTAAATAGCTTTTACCGTTATCAAGGATAAAACATCTGCAGCCGAATACTTTGAAATAAGTAATTATACTTTTTCTTCCATGCCAGATCTCATATGGTGTTTTCATATGATTCTTATTAATCATTGATCTGTTCTGAGTATAACACGCAGTGTTTACTGCCTCTGCCCAAAACCTTTGAGAAATACCAGAATCAGCAAGCATTGTTCTAGCAGCTTCTTTAAGGGTCCGATTTCTTCTCTCAGCTACACCATTTTGCTGAGGAGTTCTTGCTGCTGAGAGCTCATGCTTAATTCCAGCATTTTCTAGAAAATTTGAAAGAGTTTGATTGATGAATTCAGTTCCTCGATCAGATCTGATTCGATCAATTCCAACTGATTTTTCATTTAAAAGTCTTTTGAAGAGCTTTATCAGTTGTGAAGCAGTATGGTCCTTAGATTTGAGAAAAATAACCCAAGTAAATCTTGAAAAGTCATCTACGACCACCAAGGTGTATTTCATTCCCCCTAAGCTCATGACTGGTATAGGACCAAAAAGATCCATGTGCAACAGTTCTAAGCATCGGGATGAAGATTTACAACCCTTGTTTTTAAAAGAGGATCGTACTTGTTTACCATACTGACATGCTGAGCAAAGTTTTTCTTTTGAAAAATCTATTTTGGGCAAACCAGTTACAAGTTCATGTTTACTCAGATAGGCAATGGTTTTAAAGTTTAAATGATTTAGTCTCTTATGCCACAACCAGTTTTTAGATGACTTGGAAGCAATAAAACAAACTGGTGCATAAGTTTGATCATTCCAACTGACTTTATATGTGTTTCCACAACGTTTGCCAGTTAGTATGATTTCATCAGTTGAAGTTTTAACTGAACATAAATTTTTGTCAAATTTTACTAAGAATCCACTGTCGCATAACTGACTGATACTAATCAAGTTATACTTCAGGTTTTCTACTAATAGAACATCTTTAAAAGTAAAGTTACCATGGATAAGCTTACCCTTACCCACAGTTCTACCTTTGGAATTGTCCCCGAAATTGAAGTTTGGACCACTGTATTTGGTCAGTTGAGATAGCACACTTGCATCTCCTATCATGTGTCGCGAACATCCACTGTCCAAATACCATATTGAGTTCTTGTTTGTACCTATTATCTGCAATCACACACATAATAAAACTTGGTACCCATACTTATTTGGGTCCTGAGCTGATTAGTCCCCTAGGAACCCACACTTGGATTAGTCTAACAGACTTTCCAGTAGTTGTATTCCAGATTGTTTTTCTCGGTTTTGTGTGCATGGTGTGTAGTGTACAGATGATACATTATGTATTTTAGGTTTATTCAACTGATTGTTTAGTCTGTATCTCTTCTGAACTGGCTTGAAGTTATAGTAATTGAAGTAGCTATTTGAATAGTTTTTTGTGAAACCTCTTTGATGACTTGACTTTGTGAATCAGTTGAGGATTTCTTACTATAACCAATCCCATATCTTCTAGCCTTGTTTTTATTTACAGTAGGTTGCTCAATCAGCTTACTAGGCTCAATTTGTTCTTGTACTACTGCTGATTTAACAAAGTGAATATATTTCCCTTTGTCTATTTTTAGCTTTGGTTGAGTGTCATTTGGACACATTTCTCCTTGAGTGTTGAACCCTAAACCAGTTTTATCAGAAACTGATTTTTGTGAATTCTGCATTTCATTTAGTGCAGTAGATGACTTGTTCCAAGATTGAATGAGCTCAGTCTGTTTTGAGTTTTCAAGAATCAACTTTTGGATTAATAACTGATCTTTGTTTCTTTCTGCTTTTAACTCAGCAATTTCCCTTTTCAGACTCAACCCGTCAACTGATTCATCAGTTTTGGTTTTATTGTCTGTGGGATCAGTTTGCTTTGCTTTGATTTTTTCGAATAATGATGCAAGCTTTTGATATTCATTTACCATATCATGTAGTGTTAGAATGAGTTCTTCTCGTGTAAAGTCAGTTGAGCTGAAATCAAATACCTGTTGACTAGATGATTCTTCTTCTGCATCATTAGCCATCAGGCACTTGTCTTCCTCATCATCACTAGAGCTGCATGAGCTTTCTGGTTCTGACTCCTCACTGTCAGTTTCTGCCCATTTAGATTTGCTTTCTTCGGCTAAGAGTACCTCATGTTTCTTTCTGAAGGACTTCTTATCATCCTTGGGTTTTCTTTTGTTCTCATATGATTTCTTTCTTCTATCAGTTGAGCCTTGACTGTCCTTCTTGGGTTTAGGACAGTCAGCAATGAAGTGACCTGATTTGCCACAATTGTAACAAGCATTTGTTTCATCTTTGGAGTTGTTTCTTTGGTATGACTTCTGAAAGTTTCCTTGATTCTTTCTCATGAACCTTCCAAACTTTTTGATGAATAGTGACATAGCATCATTGCTTAACTGATCAGCAGATTTCTCAACTGAACTAGTTGGTTCTGTTCTGACAGCAGCTAGAGCAGTTGTTGCTGCTGGTGTGGATGGTTCTCCTTCTCTGGTTTGCAGTTCGAACTCATAAGCTTTAAGATCAGCAAATAGATCATGAAGTTCAATCTGGTTCAGGTCTTTGGATTCTCTCATTGCCATAGTTTTGACATCCCATTCTTTGGGAAGACCTCTCATTACCTTCAGTGCAACCTCTTTGTTTGTATACACTTTTCCAAGTGCATTTAACTCATTGATGATACTGCTTACTCTTTCATCATACTCGTGCATTGATTCTCCTGCTTTCATTTTGATATTATCAAACTTCTGAACTGCAACTGAAAGTTTATTTTCCTTGGTTTGATCATTTCCTTCACAGAGCTGGATCAGCTTTTCCCAAAATTCTTTGGTTGTCTTACACATCTTTATTTTGCTGAAAGTTATTTTGTCCAGCATCTTGTACAGAATGTCTTTAGCCACATTATCAAGATTGGCTTTTCTTTTATCTTCAGTTGTCCATTCTTCTCTGGGTTTTTCTATTCTTTGTGGTGCCCCTTCTGTTATGGCAACTGCTGTATTAGTTTTCAGAATCTTCATGAGTCCATCAGTTATGACATACCACATGTCATCATCTTGTGCAGCTAAATGAGCCTTCATTCTGATTTTCCTATCATCATTCTTCTCTGGAGAACATAGGGATTTTGTTGAATGAAGTCATGCTAGCAAGTTTATAGATCAAAAGTATTAAAGAACAAGATTCAACTGCTCTGATACCACTTGATATGATCGATTAACGTATCAAGAGTGTTTAGAAGGGGGAGGGGGGGTTGAATAAACACTCACAATTAAAATGAATCTTTTCGAATTTTGAATTCAGTTTGGTGACAAACTGATTCTTGGAATCTTGTTGGTCAATGACAATCAGTTAAACTAAGGGTATTTGCGGAAAATAACTGACTGAAAGATAGAATACAAAACTGAAATAAAGTATGCAAGGATTGTTTCTGGATGTTCGGAGAATTCAATCACTCCTACGTCAACCCTTCTATCTCAAGGATAGGATTTCCACTAAAAGACTTTGATCGAATACAAGACTTTTACTGACCCACTTCAGTTTGGACTTAACACTGCCAAAACTGAAACTCTTAGCAAACAACAGCTTTTATAAGTTCGTTACTGATCTTAGCACAACTGATATATTCTTGATTGAATTACAAAGTGCTAACACGCTCAAAGTGTAGCTTTAGATGCTATTGATATATCTGATATACGTGAGCTCTGAATTGTGATTTTAGCAGCGTAACAGCAAGCTTCAGTAATGCGTTGATTGTTGTTTTTCTCAACTGCTTTGTTCACTTATTTATATGCTTCCTTTCCAACGGTAACTTGAGATGAATTTGAATCTTTGTATCCGTTGATATTTTACTTGATTATCCCTTGGATATTGTTTCCTTCATTTATTGTGATGCGGCGTCTTAACTGCTTTCGCCGAAATGCGTTGTTATAAGCTGTATTGAGTTAAGTGCGGCGTTGCAATCTTCTATGTCTCTTTGTCGGTTGATCGTTCTTTCCCGAGACATGTTTAGTTGAAGGAAGTATACGGCTGAATATATCAACTGATCGGTTTCCAACTGATCAGTTGGTTTTCATTGAAAGTTCAGTTCAACTGGGTTCGGTTGCCTTAGATAATATGCGCGAACGACTGAATATATCAACTGATCGGTTTCTAACTGATCAGTTGGTTTTCTTCGAAAGTTCAGTTCAGCTGGGTTCGGTTGCCTTAGATAATATGCGCGATACTCTTCAGTTAGGCAAGCTGTATGGATCGAATATTTGACCAGTTAGTTCAAATAAATAATCGGTTTGTCAAACATCCGAAATTAAGTTTCCAACAGATTTATTAAAACTGTCGCTAAATAAAGCAACAGTTTTAATCAAACGTGTTATTTGTCAAAAAAACATGCTAATCGACAACGGTTTTCTAAAACCGTTGTCGTATATCCTAAAAAACACGCTAATAGATAACGGTTTAAAACTGTTGTCGTAACCCATATACAACAACGGTGTTTGTTAAAACCGTTGTCTTTAGCAACCAAAAAACACGCCCATAGACAACGGTTTGCTAAAACCGTTGTCGTTGACCCATAAAGACAACGGTTTTTAAAAAACCGTTGCCTTTTGACAAAAAAAAAAATTCAGAAAGACAACGGTTTTAACGAAAACCGTTGTTAAAAGGAAAAAAGACAACGGTTTCTGATAAAACCGTTGTCTTCTGAATGTGGTTGTATGTTGATTTTCTTGTAGTGTATGCTTAATAATCATTGTTGTCAAAACTACAGGGGTTTGGTGTCAGAGAAGTTATCATAGGTAGGGTATGGGCAGCCACCTTACCCTAATTAGCAGGTGGACACTGAAAACAAGGTAATCATGGGATTTCCTATTATAAATAGCAGGTATGTATTTCATTTGGAGGATTGGAATTCTGGTTCTTTGAACATTCACGTACATTCATGACATATACAGCCCTTTATCTTTCATCTTCACATGCTGACTTAAAGCATCGGAGTGGCTACATCGGATACCCCTCCGACACATTCACGAGTTCATCTCCTTCTTTGCAGGTTATAGCTGAGGCCATACCTCTTGCTCATTTCCTTTAACAAAACTCTTATCCGATCCGGTGAATTGCCCCGACCAAGCTCACCCGATTCACGAGGATCACATCACTAGTTTTAAGCTCAAGCGCCTTTATCCTTATTTTTAGGTGGCTGAATTGACTATAAACAAATTTTGGATATACAATGTTTACAAATGAGTTTCAAGATCAAATTAAGATTCATTTGTCACTATAAGAAAAATCAACATCAATAACACACCTACGACAACGGTTTTCAGCAAAACTGTCGCTAAATACGTTTTACATCACCTTTTCCACAACAGTTTAAGAAAACCGTTGTCAATTGTCAAAAAAAACACGCTAATAGACAATGTTTCTATACTTTGACCCTAAAAAACGCTCAAAAGACAACGGTTTTCTTAAACTGTTGTGTAAAAGGTGATGTAAAACGTATTTAGCGACGGTTTTGCTGAAACCGTCGCTATAGTTAGCGACGGTTTTATGTAAACCGTCGCAAATTTAAAAATAGCGACGGTTTGGCCTACAACCGTCGCTAATAGCGACGGTATAATATCTGTCTCTATATTTAGCGAAAGTTTTAAATACATCCGTCGCATATTTTTACTTAGCGACGGTTGTTATTATACCGTCGCTACTTTTCGCGACGGTGTTAGCATAACTGTCGCTAAAATTAGCGACGGTTGAGAAACCACTGTCGTAAATTATAAATCGCCGACGGGTCATTAATAAACCGTCGCTATTAGCGACGATTTAACCAAAACCCGTCGCAACTCTTCTATAAATACCTACTCACTCTGTCCATTATAAAGCACATAACTTTACAACACTTAAAATTTTTCTTACATAATTTTACTATCCTTAATTTTAAAAAACTCTTCCAAGTTTTTGAAATCCCCGCTTATTTATGTAAATTTTTTCGTTTTATTTTTTGTTAAATTTTTAAGTTTTAGTTAAGATCTTAGTCTATTCAAATTAGTTTTTTTAGAATTATTAAATTGTTAAAAGTAATTCTTTTTTTATTTTACTGAAAATATTAGCGACGGAAATCATGAATGAACTGTCGCTAAAATTAGCGACGGAATGGATTGCCGAAATGTCGCTAATGTTAGCGACCGTTTTAAATACATCCGTCGCATATTTTTACTTAGCGACGGTTGTTATTATTCCGTCGCTAATTTTAGCGTCGGTGCGAAACCACTGTCGCAAATTATAAATCGCCGACGGGTCATTAATAATCCTTCGCAACTCTTCTATAAATACCTACTCACTCTGTCCATTTTAAAACACAACTTCACAACACTTAAAATTTTTCTTACATAATTTTTGTTTCGGTAATTTTAAAAAATTGTTCCAAGTTTTTGAAATCCCCGCTTATTTATGTAAATTTTTTCGTTTTATTTTTTGTTAAATTTTTAAGTTTTAGTTAAGATCTTAGTCTATTCAAATTAGTTTTTTTAGAATTATTAAATTGTTAAAAGTAATTTTTTTTTATTTTACTGAAAATATTAGCGACGGAAGTCATGAATGAACTGTCGCTAAAATTAGTGACGGAATGCATTGCCGAAATGTCGCTAATGTTAGCGACGGTATTAAAAATCGTCGCTAATAAGCGACGGTTTAACAAAAATCCGTCGCTATATTTATGTGCGACGATTTGTTAAAAACCGTCGCAAATTGTAGCATCAACAACGGATAAAAACCGTTGTCTTTGAGCGCACCCTTTAACCACATGGGCTTTAACAACAGTTTTAAAAGACCTACAACAACGGAGAAAAACCGTTGTCGTAGACCTTTTTTCTTGTAGTGTGTATTAAAGTATAATCAAAGACTTTATCTATGTCGATTGCATTAATATACAAATTAAAGTAAAACGAAACCTTGAAAAGTATAATATATTAAAATAAAAACTGTTAATTACAACTGAGTCAATAAATTTCTTAACCAATCGTTGGTTTAAAAGAAATATACTCAAACACAGGTAATTTGAGGTTATTTATATCAAAGGTTGGAGCGGAGCGGAGCAGAGCATAGCATAGCATGGGCATGTCGTAATCAGAATTCATATCATTGAAGAATCTTGTTGATTTCACGTCCATACGAAACGAAGATAAGACGATAAGCCTACATGGCATAAATTAAACAGAACCATGCATATCCTATTATTTTCACACGCTTCACCAAAAATTACAAACCCCCACAGCTCAACCTCCCATGGCCTCCCCAACTCTGATCACTCCCGCCGCCGCCAGAAAACCCCTTCAACCCGTCAAATCAAAACTCACTTCCAACCCCACCACTACCACCCCTGATATAGTCTCGCTACCCACTCTTCGCCGCGACCTCATGTCTCTGTCAGCCGGCTTCCTGCTTCTATCACCTGTCAAATATGCACTAGCTGCTTCGGACGAGGAATACGCGAAGGAGACGGAGGAGGCGATCGAAAAGGTTAGAACCACCCTAAATCTGGACAAGAATGACCCCAACATCTCCGCCGCGGTGTCGGAGCTGCGANACTCAGACTTGCTGTGAATCCCATTGATTTTTTTCTTTTTTTGTTTTGTATTTTATTATTTAACGAGTTACAAATGCACTGTGGTGCATTTTCAGAGGACAGCTTGTGTAATTGAAATTTATATGTTTTTAAACTACAACGGATCAATGTCCAACGTCGATAGACGTATCCATTTTCTCCCTTACGATTCCACTAGAAATAGAAAATTCTTCATCCCAAAAGTTAATCGACTTTCCTACGAACCATTTAAGGTAAGGTCCGATGAACCATGTCCATTTTCTCTTTTTTATTCGTGTTAATTAGCGGTGGATAATGGTGTTATTGGATGCAAATCGCGATTCTTGTGGTGAAATAATATATTATCTCTTTTGTTTGGTTGCAAATTTCAATTGATACAATGTTGTATCACTGCAGCCATAAGTTTCTCTCTTTTTTATGTTTTATTTTTCTCTATTTTTTTTAAAATTCGGCTCGTTTTATTAAGCCTTCAAAATTGATTAGCTCCATTTTGTCAAGAATATTTCAATCAGCTCAATTTTAAAAAAACTAAACCAACCCAGTGTTCGCCCGTGAGTGTTGATTTTCAGTGTACAAAAAACAGTGGAAGTTATTATTATTATTATTATTTTTTAAAGATTTCCAGTTTTGAAAATTTGAAACAAGTGTTGCATGTATCTAAATCCATTCATAGGGTATTTATTGAAATTTTATATAGCGTCAAAGGTTTTACTCCAACTATTTCTGATTTTAAACACATATAACTCATGTTATATATTTTTATGCTTAGAAATCAAAGAATTAGGTCAACGATCGAAAGCTTTGCTATTTCTCAAGATTGCACTAAAAATATAAATAAAATTATGCGTTGATATCAACCATCAAAAAACGACGAGATTCCGACAGAGACATCGTGACATTATGGTGTGGTGGTGCTCGGCCGTAACTTGACTTGTCCAACAAGTCAAGATTTTTTTTTGATTCCGTTTGTTTGTAATAAATTTTTTATCACATATATGTAATGTCTCAAGTGTACATACAAAGATCTTTCTAGAACTAGGAGTTTTGCTATTGTCAAATCTCCTTTGTTTATTTTATCAACTTTCGAATAAGATTTGATAGGATTAGTATTGAATCTCAGTTTTCTACACGCTCAAACGCAGCGGAAGTTTTAAAATTTTTATTTTTTTTGACAATCAAAATATATTTGATTGAGTGTTCGTATGGTTTCAAAATCAAAACATTCATAGGGCGTAAGAATTTATACATTTTGTGAATTAATCACACGGCGCCAACTATTCCGGGTTTTGCGGAGATAGCTCTTGATGAATCCCTACGAACTTTTTTCAAAAGCTCATTTGTTAATTCTTCTAATCAGGTCCACGACTAGATGGTTTGGTTATCTTCTAATTTGCACTAGAAAATTAGAAGATATTTTGGAGAAGAGAAATTGAGAGGCGGCTCAAGACCTTGAATCTTATTCAAGGTAGCCGAAATTTTTGAGAGAAAAATAGGGAGAATTTTCGAAAACTTGGAAGAGTATGGAGGCTAGCTAGGATTTAAGTCTCCTACTTAAATAAACCTCCATGGCATAATTACCATAATAATATGATTGAGCCCTTTGATTAACATTAAAGAGCTTGATTAATTAATTGGGCTCACACAAGTTTAATCAATTAATCAAGGTCCATCAAGAACTTTAATTATTTAGTATGTTGGACTTGTACTCCTACAAGCCCATTAAACGTACTTTCCACTATATTTAATTTAATATTTAATAAACCCAATTTTTGAGTTTAATAAATTAAATTCTCAAATTTTATAAATTCAACCCTGTGAATTTATTTTCTCCATATTTCATAA
Source organism: Primulina huaijiensis (assembly GCF_012295235.1). NCBI lineage: Eukaryota > Viridiplantae > Streptophyta > Magnoliopsida > Lamiales > Gesneriaceae > Primulina > Primulina huaijiensis. The sequence goes on along the minus strand of NC_133316.1, from coordinate 8,006,498 downwards.
ATTCAACTTCTTGAATTTACTATCTCATAAATTCAATTTCTTGAATTTATTTTTTCAAAATTTAATTATCATAAATTCAAATCTTTGAATCTACTATATTACAATATAAATTCAACTACTTGAATTTATTCTCTCAACGGGAACAAACGATCCAGTGCTTGTATGACCCTCAATGGTTCAAGGATACTGCTAGCCGTGGGATCACAACTCCTTGGGATTTAGAATAACATTTATTCTTATTCGGGCTTACCCTAGTTAGCCTCATTCTTTTCATCAACACCTTGATCAAGAATGTCAGAACTCATTTCTGATTGCACCCATCGGATCATGGTAAGAGCGTCTAGTAGCATCGCCCCATGATCCCCTAGGTATCACTGATAGTGTCTACAAGAATCAGTCGATTATGAATAACGTACAGTACGGTCCCTTGATCTCATATATCACGATCGAATCTGCAACCATTGGTTCATCGAAGGTTGCATATTAATTCGATAACTATGTGATACATATAATAGTGGTATCGCGTGTACTATTTGGAAAACTCCTTCTCCAACGTACATCTCATACTCTGGCCAGAGATTCCATGCACTATTATTACTTCAGATCACATAAGATATCCACACCCGTAGGTGAGCGATGAATCCCTGACTACAGTGCACTGGCTCCTATATGTGTCGCAATTGTACCCAATCTCTCCACCTGACGACTCTCCTGGAGCCGGTAAACGAGTCAAAGCACAGCCCTAGCATATAGAGCCTCATTGTTGTCTCTGGTCGTAAGGACAAATGGTGTACAATCATAACCACGAACTTATCCTCTCGATGAACGATAACCACTTGGAAAGTCCGAGGGAGGGTTGTTCGGTATAATCATCATATGACTACCCATCTGCATGTTTGGACATCTCTATGCCCTTACAAAGAAACGCAGTACACAACATCACAGATGCTAGTCTTGAGCTCAAGCGACCTTTATCCCTATTTTAGGCGGCTGAATAGACTAGAAACAAATTTAGAATATGCAGTGTTTACAAATGAGTTTCAACATCAAATTACGATTCATTTGTATTAAAGCATAATCAATGACTTTATCTATTCTGCTTGCATGGGTATACTGATAAAGTATAACGAAACCATTAAAAAAATAAATTATATTAAAATAAATATTGTTTATTACACTTGAGTCAATAAATTCCCCAGCCAACAATTGGCTTACAGGACATCTACTCTAACAATCTTCCACTTGACCTAGAGCCAACTACCCATAAACTTTAATCACATTGCTTCGCGAAGCTTTTCAAACAATGGTCCTGGAAAGGGCTTTGTAAGTAGATCAGCAAAATTATCTGCAGAGGTGACTCTTTCAACTAATATATCTCCTCTTCCCACAATCTCCCGGATGATGTGGAACTTCCTCAGTATATGTTTGGATTTTTTATGAGACCTTGGTTCCTTTGCTTGCGCAACGGCACCAGTGTTGTCACAGTACACCGGGACTGGATCAACTCCATTAGGAATGACGCCCAACTCTTGGACAACAGTCCTGATCCAAACTGCCTCTTTGGCTACAGCTGATGCAGCAACATATTCTGCTTCAGTGGTGGAATCCGCAACGGTGTCTTGCTTGGTACTCTTCCATGAGACAGCCGCACCATTAAGCATGAATACAAAACCAGAGGTCGATTTCGAATCATCTACGTCACATTGAAAGCTAGAATCAGTGTAGCCTTCCAATTTCAATTTTCCACCCCCATAGACCATGAACAAGTGCTTAGTTCTTCTCAAGTACTTTAGAATATCTTTCACGACTTTCCAATGCATTGGACCAGGGTTCGCCTGATATATGCTAGTAACACTCAGAGCGTAGGCAACATCAGGACGTGTCGATATCATACCATACAGATACTACAAATGACTGACACATATGGAATACGTGTCATCATCTCTATCTCTTCATCAGTTTTAGGACACATGGCTTTAGATAGAGTAAAACCATGACACATTGGTCAGTATCCTCTTTTGGACTCTTCCATAGAAATCGCTTCAGAACTGTATCGATATATGTGGCTTGGGTGAGTCCCAGCATCCTTTTCGATCTATCTCTATAGATTTGTATTCCCAATACAAAAGATGCTTCACCCATGTCTTTCATGGAGAATTTACTTGCTAACCATACTTTAGTTAATTGCAGTAATCCTACATCATTCCCAATGAGTAGTATGTCATCAACATAAAGTATTAGGAATGTCACTGCACTCCCACTAACTTTCTTGTACACGCATGGTTCCTCAGGATTTTTGGCAAAGCAAAATTCCTTGATAGTGCTATAAAATCTGAGGTTCCAACTACTCGACGCCTGCTTGAGACCATATATTGATCCTTGAAGTTTGCATACCTTATGCTCACTTCCCACTGATGTGTATTCCTCGAGTTGAGACATATAAATTTCTTCTTTGATGTCTCCATTGAGGAATGCAGTCTTTACATCCATTTGCCATATCTCATAGTCGTACCATGCTGCTATAACTAGTAGTATTCTAATGGACTTAAACATAGCAACTGGTGAAAAATTTTCCTCATAGTTAACTCCTTGCCTTTGAGGGTAACATTTTGCAACAAGTCTTGCTTTGAAGGTCACTACCTTCCCATCTGCCCCAAGCTTTCTTTTGTAGATCCATTTGCATCCTATGGGAACGATTCCCTCAGGTGGATCCAATAATGTCTAAACTTGGTTTGAATACATAAAGTCCATTTTTGACTGCATGGCTTCAAGCCATTTGGTTGAATCAGTATCAGATATTGCTTCTTTGAAATTCATTGGATCACATCCAACACAAAGCTCATCATGGCCTTGTTCATGAAGAAGTGTATATCTTGTAGGTGGTCTTATAATCCTATCTGAACTTTTAGGAGCTTGTACTTCAACTACTGGTTGTTGGGGATTAGGTTCAACTACTATAGTTGAGGCAGTATCTTGAATTTCTTCAAGTTCTATCATCTTACCTTTTCTATCTAATAGAAACTCCTTTTCCAAAAAGGTGGCATTTCTTGAAACAAAACACTTTTGCTTCATTGGGATGATAGAATTGATATCCAACAAATTCTTTTGATATCCTACAAAGTAGCACAAAGTGGATCTACTATCCAATTTGTCTCCCACTGTATGTTTCACGTAAGCAGGACATCCCAATATTCTTAAGTAAGAATATTTGGGAGGTTTCCCATCCATATCTCATATGGTGTTTTATCCACTGCTTTGGTATGGACATTATTCAACAACATTACCGTAGTTTCAAGCGCAAAGCCCCAAAACGATGTAGGCAATTCAGTGAATCCCATCATGGATCAAACCATGTCCATCAAGGTTCGATTTTGACGTTCAGAAACACCATTCAATTGTGGTGTTGCTGGTGGAGTCCACTGTGAGAGAATCTCATTTTCTTTTAGATAACCCAAAAATTCTGCACTTAAGTATTCTCCAACTCGATCAGATCGAAGTGCCTTAATACTTCTTTCTAGGTGATTTTCTACTTCAGATCTAAATTCTTTGAACTTTTCAAATGCTTCAGATTTGTGTTTGATCAAATAAACGTACCCATACCTCGAATGGTGATCAGTAAAGATAATGAAGTAGGAATGCCCAAATTTTGTGCTAACAGTGCACGTTCTACATTTCCATTGAATGGAGTCTTTTTCATCTTTCTTTTTAGACAGGACTCAAAAGTAGGTAGAGAATTTATGTCTGACAAGTCAAACATGACTTCTCCCACTAGTTTGTGCATTCTTCTTTGAGAAATATGACATAGTCTAGCGTGCCATATTTGTGCGGGGCTTGGATTTTCTATTTTCCTTTTGTTTGTTGTTGTTTTCGTATACGCTTGGACATTGTTTGATGAAATCTCCTTTAATTTTGAGTTATAGAGATCATTTGTTAAATCTCCAGTTCCAATCAAACATTCATTCTTGTATAAATTGCAAACACCTTTAGCAAAAACACAAGAATAACCATCCCTATCAAGCATAGAAATAGAAATAATGTTTTTAACCAATTCAGAAACAAATAAAACATCTCTAAAAAATAACTTAAAATTATTGTCCAAAATTAAAGTAATGTCTCCAATGGCAGTAGTAGGAACCCTTGCTCCATTTTATAGTCTTAGAAAGGTCTCACCATCTCTAAGCCTCTTGCTTCTTCCCATCACCTGCAAATCATTGCATATATGAAAACCACATCCGGTATCCAATACCCAAGAAGAGGAATTAATAGAAACATTAACTTCAATATAAAACATACCATGGCCAGAACGCTTCTGGGCAAGATACTCCGCGCAATTATTCTCCAGTGTCCAGGCTTGTTGCAATGGAAACAGATTTGTTCTAACTTGTTAGGCTTTGGGGGCCCCGGAGTAGGTTTCTTGTATGGCTTCTTGTTGGGCTTGTTCTTCTTTGAAGGGGCAGAACGCTTCTTGCCTTTAAATGGGGCTCCCTTTTTCGTGCCGGACGAAGAACCCACTAGAAAAACAGGCTTATCCTTTTGATTGTGGCCTCATAACTAGTAAGCATATTGACCAACTCTTCAAGGGTGGCCTCAAGCTTATTCATATTAAAATTAACCACAAATCCATCGAACGAGGCAGGCAAAGACGGCAAGAGAATATCAGTTGAGAGCTCACAAGGGATAACCAAGTCGAGTCCCAACAACTTCTCGATGAGCCCAATCATCCTAACACCATGCTCATGGACCGAAGCCCCCTCTCGCAAGAATGTAGTCATGAGTTCTTTAACAACAACATGTCTCTTTGAACGAGTTTGTACAACATACAATTCTTTTAGATGAAGGTAAATGTCAGCACCATTCGCAGCCTCCTCGAACCGCCTCTGTAGTTCATTTGCCATAGAAGCCAACATGTAGCTCTTAGGTTGAATATCATGGTCCCGCCATTTTTCAAGCTTAGCCAATTAAGTCAGACTGAGCAAATATACTGAAAAGAAAAACAGATAATTGTTACTGACTATTTTAAAATAATTTTAAGATATAAAATATAGATTTTTATTTTATAAATTTCTCTCCCACTATTTTGACATTTCCACCACCCTCTAATGAAAAAGGGAAATCGTATTTCCTTAGTGGGCACGTAGAGTCCAATTAGCCAATTATAATCTTGAATAATATCAACCAAGGTTTTTTCTAAATCGTATGGTTTTGATATTGAATAATTTGTTTCTAACCACACAGAAAATTTTTCAGAAAATTGCAGCACCATAAACAAAATATTTTTCAGAAAACAAAAAAAAAAATTTTTGGGGTCTGCCCAGAACTGTTCCGGGTAGACCGCGCGCGCAGCGCGGCGTGACGTGCGGACGTGCGCCACGCAGCGTGTGGAGCGTCCGCACACTGCGTACAGAAGTGCCGTCACTGCCCTAAACGTTCGGGCAGCAGACGGGCAGCGCGGGCGGTTGCGCAGGATCGTCTCTACAAGAAGTTGAATTTATGAAATATGGAGAAAATAAATTCATAGGGTTGAATTTATAAAATTTGAGAATTTAATTTATTAAACTCAAAAGTTGGGTTTATTAAATATTAAATTAAATATAGTGGGAAGTATGTTTAATGGACTTGTAGGAGTACAAGTCCAACATACTAAATAATTAAAGTTCTTGATGGACCTTGATTAATTGGTTAAACTAGTGGGACTAGAACAATTAATTAATCAAACACATTAATGTTAATTAAAGGACCCAATCATATTATTATGGTAATTAGACCATGGAGGTTTTATTTAAGTAGGAGACTTATACCTTAGCCTCCATACTCTTCCAAGTTTTCGAAAATTCTCCCTATTTTTCTCTCAAAAATTTCGGCTACCTTGAATAAGATTCACGGTCTTGAGCCGCCTCTCAATTTCTTCTCCAACGTTAAAATATCTTCTAATTTTGTAGTGCAAATTAGAAGAGGACCAAACCATCTAGTCGTGAACATGATTAGAAGAATTAACAAAGGAGATTTTGAAGAAAGTTCGTAGGGATTCATCAAGAGCTATTTCCGCTAAACCCGAAATAGTTGGAGCCGTGTGATTAATTCACAAAAGGTATAAATTCTTACGCCCTCTGAATGTTTTGATTTTGAAAGCCATACGAACACCCAATCAAATATATTTTGATTGTCAAAAAAAATAAATTTTTTAAATAGTGGTATCAGAGCATCTACTCTAACAATTAAATCATAAGCCTTTATCTACACATGATATTCTAGAACTTTCAAAAATTTCCTTGCGTGATTTAACCAATTAGAAAAATCTAATAATGCATGTTTAAATAGGAAACTCGAAGTTTATTAATCAAACAATCAATGATTGTGGTTTCATCGTAATCTTGATTAACGACAATATATCACCGATATGACGTGATTACTTAACTCGTTGTTATGATGTGAAATGAAAATTTCGAATAAAAAAATTTCCACTTATTCATTTTTTGTGGTTGCCAAATTTAGAACTTCTTCACAAAGTTTTAGTTAGTTGCACTCTCTTAATAAATTTAGAAGTCATGTTAACTATCACAACTTTCAAATTTTGATCCATCAAACTCTAATCGCCAAATTCAAATCTGAGTAGAATACATGCTGGTAGCCGCTGCAGATCTGGGCGACAGTGACGGCCCATATGCGATTTAAAAATTAAAAATAATACAGGGCCATTTCACGAAAAAGGGCTGCCGCCCTTTGACGGTTGGCAAAATTTTGGGCAGCGGTTAGGCCACAAATCGGAGATGCCCGAGATGGTCTCAAGTAGTTTCTAGCCCATGGGCTTGAAAATTTCTTGCTCGTGTGGGATTTTATTGATTTTTAAAATTATGAGTTAAAAATTATTTTTTACGAAAATTGAATAATTTTGACTTTGAAAATAGTTTTAATATAACCATGAGATTTTAATGTAAAATAAGTAAATTTAAAATATGAATTTTTTTTATTTATTGTAAAAAAAGTTTTACAAGAAATTTAATTATTATTAAATATGATAATTAAATAAAGTTTTTTATTTAATTTTTAATTATTGATGTTAATGTTATATTTGTAACATACATGATTTGATAATGTTAGGATCGGTTAGGAGCGAAAAAGTGTTTAGAAGGATGAGGGTTGAATAAACACTTGACAGTTTTCACTTCTTCTTGATTGATGAATCAGTTTAGTGTCAAACTGAATTCGCGAATCTTGTTGTCAATGTCCATCATTTAACTTAATTAAAGTGCGGAAATAACTGAAATATGGATAAAATATAACTAATAAGAAAGAACACAAGATTTATGGATGTTCGGAGATTTCAAATACCCCTACGTCACCCCTTCTATCTCGAAGATAGGATATTCACTAAAAGACTTTGATTTATACAATGATTTGTAAAAACTCACTCCAGTTTGGACTTAACATTATCAAGACTGAAATTTTTAGTGTCAATACAAGTTATCAGTATTCAACTGATGTGTAATTTCTCAGCACAACTGATCTCTACAAGATCGAATAATACAACAATGAGTGTTTTTTCTTTAAACTCAAAATATATCCTGAAAGCTATGAATGTGTATAATTTGCGTGAGCTTTTGAGAGCTTTTAAACTTGAAAGAATATGTGCAGAGTTCTTGACTGTATTGCTTGATCACTTCGTAACTCTGCAACACTTGATTGCAAAACTTGTAACTCGGTAACTCTGCTTCAGCTGATTTTCTCTGCTATTCATAGGCTTTGATTCAACGGTAACAATTAATGCATTTTGAATATTTATATCTGTTGTATAACCACGTCAACATTCTTCTGACAATCGTACACTGCACCTTTTCTGAAATACGGCGTTCCCACTACACGTCGTAGTCTGCTCTTGTAAAATTGTCAGTTGAGAGCTACGTTCCTTAACTGATGACGTGTCAAGCTGATTTATCAGTTGCCATAGCCGATAGGATTAACTTATTGTTGTGTAACTGATCAGTCTTAACTGATCGTTGTGTAACTGATCTTTCAGTTGACTACACATTTTAGTTAGCTTTGCTTAGTTTTGTTGCCTTTGATTATATACGTATTAATCTTCAGTTCGGGCAACTATAAATTTACGAATCTTCAGTTCAGTTACTTTCAGTCTTCTTGATCATTTGTTCAATCTTTTCATGCTAAATTTTTTAAGTTCCGATATTAAGTTTCCAACAATTTCCCCCTTTTAGGTGTTTGACAAAACTTGGAATTTATGAAGTGATCAACCTGAACTCTTGTTGATAAAATAATCTTTTATTAATAACTCTTTCAATTTATAGATTCGTACAAAGAATAAAAGAATTTCTGAATAAAAGAATCCTCTCTTGGCTGACTGAAATCTGTCAAAGCTCTCAACTGAATATAAAGGCCATTTTCTAACTGATCTGGACTTCTTCATTTCTTTGCTCTTTTATCAGCAGCTCCTTGATCAGTCGGTTGACTAGGTCTCTTCTTAGATAGCCTCTGCTGTTCTTCTTCCTCTTCCCCCCTTTTTGTCAAACCCATCAACCTTGCTGGATAATGCACGGACTTCTGAGGTGACATTAGTTATTGAATTCATTAATTGTTCTTGCATCAGATCCATTCTCTTTGTCACTATTATTTCCAAAAATTCAATGCGAGTTTTGAATGTCTTGATTCTGGAAATGTGCTTGAAGTCACTCGGTCTTTCTTTAATTGATCTAGTTGTAGAAATAAGGAAGTGATATCCTTTGTAACCTGGTGTAGATTCTTCATTGTATTATCCTTAATAGAGTCAATCTTTAATGTGTGCAGCAATTAGGTTGACTTTATATCAGAAATAGATGAGATCAAATTGTGAAGGTTGGACTGAATGTCTTCTATCATAGTATCAGTAGCCATTGGTGTCTGAGGAGACAGAGCTTCACTATATTGTTGAAGACCTGCTGGAGGAGAATATGATGGTAGAGCATCCTTTGAAGAAGGAACAGTTACTTCAACATCTTGTTCAGCAACTGCTTCCTTGGATGGCTTTGGCTGATGAGTTGATGGTTCAGCCTGGTCTTTTAGGAAGAACTTTGGAAATTTGTTGTAATAGTCAATTGTTGACCCATTTCTCAATTTATGATCCTCATCTTCAATGATATGAGATCCATGTCCAACTTATGATAAACTGCTTTGTCATGGAAAGCAAATGGACTGGTAGGATCATAGTTCTTGCGTGCTGAGCTATGACTTGAGCTAGCTTCTTGGCACGCATCAAATCGAAGAAATAAGTTCTCCTCTCCCTTGCTTGAGCAATCATGGCAGCTTTAACTACCCTTAGGACTATAATTTCCAAGGCGATGAATTTATTCAAAACTGATGTCTTTTGCAATCGCTTGACAAATACTTCGGTCCTAAATCTGACTCATTCATTTTATGTTTTCAATTTCGATTCAGAAAATTCATTTACCTTTTCCAATATTAAGTCAATATGAGTCTGAATCGGGTTGGTTGATTGGGGCTCTTCAATCATCTTGCCCTTACCTTTTGGGTCAGTGAGGACATGATAAATACTCAGTCCTGAGATAGTTGTATCCACTTTCTTTCGTATCAACACTCCCTTTGGTCTTGCGAAAGGCAATGGAGTTGTGCTGGTGATGGTGATAGGTGGTGCTCTCACTCACACCTGTTTCTGTTTATCACTAGATTTGGCGATAGTCTTCTTTGAGGTAGCAGTTGGAGGTGGTAATTGATGTTCAGTTCAGGGTGCAATTGGAATTGCCCTGATTGTTATAGCACTGATAGGCTGTTCAGTTCTAGTTTGCCCCATTCTCTCAGCTGGGATGGTTTCCAAAACATCTAGCTGCTGGTTTGGTTTTTGGGTCGTTGGCTTTTTCATAATTTTCGGAGTAGGGGTTTTCTCCGATTCAGTTTCAATTTCACTCACAATAAATTTTCTTTTGCTTGTTTTCATTGACTTAGCCAAGTCTTTTGTCTTCCTCTTTTTGGGAGTTGCCTTTCTCCCAATCTCCTTCTTGGCTTTCAAAAACTGCTCAACTTCGTCTTCGATGGCTGAACATTCTTAGCAATGAAGAATTTGTATTTGGATGACTTTTCAGAGAAGTCATCCACCAAGACTCTGTTCTTCTGGAATGAAGCTAATCGGCACAGCAAAGCCCTTGGACTGTTTGGTAGATTGAATCATGTTCTTCAAAATGTTGAACAAGATGGTTGAGTAGTTTTGTAAGGTCTAAGAAATTCGATCTACGTTACTTGAATGCATGCAATCTAGAATTTTTATTTAAGTTATGTGTTTAAAGATTTTTATGCATTTAATGCATAATTATTGCATGGTTAGAGATTATTTCTTGTTTGTTTCAAGTTTCATGCATTAGAGTTTAAAGTTGCATTTCGCGTTGGTTCCAGGAACGGAGACCGGGATTTTCATGAAAAATGTTTTTATGGGATTATTAATTTTAAATGATCATTTTTAAGTGATTTTAAGGATGTTTTCAAAAATTTGGCCTTGGTGGGTATTTTTACTCGTCGAGTCATATTTTTATCGGTACGCAAATTTTAACGATTCGGTGGACTTTTTGAGTGCTCGAACAATATTTTTAAAAACATACCTAAACAAAATATTTTTTGGAAGTGTTATTGGGCTTGTCGGGTTTGTTTTACTGCTTAATGGGCTCAAAACCCTTTTATTTTTAATAGGGGCCCATTAGTTCACATTTTAATTATCCTAAACTACCCTTAAACAAACCCTAACCCTACATAAAACCTTGTGGCTGCCCCTCCCCTCCATTCAGCAACTTTCATACGTTTTTTCAGCAGCAAGGTTTCGGCTCCTCCATTTTTTCTCAAGCATATTTCTTCCCCGCTCCTCCGGTGCTTCCCCGACACTCGTTGCTTCGAGTTTGTGAGCCTATAATCATCAAGGCATGCTTGTATTTTTGTTTTCTCATCATTCACATCATAAGTATGCTGAAGTTTATGTTTGTGTATGAAAATTTTATGATCTACCTTGCGTTTACGTTTTTGAATGAGTTTGACATGAGCTAGCTGGGGTCAGAAGTAGTAGGAACCCGAGGATCTCATGTTTCAGTTTACTCACCTTTTTTATGTTCCAATTTCAGATTTTAATATGTTGGATTATTTTAAGTTGTTGTTTTGAAACACAATATTTACTTCCGCTGTTATTGTAAAGATAAATCTAATTATAGGTTTATTTTATGAAAGAAGCAAATTACGTATTTAAAAAAAATTTACAAAAAAAAAAGTCCGAGAATTTTGATTACAAAATACGGGCCTTGACAGTTGGTATCAGAGCCTATGTTCTTGTAAAGAGTTGTACTACTATTGATCTCGAGAAGCTCATGAAGTCATGTCTTCGATCTGTAAGTTTTACGTTTACGCATTTTGTTTAAATCATGAAATATTTTAACAACATGTTTTCATGAAACGTTTTATGTCATGATTATTATTATGCAGTATTTATTTAAATTTAAAGAAATAGTAGAATTATGCATGTTGGTTACGTGTGGGTTATATATATGGAACAGTATGCCTCCTAGGCGCATTCATGATCACATGAGAGATGATGAGCATCGTCATGAGGATGGTGAGGATCATAGGCAGGAGAGAGATTTACCACCACCCCCTCCACCGGACATGAACGCCAAGATGTTAGCTGGGATGACTCAGTTCTTCGCACAGTTTGCGGGGACATCTCCAACGGTTGGGTAGCGAAGTACAGGAAGGAGAAAACCCTCCTGAGCCGGTCCTCGTTCCGCGAGATGTATTCGGCCCTCAATGCTGTTTCTGGTCATTATATTAGCTTCGGCCCGACGGCTCCGCTACCTGCGAAGAGAAAACAGAGAATCTTGGAGGAGATGGATACCGCGGAGAAGGCGCTTTCGAGGGGAAGATAGGAGACTCAGACTTGCTGTGAATCCCATTGATTTTTTTCTTTTTTTGTTTTGTATTTTATTATTTAACGAGTTACAAATGCACTGTGGTGCATTTTCAGAGGACAGCTTGTGTAATTGAAATTTATATGTTTTTAAACTACAACGGATCAATGTCCAACGTCGATAGACGTATCCATTTTCTCCCTTACGATTCCACTAGAAATAGAAAATTCTTCATCCCAAAAGTTAATCGACTTTCCTACGAACCATTTAAGGTAAGGTCCGATGAACCATGTCCATTTTCTCTTTTTTATTCGTGTTAATTAGCGGTGGATAATGGTGTTATTGGATGCAAATCGCGATTCTTGTGGTGAAATAATATATTATCTCTTTTGTTTGGTTGCAAATTTCAATTGATACAATGTTGTATCACTGCAGCCATAAGTTTCTCTCTTTTTTATGTTTTATTTTTCTCTATTTTTTTTAAAATTCGGCTCGTTTTATTAAGCCTTCAAAATTGATTAGCTCCATTTTGTCAAGAATATTTCAATCAGCTCAATTTTAAAAAAACTAAACCAACCCAGTGTTCGCCCGTGAGTGTTGATTTTCAGTGTACAAAAAACAGTGGAAGTTATTATTATTATTATTATTTTTTAAAGATTTCCAGTTTTGAAAATTTGAAACAAGTGTTGCATGTATCTAAATCCATTCATAGGGTATTTATTGAAATTTTATATAGCGTCAAAGGTTTTACTCCAACTATTTCTGATTTTAAACACATATAACTCATGTTATATATTTTTATGCTTAGAAATCAAAGAATTAGGTCAACGATCGAAAGCTTTGCTATTTCTCAAGATTGCACTAAAAATATAAATAAAATTATGCGTTGATATCAACCATCAAAAAACGACGAGATTCCGACAGAGACATCGTGACATTATGGTGTGGTGGTGCTCGGCCGTAACTTGACTTGTCCAACAAGTCAAGATTTTTTTTTGATTCCGTTTGTTTGTAATAAATTTTTTATCACATATATGTAATGTCTCAAGTGTACATACAAAGATCTTTCTAGAACTAGGAGTTTTGCTATTGTCAAATCTCCTTTGTTTATTTTATCAACTTTCGAATAAGATTTGATAGGATTAGTATTGAATCTCAGTTTTCTACACGCTCAAACGCAGCGGAAGTTTTAAAATTTTTATTTTTTTTGACAATCAAAATATATTTGATTGAGTGTTCGTATGGTTTCAAAATCAAAACATTCATAGGGCGTAAGAATTTATACATTTTGTGAATTAATCACACGGCGCCAACTATTCCGGGTTTTGCGGAGATAGCTCTTGATGAATCCCTACGAACTTTTTTCAAAAGCTCATTTGTTAATTCTTCTAATCAGGTCCACGACTAGATGGTTTGGTTATCTTCTAATTTGCACTAGAAAATTAGAAGATATTTTGGAGAAGAGAAATTGAGAGGCGGCTCAAGACCTTGAATCTTATTCAAGGTAGCAAGAAATTTTTGAGAGAAAAATAGGGAGAATTTTCGAAAACTTGGAAGAGTATGGAGGCTAGCTAGGATTTAAGTCTCCTACTTAAATAAACCTCCATGGCATAATTACCATAATAATATGATTGAGCCCTTTAATTAACATTAAAGAGCTTGATTAATTAATTGGGCTCACACAAGTTTAATCAATTAATCAAGGTCCATCAAGAACTTTAATTATTTAGTATGTTGGACTTGTACTCCTACAAGCCCATTAAACGTACTTTCCACTATATTTAATTTAATATTTAATAAACCCAATTTTTGAGTTTAATAAATTAAATTCTCAAATTTTATAAATTCAACCCTGTGAATTTATTTTCTCCATATTTCATAAATTCAACTTCTTGAATTTACTATCTCATAAATTCAATTTCTTGAATTTATTTTTTCAAAATTTAATTATCATAAATTCAAATCTTTGAATCTACTATATTACAATATAAATTCAACTACTTGAATTTATTCTCTCAACGGGAACAAACGATCCAGTGCTTGTATGACCCTCAATGGTTCAAGGATACTGCTAGCCGTGGGATCACAACTCCTTGGGATTTAGAATAACATTTATTCTTATTCGGGCTTACCCTAGTTAGCCTCATTCTTTTCATCAACACCTTGATCAAGAATGTCAGAACTCATTTCTGATTGCACCCATCGGATCATGGTAAGAGCGTCTAGTAGCATCGCCCCATGATCCCCTAGGTATCACTGATAGTGTCTACAAGAATCAGTCGATTATGAATAACGTACAGTACGGTCCCTTGATCTCATATATCACGATCGAATCTGCAACCATTGGTTCATCGAAGGTTGCATATTAATTCGATAACTATGTGATACATATAATAGTGGTATCGCGTGTACTATTTGGAAAACTCTTTCTCCAACGTACATCTCATACTCTGGCCAGAGATTCCATGCACTATTATTAATTCAGATCACATAAGATATCCACACCCGTAGGTGAGCGATGAATCCCTGACTACAGTGCACTGGCTCCTATATGTGTCGTAATTGTACCCAACCTCTCCACCTGACGACTCTCCTGGAGCCGGTAAACGAGTCAAAGCACAGCCCTAGCATATAGAGCCTCATTGTTGTCTCTGGTCGTAAGGACAAATGGTGTACAATCATAACCACGAACTTATCCTCTCGATGAACGATAACCACTTGGAAAGTCCGAGGGAGGGTTGTTCGGTATAATCATCATATGACTACCCATCTGCATGTTTGGACATCTCTATGCCCTTACAAAGAAACGCAGTACACAACATCACAGATGCTAGTCTTGAGCTCAAGCGACCTTTATCCCTATTTTAGGCGGCTGAATAGACTAGAAACAAATTTAGAATATGCAGTGTTTACAAATGAGTTTCAACATCAAATTACGATTCATTTGTATTAAAGCATAATCAATGACTTTATCTATTCTGCTTGCATGGGTATACTGATAAAGTATAACGAAACCATTAAAAAAATAAATTATATTAAAATAAATATTGTTTATTACACTTGAGTCAATAAATTCCCCAGCCAACAGTTGGCTTACAGGACATCTACTCTAACAATCTTCCACTTGACCTAGAGCCAACTACCCATAAACTTTAATCACATTGCTTCGCGAAGCTTTTCAAACAATGGTCCTGGAAAGGGCTTTGTAAGTAGATCAGCAAAATTATATGAAGAGGGGACTCTTTCAACTGATATATCTCCTCTTCCCACAATCTCCCGGATGATGTGGAACTTCCTCATTATATGTTTGGATTTTTTATGAGACCTTGGTTCCTTTGCTTGCGCAACGGCACCAATGTTGTCACAGTACACCGGGACTGGATCAACTCCATTAGGAATGACGCCCAACTCTTGGACAAAAGTCTTGATCCAAACTGCCTCTTTGGCTACAGCTGATGCAGCAACATATTCAGCTTCAGTGGTGGAATCCGCAAAGGTATCTTGCTGGGTACTCTTCCATGAGACAGCCGCACCATTAAGCATAAAAACAAAACCAGAGGTCGATTTCGAATCATCTGCGTCACATTGAAAGCTAGAATCAGTGTAGCCTTCCAATTTCAATTCTCCATCCCCATAGACCATGAACAAGTTCTTAGTTCTTCTCAAGTACTTAAGAATATCTTTCACGACCTTCCAATGCATTAAACTAGGGTTCGCCTAATATCTGCTTGTAACACTCAGAGCGTAGGCAACATCAGGACGTGTCGATATCATATCATACAGATACTACAAATGGCTGACACATATGGAATACGTGTCATCATCTCTATCTCTTCATCAGTTTTAGGACACATGGCTTTAGATAGAGTAAAACCATGACACATTGGTCAGTATCCTCTTTTGGACTCTTCCATAGAAATCGCTTCAGAACTGTATCGATATATGTGGCTTGGTTGAGTTTCAGCATCCTTTTCAATCTATCTCTATAGATTTGTATTCCCAATACAAAAGATGCTTCACACATGTCTTTCATGGAGAATTTTCTTGTTAACCATACTTTAGTTGATTTCAGTAATCCTACATCATTTCCAATGAGTAGTATGTCATCAACATAAAGTATTAGGAATGTCACTGCACTCCCACTAACTTTCTTGTACACGCATGGTTCCTCAGGATTTTTGGCAAAGCCAAATTCCTTGATAGTGCTATAAAATCTGAGGTTCCAACTCCTCGACGCCTGCTGGAGACCATATATTGATCTCTGAAGTTTGCATACCTTATGTTCACTTCCCACTGATGTGTATCCCTCGGGTTGAGACATATAAATTTCTTCTTTGATGTCTCCATTGAGGAATGCAGTCTTTACATTCATTTGCCATATCTCATAGTCGTACCATACTGCTATAACTAGTAGTATTCTAATGGACTTAAACATAGCAACTGGTGAAAAATTTTCCTCATAGTTAACTCCTTGCCTTTGAGTGTAACATTTTGCAACAAGTCTTGCTTTGAAGATCACTACCTTCCCATCTGCCCCAAGCTTTCTTTTGTAGATCCATTTGCATCCTATAGGAACGATTCCCTCAGGTGGATCCAATAATGTCTAGACTTGGTTTGAATACATAAATTCCATTTTTGACTGCATGGCTTCAAGCCATTTGGTTGAATCAGTATCAGATATTGATTCTTTGAAATTCATTGGATCACATCCAACACAAAGCTCATCATGGCCTTGTTCATGAAGAAGTGAATATCTTGTAGGTGGTCTTATAATCCTATCAGAACTTTTAGGAGCTTGTACTTCAACTACTATAGTTGTTGGGGATTAGGTTCAACTACTATAGTTGAGGTATCTTGAATTTCTTCAAGTTCTATCATCTTACATTTTTTATCTAATAGAAACTCCTTTTCCAAAAAGGTGTCATTTCTTGAAACAAAACACTTTTGCTTCATTGGGATGATAGAATTGATATCCAACAGAATTCTTTAGATATCCTACAAAGTAGCACAAAGTGTATCTACTATCCAATTTGTCGCCCACTATCTGCTTCACGTAAGCAGGACATCCCAATATTCTCAAGTAAGAATATTTGGGAGGTTTCCCATCCATATCTCATATGGTGTTTTATCCACTGCTTTGGTATGGACATTATTCAATAACATTGCCGTAGTTTCAAGCGCAAAACCCCAAAACGATGTAGGCAATTCAGTGAATCCCATCATGGATCGAACCATGTCCATCAAGGTTCGATTTTGAAGTTCAGAAACACCATTCAATTGTGGTGTTGCTGGTGGAGTCCACTGTGAGAGAATCTCATTTTCTTTTAGATAACCCAAAAATTCAGCACTTAAGTATTCTCCAACTCGATCAGATCGAAGTGCCTTAATACTTCTTTCTAGCTGATTTTCTACTTCAGATCTAAATTCTTTGAACTTTTCAAATGCTTCAAATTTGTGTTTCATCAAATAAACGTACCCGTACCTCGAATGGTGATCAGTAAAGATAATGAAGTAGGAATGCCCAAATTTTGTGCTAACAGTGCACGTTCCACATTTCCATTGAATGGAGTCTTTTTCATCTTTCTTTTTAGACAGGACTCAAAAGTAGGTAGAGAATTTATGTCTGACAAGTCAAACATGACTTCTCCAACTAGTTTGTGCATCCTTCTTTGAGAAATATGACCTAGTCTAGCGTGCCATATTTGTGCGGGGTTTGGATTTTCTATTTTCCTTTTTTTGTTGTTGTTTTCGTTTACGCTTGGACATTGTTTAATGAAATCTCCTTTAATTTTGAGTTATAGAGATCATTTGTTAAATCTCCAGTTCCAATCAAACATTCATTCTTGTATAAATTGCAAACACCTTTAGCAAAAACACAAAAATAACCATCCCTATCAAGCATAGAAATAGAAATAATGTTTTTAACCAATTCAGAAACAAATAAAACATCTCTAAAAAATAACTTAAAATTATTGTCCAAAATTAAAATAATGTCCCCAATGACAGTAGTAAGAACCCTTGCTCCATTTTCTAGTCTTAGAAAGGTCTCACCATCTCTAAGCCTCTTTCTTCTTCCCATCACCTGCAAATCATTGCATATATGAAAACCACATCCGGTATCCAATACCCAAGAAGAGGAATTAATAGAAACATTAACTTCAATATAAAACATACTATGGTCAGAACGCTTCTGGGCAAGATACTCCGCGCAATTACGCCTCCAGTATCAAGGCTTGTTGCAATGGAAACAGATTTGTTCTAACTTGTCAGGCTTTGGGGGCCCCGGAGTAGGTTTCTTGTATGGCTTCTTGTTGGGCTTGTTCTTCTTTGAAAGGGCAGAACGCTTCTTGCCTTTAAATGGGGCTCCTTTTTTCGTGCCGGACGAATAACCCACTAGAAAAACAGGCTTATCCTTTTGATTGTGGCCTCATAACTAGTAAACATATTGACCAACTCTTCAAGGGTGGCCTCAAGATTATTCATATTAAAATTAACCACAAATCCATCGAACGAGGCAGGTAAAGACGGCAAGAGAATATCAGTTGAAAGCTCACAAGGGATAACCAAGTCGAGTCCCACCAACTTCTCGATGAGCCCAATCATCCTAACACCATGCTCATGGACCGAAGCCCCCTCTTGCAAGCATGTAGTCATGAGTTCTTTAACAACAACATGTCTCTTTGAACGAGTTTGTACAACATACAATTCTTTTAGATGAAGGTAAATGTCAGCACCATTCGCAGCCTCCTCGAACCGCCTCTGCAGTTCATTCGCCATAGAAGCCAACATGTAGCTCTTAGCTTGAATATCATGGTCCCGCCATTTTTCAAGCTTAGCCAATTAAGTCAGGCTGATTTTCGAAGGTGCTTTCTCCGGTGGCTTCTTATCAAGCACATACGCAATCTTTTCCGAGTTCAGAACAATCTTTAAATTTCGAAACCAGTCATGATAGTTAGGGCCAGTCAATTTGTTTTGATCGAGAATGATTGAAAGCGGATTGCGTGACGACATTGCAAATATACTGAAAAGAAAAACAGATAACTGTTACTGACTATTTTAAAATAATTTTAAGATATAAAATATAGATTTTTATTTTATAAATTTCACTCCCACTATTTTGACATTTCCACCACCCTGTAATGAAAAAGGGAAATCATATTTCCTTAGTGGGCACGTAGAGTCTAATTAGCCAATTATAATCCTGAATAATATCAACCAAGGTTTTTTTTAAAATCGTATGGTTTTGATATTGAATAATTTGTTTCTAACCACACAAGAAAATTTTTCAGAAAATTGCAGCACCATAAAAAAAATATTTTTCAGAAAACAAAAAAAAAAATTTTGGGGTCTGCCCAGAACTGTTTCGGGCAGACCGCGTGCGCAGCGCGGATCGACGTGCGGAACATCCGCACGTCGTGCGCCGCGCAGCGTGCGGAGCATCCGCACACTGCGCACAGAAGTGCCGCCACTGCCCTAAACGTTCGGGCAGCGCGGGCGGTCGCACGGGATCGTCTCTACAAGAAGTTGAATTTATGAAATTTGGAGAAAATAAATTCACAGGGTTGAATTTATAAAATTTGAGAATTTAATTTATTAAACTCAAAAGTTGAGTTTATTAAATATTAAATTAAATATAGTGGGAAGTATGTTTAATGGACTTGTAGGAGTACAAGTCCAACATACTAAATAATTAAAGTTCTTGATGGACCTTGATTAATTGGTTAAACTAGTGGGACTAGAACAATTAATTAATCAAACCCATTAATGTTAATTAAAGGACCCAATCATATTATTATGGTAATTAGACCATGGAGGTTTTATTTAAGTAGGAGACTTATACCCTAGCCTCCATACTCTTCCAAGTTTTCGAAAATTCTCCCTATTTTTCTCTCAAAAATTTCGGCTACCTTGAATAAGATTCAAGGTCTTGAGCCGCCTCTCAATTTCTTCTCCAACGTTAAAATATCTTCTAATTTTGTAGTGAAAATTAGTAGAGGACCAAACCATGTAGTCGTGGACATGATTAGAAGAATTAACAAAGGAGCTTTTGAAGAAAGTTCGTAGGGATTCATCAAGAACTATCTCCGCTAAACCCGAAATAGTTGGAGCCGTGTGATTAATTCACAAAAGGTATAAATTCTTACGCCCTCTGAATGTTTTGATTTTGAAAGCCATACGAACGCCCAATCAAATATATTTTGATTGTCAAAAAAAATAAATTTTTT
Organism: Primulina huaijiensis; assembly: GCF_012295235.1. Classification (NCBI taxonomy): domain Eukaryota; kingdom Viridiplantae; phylum Streptophyta; class Magnoliopsida; order Lamiales; family Gesneriaceae; genus Primulina; species Primulina huaijiensis. The sequence goes on along the minus strand of NC_133316.1, from coordinate 7,986,391 downwards.
AAAACTTCCACTGCGTTTGGGCGTGTAGAAAACCGAGATCCAACAGTGGTATCAGAGCATCTACTCTAACAATTAAATCATAAGCCTTTATCTACACATGATATTCTAGAACTTTCAAAAATTTCCTTGCGTGATTTAACCAATTAGAAAAATCTAATAATGCATGTTTAAATAGGAAACTCGAAGTTTATTAATCAAACAATCAATGATTGTGGTTTCATCATAATCTAGATTGACGACAATATATCACCAATATGACGTGATTACTTAACTCGTTGTTATGATGTAAAATGAAAATTTCGAATAAAAAAATTTCCACTTATTCATTTTTTGTGGTTGCCAAATTTAGAACTTCTTCACAAAGTTTTAGTTAGTTGCACTCTCTTAATAAATTTAGAAGTCATGTTAACTATCACAACTTTCAAATTTTGATCCATCAAACTCTAATCGCCAAATTCAAATCTGAGTAGAATACATGCTGGTAGCCGCTGCAGATCTTGGCGACAGTGACGGCCCATAAGCGATTTAAAAATTTAAAATAATACATGGCCGTTTCACGAAAAAGGGCTGCCGCCCTTTGACGGTTGGCCGAAAATTTTGGGCAGCGGTTAGGCCACAAATCGGAGATGCCCGAGATGGTCTCACGTAGTTTCTAGCCCATGGGCTTGAAAATTTCTTGCTCATGTGCGATTTTATTGATTTTTAAAATTATGAGTTAAAAATTATTTTTTACGAAAATTGAATAATTTTGACTTTGAAAATAGTTTTAATATAACCATGAGATTTTAATGTAAAATAAGTAAATTTAAAATACGAAATTTTTTTTATTTATTGTAAAAAAAGTTTTACAAGAAATTTAATTATTATTAAATATGATAATTAAATAAAGTTTTTTATTTAATTTTTAATTATTGATGTTAATCTTATATTTGTAACATACATGATTTGATAATGCTAGGATCGGTTAGGAGAGAAAAAGTGTTTAGAAGGATGGGGGTTGAATAAACACTTGACAGTTTTCACTTCTTCTTGATTGATGAATCAGTTTAGTGATAAACTGAATTCGCGAATCTTGTTGTCAATGTCCATCATTTTACTTAATGAAAGTGCGGAAATAACTGGAATATGGATAAATATAACTAATAAGAAAGAACACAAGATTTATGGATGTTCGGAGATTTCAAATACCCTACGTCACCCCTTCTATCTCGAAGATAGGATATTCACTAAAAGACTTTGATTTATACAATGATTTGTAAAAACTCACTCAAGTTTGGACTTAACATTATCAAGACTGAAATTCTTAGTGTCAATACAAGTTATCAGTATTCAACTGATGTGTAATTTCTCAGCACAACTAATCTCTACAAGATCGAATAATACAACAATGAGTCTTTTTGCTTTAAACTCAAAATATATCCTGAAAGCTATGAATGTGTATAATTTGCGTGAGCTTTTGAGAGCTTTTAAACTTGAAAGAATATGTGCAGAGTTCTTGACTGTATTGCTTGATCACTTTGTAACTCTGCAACACTTGATTGCAAAACTTGTAACTCGGTAACTCTGCTTCAGCTGATTTTCTCTGCTATACATAGGCTTTGATTCAACGGTAACAATTAATGCATTTTGAATATTTATATCCGTTGTATAACCACCTCAACATTCTTCTGACAATCGTACACTGCACCTTTTCTGAAATACGGCGTTCCCACTACACATCGTAGTTTGCTCTTGTAAAATTGTCAGTTGAGAGCTACGTTCCTTAACTGATGACGTGTCAAGCTGATTTATCAGTTGACATAGCCGATAGGATTAACTTATTGTTGTGTAACTGATCAGTCGTAACTGATCGTTGTGTAACTGATCTTTCAGTTGACTACACATTTTAGTTAGCTTTTCTTAGTTTTGTTACCTTTGATTATATACGTATTAATCTTCAGTTCGGGCAACTATAAATTTACGAATCTTCAGTTCAGTTACTTTCAGTGTTCTTAATCATTTGTTCAATCTTTTCATGCTCAATTTTTTAAACTCCGATATTAAGTTTCCAACAATTTCCCCCTTTTAGGTGTTTGACAAAACTTGGAATTTATGAAGTGATCAACCTGAACTTTTGTTGATAAAATAATCTTTTATTAATAACTCTTTCAATTTATAGATTCGTACAAAGAATAAAAGAATTTCTGAAAAAAAAATCTTCTACTGGCTAACTGAAATATGTCAAAGCTCTCAACTGAATATAAAGGCCATTTTTTAACTGATCTGGGCTTCTTCATTTCTTTGCTCTTTTATCAGCAGCTCCTTGATCAGTCGGTTGACTAGGTCTCTTCTTAGATAGCCTCTGCTGTTCTTCTTCCTCTTACCCCTTTTTGTCAAACCCATCAACCTTGCTGGATAATGCACGGACTTCTGAGGTGACATTAGTTATTGCATTCATTAATTGTTCTTGCATTAGATCCATTCTCTGTCACTATTATTTCCAAAAATTCAATGCGAGTTTTGAATGTCTTGAGTCTGGAAATGTGCTTGAAGTCACTCGGTCTTCTTTAATTGATCTAGTTGTAGAAATAAGGAAGTTATATCCTTTGTAACCTGGTGTAGATTCTTCATTGTATTATCCTTAATATAGTCAATCTTTAATGTGTGCAGCAATTGGGTTGACTTTATATCAGAAATAGATGAGATCAAATTGTGAAGGTTGGACTGAATGTCTTCTATCATAGTATCAGTAGCCATTGGTGTCTGAGGAGACAGAGCTTCACTATATTGTTGAAGACCTGCTGGAGGAGAATATGATGGTAGAGCATCCTTTGAAGAAGGAACAGTTACTTCAACATCTTGTTCAGCAACTGCTTCCTTGGATTGGATGGCTTTGGCTGATGAGTTGATGGTTCAGCCTGGTCTTTTAGGAAGAACTTTGGAATTTGTTGTAATAGTCAATTGTTGACCCATTTCTCAATTTTTGATCCTCATCTTCAATGATATGAGATCCATGTCCAACTTATGATAAACTGCTTTGTCATGGAAAGCAGTTTTTGCGTGCTGAGCTATGACTTGAGCTAGCTTCTTGGCACGCATCAAATCGAAGAAATAAGTTCTCCTCTCCCTTGCTTGAGCAATCATGGCAGCTTTAACTACCCTTAGGACTATAATTTCCAAGGCGATGAATTTATTCAAAACTGATGTCTTTTGCAATCGCATGACAAATACTTCGGTCCTGAATCTGACTCATTCATTTTATGTTTTCAACTTCGATTCAGAAAATTCATTTACCTTTTCCAATATTAATTCAATATGAGTCTGAATCGGGTTGGTTGATTGGGGCTCTCCAATCATCTTGCCCTTACCTTTTGGGTCAGTGAGGACATGATAAATACTCAGTCCTGAGATAGTTGTATCCACTTTCTTTCGTATCAACACTCCCTTTGGTCTTGCGAAAGGCAATGGAGTTGTGCTGGTGATGGTGATAGGTGGTGCTCTCACTCACACCTGTTTCTGTTTATCACCAGATTCGGTGATAGTCTTCTTTGAGGTAGCAGTTGGAGGTGGTAACTGATATTCAGTTCAGGGTGCAATTGGAATTGCCCTGATTGTTATAGCACTGATAGGCTGTTCAGTTCTAGTTGGACTCATTCTCTCAGCTGGGATGGTTTCCAAAACATCTAGCTGCTGGTTTGGTTTTTGGGTCGTTGGCTTTTTCATAATTTTCGGAGTAGGGGTTTTCTCCGATTCAGTTTCAATTTCACTCACAATAAATTTTCTTTTGCTTGTTTTCATTGACTTAGCCAAGTCTTTTGTCTTCCTCTTTTTGGGAGCTGCCTTTGTCCTAATCTCCTTCTTGGCTTTCAAAAACTGCTCAACTTCGTCTTCGATGGCTGAACATTCTTAGCAATGAAGAATTTGCATTTGGATTACTTTTCAGAAGAGTCATCCACCAAGACTCTGTTCGTCTGGAATGAAGCTGATCGGCACAGCAAAGCCCTTGGACTGTTTGGCCGATTGAATCATGTTCTTCAAAATGTTGAACAAGATGGTTGAGTAGTTTTGTAAGGTCTAGGAAATTCGATCTACGTAACTTGAATGCATGCAATCTAGAATTTTTATTTAAGTTATATGTTTAAAGATTTTTATGCATTTAATGCATAATTATTGCATGGTTAGAGATTATTTCTTGTTTGTTTCAAGTTTCATGCATTAGAGTTTAAAGTTGCATTTCGCGCTCGTTCGAGGAACGGAGATCGGGATTTTCCTGAAAAATCTTTTTATGGGATTAGTAATTTTAAATAATCATTTTTAAGTGATTTTAAGGGTGTTTTCAAAAATTTGGCCTTGGTGGGTATTTTTACTCGTCGAGTCATATTTTTATCGGTACGCAAATTTTAACGATTCGGTGGACTTTTTGAGTGCTCGAACAATATTTTTAAAAACATACCTAAACAAAATATTTTTTGGAAGTGTTATTGGGCTTGTCGGGTTTGTTTTACTGCTTAATGGGCTCAAAACCCTTTTATTTTTAATAGGGGCCCATTAGTTCACATTTTAATTATCCTAAACTACCCTTAAACAAACCCTAACCATACATAAAACCTTGTGGCTGCCCCTCCCCTCCATTCAGCAACTTTCATACGTTTTTTCAGCAGCAAGGTTTCGGCTCCTCCATTTTTTCTCAAGCATATTTCTTCCCCGCTCCTCCGGTGCTTTCCCGACACTCGTTGCTTCGAGTTTGTGAGCCTTAATCATCAAGGCATGCTTGTATTTTTGTTTTCTCATCATTCACATCATAAGTATGCTGAAGTTTATGTTTGTGCATGAAAGTTTTATGATCTACCTTGCGTTTACGTTTTTGAATGAGTTTGACATGAGCTAGCTGGGGACAGAAGTAGTAGGAACCCGAGGATCTCATGTTTCAGTTTACTCACCTTTTTTATGTTCCAATTTCAGATTTTAATATTTTGGATTATTTTAAGTTGTTGTTTTGAAACACAATATTTACGTGCGCTGTTATTGTAAAATAAATCTAATTATAGGTTTATTTTATGAAAGAAGCAAATTACGTATTTAAAAAAAATTTACAAAAAAAAAAGTCCGAGAATTTTGATTACAAAATACGGGCCTTGACAGTTGGTATCAGTGCCTATGTTCTTGTAAAGAGTTGTACTACTATTGATCTCGAGAAGCTCATGAAGTCATGTCTTCGATCTGTAAGTTTTACGTTTACGCATTTTGTTTAAAGCATGAAATATTTTGACAACACGTTTTCATGAAACGTTTTATGTCATGATTATTATTATGCAGTATTTATTTAAATTTAAAAAAATAGTAGAATTATGCATGTTGGTTACGTGTGGGTTATATATATGGAACAGTATGCCTCCTAGACGCATTCATGATCACACGAGAGATGATGAGCATCGTCATGAGGACGGTAAGGATCATAGGCAGGAGAGAGATTTATCACCACCCCCTCCACCGGACATGAACGCCAAGATGTTAGCTGGGATTACTCAGTTCTTTGCACAGTTTGCGGGAACAACGCTGTGGTAGCCAGGCAGACTGGGCCTGAGGCTGTCTGTGAGCGGTTCATGAAGATGAAACCGAAGGAGTTCTCAGGGACGACAGATCCTTTGGTGGCCGAGAACTTGATTAAGCCCCTTGAGGTTATCTTCGTATTCATGGAGCTTGGAGATGAGGATATGGTTCATTGTGCAACCTATATGTTTGGAGGAGACGCTCGTCTGTGGAGGGAAGGAGCATCTGTATCCTTGGATTTGGCTACTCTGAGCTGGACGCGCTTTACAAAGATATTCTACTCTAAATATTTTACTGACGGTGTGCGTTCCATATTGACCAAGGAGATCATGACCCTGAGGCAGGTAGACATGACTGTTACGGAGTTTATCCGTAAGTTTTAGAGGGGTTGCCATTTTGTGCCCCTGATTGCAAATGATGCTGGAGCCAAGTTGAGACATTTTATGGATGGTCTTCGCCGATCTTGCGCCGTGATGTTAGGGTGGCTGGCCCTACTACCTATGATGTCGCTGTCTCCAGAGCTCTACCTGCAGAGCAGGATCAGAATGATATTGAGAGGGATCGCCATGGTAAACGACCATTTCAGGCGCCGCACCGCCCTTCTCAGCAGCAGCATCAGAGTAAGAAGCCTTTCCATGGCCCATCCAAGAGCAGAGGACAACAGCAGCAGGGACGTGTAGTCCCGAGGGCCTCGGAGTATCCAGTCTGTGCCAAGTTCACACGCCGCCATACTGGAATTTTTAGGTATGGTTCGGGGAAGTGCTACGAGTGCGGTAGTCCTGACCACTTACTGAAGCACTGCCCTCAAAGAATCTGCCTACCCAAGGCAGAATTTTTGCTCTCCATGCAGCGAAGACAAACCCGGAGACGATGCTCTGGACAGGTATCTTAAAGCTTTAAGTTTGTATTTGATATTTAATGTTTTGAGAGTTTGGGTTAAAATTTTGAACTTAGAATTTGGGATAGAATTGCATGTTCTAGTCAGTGTTATTTTCGGGAATTTAGGTTAGAAGAACTTTGACCTTCGCATGTCTATAACTTCAATTCTTGTAAAATTTCGTGTTTAGCATGATGTTCCAACCTTTCAGGGAGAATTTTTATAGCTGGTTCAGCTACAAATGCCTTGATAGAATCAGGGGCTACTCATTCGTTAATTTCAGAGACCTTTGTAAATTTCCTCAAGGTCAAGACCATTGGGCTATATATAGCGTATTCGGTTGTACTGCCTTCTGGAGAGGAGCTGACAGCTACTAATGTGTTCAGAGACATAGACCTCGAACTTCATGGTAATCTTGTTTATGCGGATCTTATCGTATTGCCGATGTTAGAATTTGATATCATTCCGGGTATGGACTGGCTATTAAGGAACATAGTTTTGATTGACTTCCAGCTGAGATCTATTCTAGCCCGACCGCTTGGGAGAGAGCAGTTCTTATTCGAGCCAGCCAGGTATTTTAATTTACCGAGTATTATATCTTGTGTCCAGGCTAGGAAGCTCATACATAGAGGGTGCCGAGCGTTTTTAGCGGCTTTTGCATCTGTTCCCGAGACACCCAGATAGTCAGCCTCCGATGTTCCAATTGTCAAGGACTTTCTAGACGTTTTTCCTGATGACGTCTCTGGTATGCCACCTGTGCGAGAAGTGGAGTTTTCTATTGAGCTTATGCCAGGTACCGCACTGATCTCAAAAGCACCGTACCGATTAGCACCGAAAGAGATGGCAGAACTCAAGAAGCAAATTCAAAAACTTCTTGACAAGGAATTCATTCGCCCGAGTTCTTCGTCATGGGGCGCGCCATTATTATTTGTGAAGAAGAAGGATGGTTCGATGAGGCTCTACATTGATTACCGGGAATTGAACAGAGTTACAGTGAAGAACAAATACCCACTTCCGAGGATCGAAGATTTATTTGATCAGTTGCAGGGAGGTTCAGTATTCTCAAAGATTGATCTGCGTTCTGGTTATCACCAGTTGAGGGTGAAAGACGCCGATATTCTCAAGACTGCTTTTAGGACTCGTTATGGCCACTTCGAGTTCCTTGTGATGTCGTTCGGTTTGACGAATGCGCCAGCGATCTTCATGGATCTCATGAATCGTGTATTTCAGCCATCTCTTGATCAGTTCGTGATAGTATTCACAGACGACATTCTCGTCTACTCAAAGAATCAAGAGGATCACAACAGACATCTGATCGCAGTTTTGCAGACCTTGCAAAAGCACAAGTTATTCGCGAAGTTCAGTAAGTGCGAGTTCTGGTTAGAGAAGGTGGCATTCTTAGGCCACGTCATTTCTAGCAGCGGTATTGAGGCAGACCCAACGAAAGTTGCAGCAGTCAGAGATTGGGTTGTGCCGCAAAATGTATCGGAGATCCGTAGTTTCCTTGGGCTAGCAGGATATTATCGGAAGTTTATTCAGGGTTTCTCCTCTATCGCAGTTCCACTCACGTCGTTGAAAAATAAAAACGCTAAGTACGTGTGGAGCGATGAGTGTTAGAAGAGTTTCGATTCTTTAAAGCGAGCTCTTATTTCAGCACCAGTATTGGCCATGCCGTCAGGGCCCAGAGATTTTGTTTTGTATACCGATGCTTCGAAGCTCGGTTTGGGCCCAGTGTTGATGCAGCATGGGAAGGTGATAGAATATGCTTCTCGTCAGTTAAAGATCAATGAGAAGAATTACCCTACCCACGACCTAGAGTTGGCAGCCGTAGTATTTGCCTTGAAGATTTGGAGGCATTATTTGTACGGAGAAAAGTGCTATATCTTTACCTACCATAAGAGCCTCAAGTACTTCTTTAAGCAGAAAGAGTTGAACATGCGTCAGAGGCGTTTGTTGGAGTTATTGAAGGACTATGACTGTGACATTAGCTACCACCTTGGCAAAGCTAATGTAGTTACGGATGCACTAAGTAGGAAAGTCGCAGTGATGCCTCATCTGGTGATTCCGAGAATTCTTCAGTTTTAGATACTGAGGTTCGGCCTAGAGACATATCCTCGAGGTAGAGTTCCCCGTCTATCTACTTTAACGATTCAGTCTTCTATTCTAGACCGTATTCGCAGTGGACAGCCAACAGATGAGCAGTTGACGAAGTGGAGGTAGAGAGACGAGGCCAAGGCAGTATCTTGTACACAGTTAGCGACGGTATTGTGAGATATCGAGACAGAATGTGGGTTCCTAGCAGCAATTCGATTCGAGCAGATATTTTATCGGAGGCCCATATGTCGCCGTACTCTATTCATCTTGGGAGCACGAAGATGTACAAGGATCTGCAGTTGTTGTATTGGTGGCCCGGGATGAAGAAGCATATCAGACGTTTTGTATCCGTGTGTCTGACGTGTCAGCTAGTGAAAGCAGAACATCAGAGACCAGCATGTATGCTCAAGCCTCTTCCTATTCACGAGTGGAAGTGGGAGAATGTTACCATGGACTTCGTTATCGGTTTGCCGAAGTCAGTCAGAGGGTCGAATGCTATCTGGGTAATTGTTGACCATCTTACCAAAGCAGCGCACTTCTTTCCTATTAAGACGACTTTCACCATGATTCAGTACGCAGAGTTGTATATCTGGGAGATAGTCAGACTTCATGGTATTCCCGTTTCTATAGTGTCTGACCGAGATCCCAGATTCACTTCCTCCTTTTGGAAGAGTTTGCATTCAGCTATGGGTACGAAGTTGTTGTTTAACACAGCCTTCCATCCTCAGACGTATGGTCAGTCAGAGAGAGTTATCCAGATTTTGGAGGATCTTCTCCGTGCATGTGTCATCGATTTCTCAAGGAGTTGGGAGTCGAAGTTACCATTGGAGGAGTTCACCTATAACAACAGTTTCCAGTCGTCTATAGGTATGGCTGCATATGAAGCACTGTACGGTCATAAGTGTAGATCGCCTATTCATTGGGATGAATTAGGAAAGAGATCAGAATTGGGTCAGGAGATTGTTCAGCAGACTGACGATGTAGTAGTCAAGATCCGTGATAGGATGAGGACTGCTCAGAGTCGACAGAAGAGTTATGCATATCAGAGGAGGAGAGAGCTAGAGTTTGCCATTGGCGACCATGTTTTCGTGAAGATAGCACCTATGAAAGGTGTCATGCGATTCGGGAAGAAAGGAAAGCTCAGTCCGAGATTCATCGGACCATTTGAGATCCTCGGCAGGGTTGAGACGTTAGCTTATCATGTTGCTCTTCCGCCGAATCTGGTCGGAGTACACAACGTGTTCCACGTCTCTATGCTGAGGACATATATGGCAAATTCTTCGCATGTCTTGAACTTTGAACCGTTGCAGCTCACTCCTAACCTCTCTTATGAAGAAAGACCAGTGCAAATCTTAGACAGACAGGAGAAAAAGCTTCGGAACAAACTAGTGAAGCTAGTGAAGGTCAAATGGCTTAATCATTCGGAGGAAGAAGCTACGTGGGAATCTGATCCAGAATTAAGGAGTCGATATCCCGAGTTATTCGGTAAGTTATAATTTCGAGGACGAAATTTTTTTTAAGGGAGGGAGAGTTGTAGAACTCGAAAAAAATCAGATTACATATGAGCCATGCAATAATTACTATTATTTAAATTAAAAATGATTTTTTTATATATATGAAGGGTTTAATTCATTTTAAAATTTGTTAAGTCATGATTATTTATTTTAAACTCAGGAGTTTTTTTTTATCTTTACAGATAAATACGCGAGGTCGGACTGGAGTTTGGAGAATTGAGATAAGGTTAATAATAAGAAAATATTCCTAAATTTAATTTAAGCCAAGGAATAATTTATTTTAATGATAAAGAAGGTTTTTAAGATTTATTTAAATTAATGGGATATAAGTTATTAAATGAGTTCTTTTATGTCCAATATTTAATTAAAGCTTAAATTAAAATGTGTAACCAATTGGGATAAAATTAATCAAGGCCTAATATATTCAAGAAATTAAAACCTAACATTTTAACAATTTATTTTAAGACCAAACCATGCGATGCAAGTTTGTTACCTTAATTTAAATTTTTAATTCCCTAAAACATGTAATGGGTGTTTAAAACATTAAAAAATAAAGTTTACTAGACTTAATCAACAAATACCTTTCAAATTCATAGCAAGTTTCGGTCACCCTCGCCCCCCCACCCCAACCAATTAAATTAGGCCTGGTAACTCTCCATTCTAGTCACCCTTCATTAGCCCTTCTTGGTATAATAATTCCCTCCCTTTTTAACTCACAAATAATTAGTAATTCAAGCACCATTAGTCACCTAATTTACCTCAACCTACCAATCTAGCTTACCAATTCCCCCACATTTCGTACAGCTAGAAGGGAAAAGAAACATTTCCTATTGCCATTCAAACTCCTCACATGAAACTTCCATATAAATGCATTCTTGACTCATTTATCACCCTTGTAACCTTCGCCCTCATTATCTAGCATCACTCCACCCATAAACTTAGAAAATTTTAGAAAGAAACCGCAGCAAATATCGAGAACCTTCAACAAAAAAATAAGAAAGAAACTCCGACTCCGCCGCGCCGTGTTCATCGTATTGCTTTGTTTTATTCAAAACAAATTTCCAGGCATGTACATATCTTTTCTTTTCTCTTCAATCAAGTCCTACACATACTTTAAACCATTATATATTCGTGATTCATGAAACAAACATAATTTGACAGCAACAATATGAAAATTCTGCACAGACCCCTTCTCGGTTTTTTTTCTTTGGCTCTATGGTTCACGGTTGAGTTGTTCTTCTGATTTCAGCAGGTTGGCTCAGTTCCAGGTGCTCCAGGCTGCATCTAGGCATGTATTAGAGTGTGTTAGAGTCATGTTGGTTCATTGGTTTAAGCCCATACAATCGAGATATAAGTTTGACAGCAAGAAATCCCATAACTACAGATTTGGCCCACGATTTTGTTGTTTGGGTGTCTAAGGTCAATGTTCGAATCTTGGTTGGCCCAGGGCCTGTAACCATGGTTATAACCATCACTTAGCATGTCTAGGACGTGAAAAAGATTACCTTCCAAGACTTGGTTCACGGATACATCAAAATTTTAAATCAACAACACAAGTGCTCTTCGATTTTCCATTTCCTGTGTGAGTGTAGCTTCGGCTTTTGGGGTTTGGGTGGATCGTGGTTGGCTTTTAGCCCTTAGCCATGGTTCACACAATACCTCATCATGTCTAGATTGAGCATAGTCGATCATATGGCCACTGGAATGATACAAGACATCGAACAATTCAATACACCATGCCTTAGGATGTTGGTAAGAGACTCTGGTCGGTGGTTCAACCCTAATGGCCATTAGTCTCATAAACTTCACAATATATGCACAGTTGCTGCCATTGCTTTTGATAGCAGCCTTGCTTCTGTTCAGGGGTCTTGTTCGAGTTCTTGGTTGGCTTTTAGCCTACGGCCTTGTACTGGACAGTACCCCAATGAGTTATGAAGATCATGTTTTTGGCCGTTTGTGATTTGGTTAAGTTTAGAGGTCGTACGAGAATTTATGGTGCAATGTGCCAAAGTGACTCTCGAAAGAGCGTTTCATGATTTTAGCCTCCATTCACTATTTTTCGTGTATTACAATATTTAGGGATATTATTTCATTATGTTAGGTTCAATGTTGGTTCGGGTTGGTACGAAACCATGGTTGGAAATTAAGTTGTTTGTCTTGTTTTGGTTCGGATATGAAGTTTTGCCAAGTTGAGATTAGTAGCATGTGTCTCATATTAAAATTAGGTCGTAGCAAGTCTAAGAACGATCCAACTCATCCGGTAAAAACAGAGTTATTATTATTATGGCATAAAATATAAAATGTTTATTTTGAGATATATGCGATATGTCTTGTGGCCACCTCACGCTTATGGGATCACTCCACCCGGTGACTTACGACCGGTTTATGTTTATGTATGGGTACGGACATCCAGTCTAAGGGCTGTGGTGATCTCTACCGCTAGTATACTGTGGTTTAGTCTGATCAGACGTTCATATTATGTTACGGGCCAGCTGCGTTGAAACATTATCTATACTAGAAAAATCTCGATATGGTATTTTTATGACAGGTCTCTATCGAGCAAATATTTTACGTACGATTTTCAGTTATGCACGTATTTATATTTACTCATGACATGATTTTCATCTTACGCTTTACGATACGATATTTTTACGTTGCATGTGATTTTATGATATATTTACTTGTTATTCACGATATATGCATGTTGAGTCTTTAAACTCACTAGACTTGATTGTTGTAGGTACTGATGAGGTCGAGACTGAGGGCGTAGACCTGTGAGGTAGCTGGGGTCAGCAATAGTAGGAACCCGAGGACCTCATGTTTCAGTTTATTCACCTTTTTTATGTTCCAATTTCAGATTTTAATATGTTGGATTATTTTAAGTTGTTGCTTTCAAACACAATATTTACTTCCGCTGTTATTGTGAAGTTAAATCTAATTATATGTTTATTTTATGATTATAGCAAATTACTTATTTAAAAAAAATTACAAAAAAAAAAGTCCGAGAATTTTGATTACGAAATACGGGCCTTGAAAAGTTTGCACCGAGCCTTGGGCTCCAAGTTGGCTTTTAGCACAGCATATCATCCTCATAGTGATGGATAGTCGGAAAGGGTAATTCAAATTCTTGAAGATATGTTACGGGCGTGCACAATTGATTTTCCGGGAAGTTGGGATTCTAAATTTCCTTCGGTGGAATTCACGTATAATAACAGCTACAAGTCTTCAATCGGCATGGCACCCTATGAGGCATTGTATAGAAGAAAGTGTCGATCTCCTTTGTATTGGGAAGAGGTGGGTGAAAGGAAGATGTTGTGCCCGAAATTGTTCAACAAACAGCAGATGTTGTGGCATTGATCCAAGAAAAAATGAAGACTGCTCAGTCTAGACAGAAGAGTTATGCCGATGTTCGTCGACGGCCTTTGACATTCGAGATAGGTGATCATGTTTTTATCAAGATAGCTCTTTTAAGGGAGTTATGCGTTTTGGCAAGAAAGGTAAATTAAGTCCTCGATACATTGGGCCATTTGAAATCCTTGACAAAATTGGAAACCTAGCCTATCGTCTTACATTGCCACCGGACTTGGATCCAGTTCACAATGTCTTTCACGTTTCTATGCTACGTAAATACCTTCCCAATCCATCTCATGTTCTTCGACATGAATCAATAGATCTTTTGCCTAATTTAAGCTACGAAGAAAAGCCGGTTCAAATACTTGATCGTAAGGTTTCCCAATCCATCTCATGTTCTTCGACATGAATCAGTAGATACTTTGCCTAATTTAAGCTACGAAGAAGTGCCGGCTCAAATACTTGATCGTAAGGTTAAAGTGTTAAGAAACAAAGAGATTGGTATTGTCAAAGTTCTTTGGATAAATCAAGTGATTGAAGAGGCTACATGGGAGCCGGAGGAAGAAATGAAGCAACGTTATCCGAGTTTATTTGACGGTAAGTAAATTTCGGGGATGAAAATTTTATAAGGAGGGGAGATTTTAATAGCCCAACCTTTATCATGTTAATCTCTATGGTTTATTATTGTTAAGATCATATTTTATGATTTAATGCTTGAGATTATGTTAAATGGTTATTGTTTATGGTGTTGTTTATTGAAATGGGATTAGAAAGGTTATCGTTATATTTATTGAAATAGTTGTTGGAGTTATGCTGTATAATTGTGATTGAGAATGGGAATGGTAATGAATGGGTAGAATAGAAAGTTGATCTTGAGCCAAATAGGAAATGGAAGTGCAGAAACGGTATGAAAAATATGGCAGTAGTTGTGGTTTTTAGCATAATGTTTTATGTATTATTCCAATTGATGTGAGATCACTTCCATTAGAAAGATAAGATATAAGGTTATAACTTTCATGTTTTGAGTTTTGTTCAAATCATTGTGGAAGACAAGCCAAAAGCGCCTCGAAATGTGTCTTGTGTATCATTGTTCTTAATATGACACATGTTGGGAGATTTAGTATAACTCTTTACTCGAACCTTCAAATGACATGAGGCTAATCGGAGATGCAAGCCAAGACATAGAGCTACAACTTTCATGTTTACTACTTTTCCTAATTATGAAAGGAAGAGGCATTTCTGAAGAAATATTTGAGGAAGCTGCGCGCAGAAAGCTGCAGGTGGCAGCGCCTAGGGCCGAAGTCCTGGCGCCTAGACGCTGCCAGGCAGCACCGCGTCGCTACCAGGAACGAAGTGCCGGCGCCACGGCGCCAAGAAAGTGGTGTCGCGGCGCTAGTTGTGAGAGTGGTGTGTTTTTAAAACATGTTTTTGGGGAAAATGAAGGCTTATAATCTCGTTTCTAGACTCTTCTCTTCATTTCTCATTTCTTCCTCTCCCTTGCAACGTTCCTAGCTTTTCTCCTCATAGATTTCCTCTTCATTTCTTCACTCCAAATTTAAGGATTATAGTATACTTTTTAGTTTCTTCTACCTAAATCTTCAAGCTTCAAGGTAAGAACTTACTATTCTTGGAGATAAGGGTTTGGAGTATTGAGGGTTTAGTTGGGTTCATGATTCATTGGATTATTGGAGATGATTTATGATTATGATTGTGATTATTGTTGTAGGATTTCCTACAAGAACATCTATGCATTCATTTGGTTTGGTTGTAAGTAGAAGCTTCCCTTTTATGCTCACATGATATTTATATGTATACAAGCCATGTTTATTATTAACTAGCTCCTTCAGTTGGTATATACTTGATATATATATTGTTATGTATTCATTGTCCAAAGCTTATCATGGAATTCATTGACAAAGGAGCTAGTATTTAATTGTTCCTACCAAGTGTTTGTGAAAATGACTCAACGAATTTTCCTACAATGAAAGCCAAGGAATGATTGTAATTCATGCATGTCTTTGGTCAATCACATGATTATGAGTATCTCTCACAGTTTTGATATATTTATATATCAAAGAGATACTATCTACAGGTCACTGGTCACAGAACTATCATTTCCTTTCCTTTAATTCATGCCATGAAATACCATATATATTGCATTGTTATCTATTGTTCATTGAAGATGGTAATATTCATTGTTTATTGTCATTGATTCATTGTTCATTGCCACTGATTCATTGTTCATTGCCATTGCTATAGGCATGTTTCAAGCCAAGCCTATGTATATGTATTTGTTATGTACAACTTTCTACTTACTGAGTTTTATCTCATTCCAGTTAATGTAATGTGATGCAGGTGATAAAAAGGATTGAAGTGGATTGTCCGAGGCAGGAGAAGTCATATAAAAGGCAATGGGAAAGAATTTTTTTGTTCATGTCACTTTTATTTTGATTATGGTGAACATGAGAAGTTTAATTAATCATGTAATTTGCTAAAAAGAATTATGGGGTGAATGAGGTTGAATTTTTGGTTTTCTTTTGGATGATACAAAAGTTAATGTTTATGTAAATGAAATTTGAAAATGTTATTATGTTAAATGGGATATTGTTTTTTCCCTTTCAAATATTAATGCTTCTGCGTATGTTTTTCCTTTCAAATTTAAATGTCATGAGAGGTGGTTGTTTTAAATTTGAAAATGTTATCCAATAGAAATTCCTTTTCCAAAAAAGTTGCATTTCTAGAAACAAACACCTTTGTTTCTTGGGGATGATAGAAACAATATCCAACTGAATTCCTTGGATATCCCACAAAGTAACATAAAATGGATCGACTATCCAATTTATCTCCTACTGCATGCTTCACATAAGCAGGGCATCCCATATTCTAAGATAAAAATATTTGGGAGGCTTACCTATCCATATCTCATATGGTGTCTTATCAACTGCCTTTGAATGGACATTGTTAAACAGCAGTGCCGCTGTCTCAAGCGCATATCCCCAAAAGGATGGCGGCAACTCCGTGAACCCCATCATAGATCGAACCATAACCATTAAAGTCCGGTTACAACTCTCTGAAACACAATTCAACTGTGGTGTAGCAGGAGGAGTCCACTGCGAGAGAATCCCATTCTCCCTAAGATACTCTTGGAACTCAGCACTCAAGTACTCACCACCTCGATCCGATCGAAGTGACTTGATGCTTCGTCCCAATTGTTTCTCTACTTCACTTTTGAATTCTTTGAACCTTTCAAAGGCCTCAGATTTTTATTTCATCAAATACACGTACCCACCTCAAAAAGTCATCGGTAAAGGTGATAAAGTAGGCATGTCCATGCTTAGTGGTGATGCTAAGCGGACCGCACACATTGGTATGGATCAAATCCAATAACCCTTTGGTTTGCTCCATGTCGCCCTTAAAGGGAATTTTGGTCATATTTCCTTTTAGACAGGATTCACAAGTCGTGAGAGAATTAATATCGGACATATCAAACATGCCCAATCCCACTAGCTTGTTCATCCCTCTTAGGAAAATATGTCCTTATCGAGCATGCCATAATTGTGTCATATTAAGAGTATCTTGCTTTTGCTTGTTTGTTGTTGTTATTGCTTGGACATTGTTTAGCGGAATATCTTTCACTTTTAAGTTATAGAGATTGTTTTCAAGTTCTCCAGTCCTAATTAAACATTCATTCTTGTAAATGTTGCAAACACCTTTGCTAAATAAACAAGAATATCCATCTTTATCAAGCATAGAAATGGAAACATTGTTTTTCACCAAATCTGGTACAAACAAAAAAATATCTTAAAATTAACTTAAAATCATTGTTCAATGACAAGTAAACATCTCCTACGGCCTTCGCAACAACTCTTGCTCCATTGCCCATCCTCAAGAAGGTCTCACCTTCCCTGAGCCTCCTACTTCTTCCCATCACCTGTCAGTCGGAGCCTCAACAGGGGGCGACTCAGTAAGTGTATATGCTATCCTTTCCGAATTCAAGACGATTTTATGATTTCTTAGCCAATTGAGGTAATTAGGTCCGGTTAATATGTGTTTGTCGAGTATTGTAGATAATGGGTTGCCAATCGAAGACATTGTCAAATTTGTACTGAAAAGTAAAACAGATAAATGTTAATGACTATTTTAAAATATTTAGTAAGACATAAAGTATGGACTTTTACTTGATAAATATTTACTCCCACTGTTTTGACATCTTTCACTACCCTCTAGTGAAAATGGGAAACTTCTTTCCTCAGTAGGTACGTAAGGTCCAATTAGCAAATTATTATCCCGAATAATATCAGCCAATAATAATTCTTAAAAAGTAGTTTCCAATTGCATCACCATGCAACCCTTTACGTAAACTTTCGTTTCACGTTTGATTAGGACCCAATAATATGATGTCGTTCATCTTTACGTGTCAAGCCTTACCCATCGATATTGAACTTTAATGGACGGTCTCCATGAGTTCCCTCAATAATATGAGCCGAAATCATGGGAGTTCCACGTAGTTCACATCACCATGTCAATGGATGTCATAGCTTTCCGCTGTCTAGGGCCCCCCCAATAATATGAGTCGAGCCCCGAACACGGGTAGCATTCATCATGCACTCATTGTCGATGGAATACATGAAAATTATAAACACCTTTATAATTCCCCTTTTCAGGCTTGATATTAATTATGAATCTTATTCAAAACGAGGGTTTTTAATTTTGAAAGGTCTCATCATTAATTTTATTTAAAAGCTCGCCATTTTTGATCGTATGTTTGCCGGATTCATGCAACTTTGTTATCATCATAATAATAACGTGCATACTCATTATTTATAATATATCATGCATATATTATAAATAGTAAACTAAACAGGGATGGTCAATCTCCCCAACACTAATGGCCCGTGTGAGCTAAGCACAGGCTTAGGTCCAATCCTAGGGAAATGCATGGGATGCAAATGCAACAATTACATAAGCTTCAAATATTTACATGTCTTCGATCTTCATAATCATCAAGGCCATCATCTTCCAATCTTGATCTTCCACTATACTAATATTTACAATTAAATATCCATGGCAAATAGGGATACATCTCGTGGGGTGGAAACGAGCCATAAACCAAGCCCACTTTATAAATTGATAATTATTACAATCATTCAACACAAAATATCCTAGCATACACCTAGCAAATTGGGCTTGGGCTTTTAATTATCCTTCATGTATAATATCACATATCATACACCATCAATTAATTATCACAATAATCAATTGATCCAATATTATATATCTTGATCAAATCACTAACCGCCACGATTATAAACTAAATTAACAAAGTATACAAACATCTTTGTCTACTTTCTAATTAATTTATTTATAACCGAATTTCTTGTAAATCACAATTTACAATAAATAATTAAAGTCCAACATCAATTATTTATTTCATGAGAAAATATTTGCAACTTTTGTAAATTTAAACTTAAGGGCCCAAAAAATCATTTTTCACCAAAAACATTTTGACCCATTTAAATTTCACAAAATATGTTAGCCATCTAATGGCCCAACAACTTCAAGGCCCATGACACTTTGATAATCCAAAATACTTTTGGAAACCCTAGTCGTCATCGCCGTCGCCGGATTCCGGCCAACTTACAAAAATTTTTTTTTTATATTGAAGGGGCTGTTCGTGCAGCCCGAGCTGCCCAAAAATCGCCCCAAACCGACCTCGAATTTTGTTGCAAAAATTAAATCATGCGGTTAGAAATTGACCTCAATATAATATCATGTATATGCTACACAAAACAGTAACCATAGCTCATGATACCACTTGAAAGGGGATCGATTAAGGTGCTTGCTAGCGCAACGGAAGTTTCAAAATTGTTTTATAGCAAAATCGAGCACCCTAAACACTATAATGTGTAGCAAATACAATAAAACACATATATGTCATACATATAGTGTTTTAGAAATTATACCTATCAGTCTCTCAAGATTGATGATGGCTCCAACTAAGTTGTAAACAACTTAGCTCTCCAATGGCAAGACAAATATTCAAGCCTCCCTTAAGCACTCCTTGCTCAAAATCAAGCCCACCACAAACAAGAAAGATCCCCTATAATTTTGCACTAGAAAAATTAGAGGATTTTTCTTTGAGAAGAGAGTGCAATCTTCAACAATTGAAGAAGCAAAAATTAGAGAATTAGGGTATGAAAATTTCGACCATTGCTAGGAGAACGAAGGGGAGAGATACTTTTCTTGGTGTTTGAAAAAATGATAAAGTGCATGAGCATGCCATGCATTGTTTAATGAAAAAGTTGTCCCAACCCTTCACCTCCCTTGCATGCTTTCTACTTGGGCTTGACACAATTACAAGGCCCATGTACTTTTATTTAAATGTCTCAAACACATTTGAGACTATTTAAACTTTACTTGATTTTACTCAAGCACACTAGCTTAATAATTATTTCTAATTGGGCTCTACATGGCCCAATATTGTTTAATTAATTCAACACTTGAATTAATTTAATTTAGGCCATAATAATGTTTATGAAAATCACAATTTTCAAATACATTATTTAATTGGTCAACTTTTAATTTAGGAACACTTCTATCAATTAAAAGTTACATTCTCCTTATCGAAGTCATACTTCAATTTTGTTTACGCTTATAAACTCTTTTATAAGTCGTTCAACACATTGAACTATTTTACTTCTCAACGGGATCTAGAAAGTTAGCACTTGTGTGGTCTTCAATGGTTCATTGAAACAACTAGCCGTGGGTTCACATCTTCATGTGATTCGGGACTAAACATGTCCTTATATGAGCATACCCCAATTGCTCCATTCTTACTTATCAACTCGTTGATAATAAGAACGTCAGATTTCAAGTCTGATAGTATCCAACCAATCATATTAAACGCCTAGCAGCATCGGTTACATGATTCCCTAGGTAATAGTGCCTGCAAGAACCATTCTATTATGGTTAGCGTACAGTACGGTCCCTTCATCTCATATATCCCGACCGATTCGACAACTATTGGTATATCGAGAGCTGAAAAGAATCGATATTATGTGTCATGTATGTGTCGCATCGATGGTGTAATCTATGAAACTCCTTTCATAATTACCACTAACACTCTGATAAGAGATTTCATACTACACACACATAGGATATCCATACCCAAAGGTAAGCGGTGAATCCCCGACTACAATGCATCGATTCCTATATGATTCTACAGAACATCCAACCTTGTCACCTGATGACCCCATGAGTGTCACGCCCCGTGTCCGAATCGTCGGTGACATCCGGCATTGTTTATCAAATACTTGAAAACAATTAAGCCTCGTATGAAAATGCCAAAAACCAGTCTTTTCATAAATTAAACATTGTCTTTACAATGACAATAGAATTAAAAATTAAATCAGAGTTGCAATTGCGGAAACTGAACAAAAGGGAAATAAAGTCTAAAATTCCGGAAACTTGTCTGTCGATCACCATCCCCAAAATGCTTCCTGCTCCTCTTCATTCAGTTGTTCCTCAGTTTTATCTGAAATTTGTAAGGGGTGAGTGTTTTGGGAAACACTCATCAAGTGGGAGGTCGATCGATATCAAATTATACATATAGAACTTAGTCTTTAAAACATTTCTTTAACACACTTTCAAATCTCATTACTTTTAATTTACAAAAACGAATCAAATATAAAACAGAAGTTAGTAGATGGTTCAGAACAATTCAGAAGCAGATCAGATCAGAACAATTCGAAGACAGACACAACACTGTTACTCATCTCATTTCCATGGTCAAATCGTCCCCAATAAGTTAGTCCTCTAAGGGGTGAGGCCAGAACTCGGTTTTATACCCACCGGTGGGGGCCAGACAGAAATGGTTTTATACCCACCATTGAGGGCCAGACAGAATCACAATTCTTGTCCCATTTCAAATCTGAATCGTAACAGTGCAAACAGAATTCAGAGGTAACAGACATAACGTTTCAGATTTTCAGATTTCAGAGTTTTCATACGGATACAGCGGAACCAAGAATTTCGAAGTATAGAAGAGAACACATAATCGATCAAAATTTTAAACTGAACATGTTAATATTTTCGTAAAAAAAAAGACACCCCTACATGCATGTCACATTATTTATATCGACGTTTAAAAATACAACAAAATATTTTAGGAAAGCCCACTTACCGTATTTTGAGGGTAGAACCGAAATTCGTAGATGTTGACACGAAATTTCCTCACCGAATTTGGACAAAACTTCGACTTATAATTTGAGCAGAACATGCAATTATTTCAGCAGCACTTCGACTTCGAACTTATTTCCGGCCTTGTACGAAATTTTGGAGTTTTTGGTGGAGGGGTGAGGGCCGAAATTCTTAGGCTTTTTGGAGTGCATTTCTCTCAACCTAGATGCCATATTTGTAGAAAGGTTTTGGCCTCCTCATCTCCTCATGGCCGAATTCTTGGCCCCCAAGAATTGAGTTAAATGTGCTCATAATGATGGTCAAAGGTAATCCAAGCACTAAAGGTTTTTTCCTGCATCAATAATGTGTATTGGTCTCCTAGCTCCTCCCTTAGCTCCTTCATGGATTATCTCAACGGTCATTTCTTGCATACTTAATTTATCCTATCCTTTATCTCATCTTTTAGCTTCTTCCTTGGTTATCTCAAAGGTTGTTTCTTGCATAATAAGTTTGTCCAATTCCTTGGCTCACCTTTTAGCTCCCTTTTTGGTCTTGTTAGGGCAAGCTTGGTTGAGCTGTTTTGAGCTGAAAGATCGAGTCCTTGAGCTGGGGTTTTACTCTTCCAATGACAATACTTCAATGGATGTGGTTATTTGCAGCTCGGCTTCATGTTGAGTTAATCTCCGAGCCTTGAAGCTACTTCCTCGAGTTATGTTAGCTGAAAATCTAAGTTCATATTTAAGTTTACAGTTAGAATGAATGTTTTTTAGCTTAGATTAAACAAAATTTTAAGTTTGTATTTCTTACATGATTTGCTTCGGATGGAATTTTTCGGGTTCTCACTTCCCTCCCTCCTTATTGAAAGTTTCGTCCTCGAAACTTTGATCAGCTCGAGCTTTTGAATAAATGAGGGTATTGCGAGAGCATTTTCTCTTCAAGTTCCCAAGTGGCCTCCCTTTTCAGTATGATTTGACCACTGCACTTTGACATATGGGATTGTCCGGTGCCTCAACACTTGGTCTTTTGTGTCCACTATTCGGATAGGGACTTCTTCGTATTTGAGTTCTTCATTGAGATTTCCTTCAATCATTACTGGTGAAATTTTGAGAACATGACCCGGGTCTGGAACATATTTCTTCAGCTGTGAGATGTGGAAAACGTTGTGAATCCTGGACATATCGGGCAACAAAGCAAGACGGTAGGCTAAGGTTCCCACCTTTTCCAATATCTCAAACGGTCCAACATATCTTGGGTTTAACTTTCTGGATTTACTGAACCGAACCATTCCTTTCATGAGAGAGACCTTGACATAAGCCTTTTCACCGATCTCCAATTCCAACGATCTTCTCTTCAAATCTGCCCAGCTCTTTTGTCTATCTTTGGCTGCCTTGAGTCTTTCCTTGTATATGGCTACTCTATCAACGGTTAATTGAACAAGCTCTGGTCCAGTAACAGCCTTTTCTCCGACTTCATCCTAGTATAGAGGCGATCTACACTTTCGGCCATACAGAGCCTCATACGTAGCCATCTCGATGCTACTGTGATAGCTGTTGTTATAGGCGAATTCTATCAGGGTAGATGTTCACTCCAGTTTCCAGTAAAATCTAGAGCACATGTCCTCAGCATGTCCTCGAGGGTTTGAATTGTTCTCTCGGTTTGGCCATCAGTTTGTGGATGATCAGCCATATTGAGAGTTACTTTGGTTCCCATGGCCTTCTGAAACTTTTCCAAAATCGTGATACAAATCTTGGGTCTCTGTCAGATAGTATACTTACTGGGACTCCATGTAGTCTCACTATTGAGAGTTAATTTATCCAGGTTGTAAGTCATTCGCACCGGCAAGATATGTGCAGACTTGGTCAATCGGTCAATGATTACCCAGATTCCATCGTGACCTTGTCTTGATCTTGGTAGTCCGACTACAAAGTCCACAGATATGTTATCCCAATTCCATTTCGGTATTTCCAACAGTTGTAGAAGTCCTCCAGGCCGCTGGTGTTCTGCCTTGACTTGTTGACAGGTCAGACACTTGGAAACAAAGACAGCTACGTCTTTCTTCATTCCGTTCCACCAGTAATTATTTTTCAGGTCTCTGTACATTTTTTAGCTTCCTGGATGTACAAAATATCTTGATTTATGTGCCTCAATCATTACTTCTTCTCGAATCCCATCGACATCGGGCACATACAATCGTCCTTTCATCCAAAGGATACCATTCTCATCAATTCGAAACTCTGGAACCCTTCCTTCTTGGATCTGTTCTTTAATTTTAAAGATGGATGTGTCTTGACTCTGCTTCAATTTGATGGTTTCCTGAAATCCTGGTTGCGCTGAGAATGAAGATAAGCTTACTTTTCCAAAATTTCTTCGACTTAATGCATCTGCCACCTTATTCGCCTTACCCGGATGATAATTGATTACCAAATCATAATCTTTTAGAAGTTCCATCCACCTTCTTTGCCTCATATTTAATTCTTTTTGGGTGAAGATGTACTTGAAGCTCTGGTGATCAGTAAAAACTTCGCATTTCATTCCATAAAGGTAGTGCCTCCAGATTTTAAGCGCAAATACCATTACGGCCAACTCCAAGTCATGAGTGGCGTAATTCTGCTCATATGGTTTTAGTTGCTGTGAGGCATATGCAATTACCTGACCCTCTTGCATAAGTACACACCTTATTCTTCCTTTTGACGCGTCACTATATATAGTGAAATTCTTACCATCCTCGGGAAGAATTAGTACTGGTGTGGATGCAAACTTTGTCTTCAGGGTTTCAAAACTTCTTTCACATGCTTCATTCCAAATGAATTTCGAATTTTTCTGAGTAAGTTTGGTGAGTGGGATGGCTATCGAAAAAAATCCTTCCACAAATTTTCTATAGTAGCCAGCTAAACCATGAAAAATTCTTACTTCGGTTACTGTTTTAGGTTGTGGCCAATCCTTGATTGCTTCTACTTTCTTAGGGTCTACTGACACCCCAAATTCAGAAATTATATGCCCTAGGAACGCCACACTTTTCAGCCATAATTCACACTTCTTGAATTTGGCATAGAGTTCCTTTTCTCGTAGTGTCTGCAAAGTGAGACGCAGATGTTCTCTGTGTACTTCCTCACTTGGTGATTATACAAAGATATCATCTATAAAAACAACCACAAACCTGTCGAGGTATGGTTTCAACACTCGATTCATCAGGTCCATGAATGCTGCAGAAGCATTTGTTAGACCAAAAGGCATTACTGTAAATTCGTAATGTCCATATCTCGTCCTGAAAGCAGTTTTAGGGATATCCTTAGTTTTGACTTTCAGTTGGTGATAACCAGATCTTAGATCGAGTTTTGAGAAAACCTTGGATCCGTTTAGCTGATCATAAAGATAGTCTATTCTTGGGAGTGGGTATTTATTCTTTATGGTGATCTTGTTTAACTCCCGGTAGTCAATACATAACCTCATACTCCCGTCTTTCTTCTTGACGAATAGTACCGGGGCTCCCCACGGGGATGCACTGCGGCGGATATGCTTCTTGTCCAGTAAATCTTGCAGTTGCTCCTTTAAGTCCTTTAGTTCCGCTGGAGCCATTCGGTATGGTGCCTTTGAAATGGGTGCAGCACCAGGGACCAAATTGATTTCAAATTCTACTTCTCTATCGGGTATCTCTCCCGGTAATTCCTCGAGGAAAACATCTGGAAATTCTTGAACAATTGGAATATCTTCCAACTATGGGACTTCTTCTCCCTTGATCTCAGTGATCATTGCCAGATAAATTTCTTCTCCTCCTTTTATGGCCTTCCAGGCTTGTGAAGCGGATAACAGAGATTTCCTTTCCTTGGATTTTCCGTGGTATATGAATTCTTCTTTAGTCGAAGTCTGAAGTCTAATTTCTTTCTTTTGGCAGTCCAATATGGCATGGTTTTTAGCTAACCAGTCCATTCCAAGAATGATGTCAAACTCAACCATACTGAGTTGAATCAATTCCACTTCGAAAGTTTGTTTCTTGATACCAATTTTACAGTTTCGATACACTTTTTGTGTCTCAATTATTTTACTCGCTGGTGTTGCCACTCTTAATGGTTCACTAAGTGTATCATGTTCAAGTTTAAGCTTTTTAGCAAATCTTCTAGACACAAACGAGTGTGTAGCACCACAATCAAACAAGGTATATGCGGGCATTTCATTGAGTAAGATAGTACCTGCCACCACTTCGTTGGTATTATCGGCTTCTTCCTGGGTTATTGCATACCCGGGCATTCGTCTTTATTTTGTTTGGTTTGTTGGGTCACATCCCTTTTCTTTATTTTCCGGACATTATTTAATTCGATGACCCACCTGTCCACACTTGAAACATGCACCTGTCTTCCGATAGCATTCTCCGATATGATACTGTTTACAGGTGTCGCACCACTTCCCTTCCCTATTGCCCGTATTGCCAGAGCTTCCTTTGATAGGCCCACCTGAATAATTTGGATTTTTAAACTTGGTACCATTTTGAATAGATTGGTTGACCATCGGTCTTTTGCTCTTGTTTTCTTCATCGCGGCGTTTGATATCCGTTTCTGCGCTCATCGCAGCGCCCATCAAATCCGCAAAACTGTTTGGCTTGAATACTGCCAAAGCTGACTGAATCCGGCTATTGAGTAACTTTTTAAAACGATGCATTTTTAGTGTTTCTTCAGACATGATCGTTGGGACATAGATTCCCAGATCATTGAACCGTGAAGTGTATTCCATTACTGTCATGTCCGGGGCCTGTTTGAAGTTTTCGAACTCACTCAACTTCTGCAGACGAAATTCGGCTGGGTAGTATTGTTTCAAAAATTCTCTCTTGAAAATCTGCCATGTGATTTTTTCTACTTCAGCTAGAGATGGTGACACAGTTTCCAACCACTTTCGTGCTCTGTCTTCTAGAAACGGTGTTACAACTTATACTCTCAATGCATCAGGCACTTCCAGTAGGTGTACTTGTGATTCGACATTTTTGATCCAGTTATGACTGACTTCCGGGTCTGGGTTTCGTAATGGTACGTCGGGACTCGATTCCTCCTGGGAGATTCGTAATGGTACTTAATTACACGGGGTTGTGGTTCAGGTAGTGGCTGTATGGCGTTGGCAAGGGGATTCACGATTCCTTGCAATGTGGTGGCTACAATGGTAGCTATTGCCATCATATCTTCTTGACTGAGATTCACTATCGGTGGTGGTGGTGGATTTTCATTTTGGTTGGCGCCACGAGGGTTACGGTTGTTTCGAGGTGGTTTACCTGCCATTTCCTAGGATAAAGATCGAGGTAAAGCATCAGAATCGTATAAAGGATAGAAAGGCACAAATAATAGAAACAAAGTTGTCGTGGAAAGTTTTCGATACTAAGCATTTGCAGAACAATTGAAGGGATAGATTTTTGGAAGTGTTCGAAAATTGGGGAACAAATGAAAGTTGGACCCAGATTGGGATACACTAGGCTTTTGCAAAAATTTGATTTCGTCAAATTTTGTCTGTCAAAATCCCAGCGAGATTATGAACCTGGCGGCTCTGATACTATTAAAATGTCACGCCCCGTGTCCGAAGCGTCGGTGACATCCGGCATTGTTTATCAAATACTTGAAAACAATTAAGCCTCGTATCAAAATGCCAAAAACCAGTCTTTTCATAAATTAAACATTATCTTTACAATGACAATAGAATTAAAAATTACATCAGAGTTGTAATTGCGGAAACTGAACAAAAGGCAAATAAAGTCTAAAATTCCGGAAACTTGTCTTTCGATCACCATCCCCAGAACACTTCCTGCTCCTCTTCATTCAGTTGTTCCTCATTTTTATCTGAAATTTGTAAGGAGTGAGTGTTTTGGGAAACACTCAGCAAGTGGGGGGTTGATCGATATCCAATTATACATATAGAACTTAGTCTTTAAAACATTTCTTTAACAAACTTTCAAATATCATTACTTTTAACTTACAGAAATGTATCGAATATAAAACAGAAGTTAACAGATGGTTCAGAACAATTCAGAAGCAGATCAGATCAGAACAATTCGAAGACAGACACAACACTGTTACTCATCTCATTTCCATGGTCAAATTGTCCCCAATATGTTAGTCCTCTATGGGGTGAGGCTAGAACTCGATTTTATACCCACCGGTGGGGGCCCGACAGAAATGGTTTTTTACCCACCATTGGGGGCCACACAGAAATTATTTCGTACCCACCATTGAGGGCCAGACAGAATCATAATTCTCGTCCCATTTCAAATCTGAATCGTAACAGTGCAAACAGAATTCAGAGGTAACAGACAGAACTTTTCAGATTTCAGAGTTTTCTTACGAACACAGCAGAACCAAGAATTTCGAAGTATAGAAGAGAACACATAATCGATCGAATTTTTAAACAGAACATGTTAATATTTTCGGAAAAAAAAAAGACACACCTACATGCATGTCACATTATTTATATCGACGTTTAAAAATACAACAAAATATTTAACGAAAGCCCACTTACCGTATTTTGAGGGTAGAACCGAAATTCGTAGATGTTGACACAAAATTTCCTCACGGAATTTGGACAACACTTCGACTTATAATTTGAGCAGAACACGCAATTATTTCAGCAGCACTTCGACTTTGAACTTATTTCCGGCCTTGGACGAAATTTTGGAGAGTTTGGTGGAGGGGTGAGGGCCGAAATTCTTAGGCTTTTTGGAGTGCATTTCTCTCAACCTAGATGTGATATTTATAGAAAGGTTTTGGCCTCCTCATGGCCGAATTCTTGGCCTCCAAGAATTGAGTTAAATGTGCTCATAATGATGGTCAAAGATAATCCAAGCACCAAATGTCTTTTCTTGCATCATTAATGTGTCCTGGTCTCCTAGCTCCTCCCTTAGCTCCTTCATGGATTATCTCAACGGTCATTTCTTGCATACTTAATTTGTCCTAACCTTTATCTCATCCCTTATCTTTTTCCTTGGTTATCTCAAAGGTTGTTTCTTGCATAATAAGTTTGTCCAATTCCTTGGCTCACCTTTTAACTCCCTTTTTGGTCTTGTTAGGACTAGCTTGGTTGAGCTGTTTTGAGCTGAAAGATTGAGTCCTTGAGCTGGGGTTTTACTCCTCCAATGACAATACTTCAATGGATGCGGTTATTTGCAGCTCGGCTTCATGTTGAGTTAAACTTCGAGCTTTGAAGCTACTTCCTCGAGTTATGTTAGCTGAAAATCTAAGTTCATATTTAAGTTTACAGTTAGAATGAAAGTTTTCTAGCTTAGATTAAGCTAAATTTTAAGTTTGTATTTCTTACGTGATTTGCTTCGGATCGAATTTTCCGGGTTCTCACAATAATAGTCGGTAAACAAGTCAAAGTGCAACGCTAGCATATAGAGTCTCAATGTTGTCCCGGGTCATAAGGACTAATGGTGTACAACCATAAACTAGGACGTGTTCACTCGATAAGTGAGAACCACTTGGAAAGTCCTTTATGGAGGAATGTTCAGTGCACTCTACAAGGAGCACCTATCTACATGCTTGGACATTACAATGTCCCCTACCAATGAAACATGGTACTCACATCGCAGATTCTAGTCTCAAACTCGAGCGGCCTATATCCTTCTTAGCGGCGGCTGAATTGATTAGGTACTGTTTAGAATATACAGTATTCCAAAAATGAGTTTCATGATACTCATCACATAAGCATCTCATATTCTTTCTACTATTTTATATTCAAGGACTTTATCTATGCAACTAGCATGGATATACAGATAAAGATGTGCCAAAACAATAATTTTAAATATATATAAAATAAAGATTGTTTATACATAGAGTTTCATTGTGAACACTCGGCCAACACTTGGCTCGACGGGCACCTACTCTAACAATCTCCCACATGCACTAGATCCAACTACCCATATGCTTTAAACCCATTGATTCGCGATGCTTCTCGAATAATGGTCCAGGTAGAATCATAAGAATCCATCAATCCCACTTAAACATTCAATACCTCAAACCCTTAACAACTCCAAAGATAGAATCCTTACCTTGAAGCGGTTCGGGTGCAACTCGTGAAAATCGGAAGTTGGCTCGGGGTCGAAGTTTAGGTGTCAAAATAGGGTTTTCAAACGAATGAAAATTGGAAAACGGCTCATGGGAGTCGAGTCATGGTCCATAAGGGGTAAAATAATATAAAAAGACTAAATTTAGAATTTAGGAATATTATATTAAAGTTTTGGATTTTTCGGGATTAAAACACCGTTAAAACAATTAATTTATGATAAATGAAAAAGTCTAATATTTAAGCTAAATAAAATTAGGAGAAAATTAATTTAGGCTTAAATAATTATTTGGGACATGTTAGAGTCAATGAATTCAAGAAAAAGTCAAAACCAAGGAATTTTACGTCTAGGGGTAAAACGGTCTTTTTACACCGAGAAATTAGTAAACGTCATGGCAGTACCCTAAATGCTGTTTTTACGATATTATGAATATTTTTAATTGTTTATGAAATGTTCATGATTAAGTTATGATTTTTTCTTAAATGTCCAATGTATTTTTATGATTTAAAGTTGACATTAAAAAGACATGTTGCTTGCTTGGTTTCACAAATGAAAATGTTATGTTATGTATGATTTTATAAAGTGATGAAAATGTAAAACGTTGATGGAAGTGAAGTAAATGTGACTAATTCGTTAATGATGGCGATGTCGTGAGGGTGATGGTCCCAGTGGGAGCCCGACGATCGTGTTTCCATTATTGCGAATATGAGGTTATGAGGATATGAGGTTTGAGGTAAAGATGGGAATATCGTGAAGGGAGAAGGCCCCAGAGGGAGCTCATTTATGAGAGAAGGCCCCAGAGGGAGCCCCGACGATCGTATTTCTATTCGATCATGATAGGTCAGGGCCCAGTTGACCGGTGAGAGTGTCGCTGGTGTCCCCCACCGCCCAGTACTGTGGTTACATGTAGATGGATCCATCGACTTTTGAGGTTTGAGGAAAGTCACAATTAACGATCTGAATTCAACAAAGGAAAAAGGAAAATGTTCATGATCACGTTAAAATGTTTTATGTCAGGATAAGGAAAAAGGTTAAGGTTTATTTATGCATATCATGAAATATTATGTAACGACCCATTACAGGCCCAGTGGACCGCCCATACAGCCCACTGCCCCGATCGACCCAAGGCTATCCCGATCTTGGGCTCCTTCAAGGGGCCTTTTCCCTCACGGGCTTTCCATAGGCATCGTACGGGTTACTTATAGAACTCTCCAGCCCATGAACTGGAGCTTGTGCCTTTAATAGGATGTTTATGAGCAGTTCCGGAGGCTAGGGCCGAAGGAATTTTCTGGCACCACAGATCCATTTGCTGCTGAGGGTTGGATCCGTTCACTCGAGGTACATTTTCGCTATCTGGACATGCGAGATGCTGACCGGGTGAGGTGTACTAATTATCTGCTTAGGGACGATGCTTCTTTATGGTGTGAAGGAGCCGAGCATGGTGTTGACCTTACTACACTCACTTGGGCACAATTCAAGACAAAATTCCATGAAAAATACTTTACTGCTGATGTCAGAGGCCGGATAAAGAGGGAATTTATGACTCTCCGTCAGGGAGACATACCTATTGCTGATTTTGTGAAGAAGTTCGATAGGGGTTGCCACTTTGTACCCCTTATTGCCGGGGACGCGGAAGAAAAGCTTAGGCATTTCATGGATGACCTACGACCTACCATTCGGGATAAAGTTATGATGATGCGTCCGGAGAATTATGCTATGGCAGTTACTTATGCACATCAGGCTGAGCAGTCCTTGAAAGACATTGACTTTGAGATTCAGCAAAAGAGGCAGCACTATAAGAATAACAATCAACCCAACAAGAAGCCAAATACTGGTCCTCCTAGACCTCAAGGGCCCCAAAAGCCCCAAGGTCATGTCAAGAAGCCAGCGCCACAAAAGCCACAAAATCCTAGAGCACCAAAGCCTGCTGAGAGGCAACTATGCAAATAGTGCAACCGCCCACATCTTGGCAAGTGTGAATGGGGATCATTTAAATGCTTCTACTGCAAGGAGGATGGACACAAAGCCAATGACTGCCCAAAGAGAAAAGCAGCTACTACGGCCCGAGCTTATGTTATGAATCCCGAGGAAGCTGAGGAAGAGGCAGACACTACACTCATCACGTGGAGGATTATCATTCAAGGTGTAGCAACCTATGCACTTTTAGACTCGGGAGCTACACATTCATTCATATCTGAAACCTTCATCAAAAGACTGAATATTATTCCTCAAGATATGGGTCGGGGTTTCAAAGTTTCAATTCCATCCGGTGATCAAATGCTCACGTCCAAGATTGTCAAGAATCTGGAGCTTCATTTATTCAAAGATGTTGTCCGGGTAGATCTTATTGTCCTTCCTATGCCCGAATTTGATATTATATTTGGGATGGATTGGTTATCAACGAATGGAGATTCGATTGATTTTCGTCAGCGATCAGTCTCTATTAGACCACCTAGTGGTAAATCTTTTGTCTTTGAGGCGGCGAGAAACAAGCAAATGCCGCACGTTATCTCTTGTATATGTGCGAGGAAGCTTATTAAGCGTGGATGCCAAGCTTATCTAGCATGTGTCACTACTACGCATGCATCTACCAGTCAGAAGTTAGAAGATGTTGATGTTGTGAATGATTTCCCTAGCGTCTTTCCCGAGGACGTTTCTGGCATCCCGCCTGATCGTGAAGTGGAATTTTCTATTGATCTTATGCCGGGCACTGTTTCTATATCTAAAGCACCCTATCGTCTAGCACCCGCCGAAATGAAATAGCTAAAAGATCAAATCCACGAATTGCTAGACAAGGGTTTCATTCGCCCTAGTTACTCTCCATGGGACGCTCCGGTATTATTTGTGAAAAAGAAAGATGGTAGTATGCGTCTTTGTATCGATTATCGTGAGCTTAATCGGGTTACCATAAAAAAATAAGTATCTACTGCCAAGAATCGAAGAGTTATTTGATCAGTTGCAAGGAGCATCGATATTTTCTAAGATTGACCTGCGATCTGCATACCATCAATTAAAAGTGAAAGAGTCTGATGTGCACAAGACATCATTCCGTACTAGATATGGGCACTACGAGTTTATGGTCATGCCATTCGGTCTGACTAATGTACCAGCAATCTTCATGTTGGATCTCGGTTTTCTAC
The DNA here is from genome assembly GCF_012295235.1 of Primulina huaijiensis. NCBI lineage: Eukaryota > Viridiplantae > Streptophyta > Magnoliopsida > Lamiales > Gesneriaceae > Primulina > Primulina huaijiensis. The sequence goes on along the minus strand of NC_133316.1, from coordinate 7,953,676 downwards.
ACGCCCAAACGCAGCGGAAGTTTTAAAATTTGTATTTTATTTTGACAATCAAAATATTTGGACACTCGTATGGTTTTCAAAATCAAACATACATAGGATGTTTAGTAATATACCTTTAGTGAATTAATTCACTTGGCTCCAACTACACAGGTATTAGCGGACGTAACTCTTGTTGTAAATCCCTATGAATGTTCTTCGATCTCCCAATCAGGTCCACGACTGGAATATTTGTTCCTCTTCTAACTGGCACTAGAAAGTATAGAAGATTTTTTTGCGTTTGAGATCAAGAGAAGAAAATTTTTTTAAAATTTTGAGAGCAAAAATTTGCCTTGCAAATTTCAAGAGCCAAAAGTCTATCTCCAAGTTGAAGAAACTTTCGGATGCCTCATTCAGTAAACAAGAATCAAAATCTTATATTTTGCAAATTTCAAGAGCCAAAAGTCTATCTCCAAGTTGAAGAAACTTTCGGTTGTCTCATTCATTAAACAAGAATCAAAATCTTATATTTTTGTCTAATCTTCAATTTACTTATTTAATTAGATTAATTAAATCAATGAAAGATTCTACAAATCTTTGCATGCCAAATCATGAAACTCTCGGATGCATGTTAATAAATAAGAATAAAATTCTTATTATTATTTTTCTAATCATTTCATTACTTAATTAATATAATTAATTAAGTTAATCAAAGATTCCAAAAAAATGCATCTCATATCATGGTCAATCTCGAATGATGCATATATTTCTTATAATATCATGCATCATTATTATTTTGATTTGTGTGCAAGTTTTTAAAATTATGGTACCATGAATATTTTCATATTACATAAATCAATACCATATTTTATAAAAACTTAATGGGCTATATTTTAACTCAATTAAAATATAATTAATCATTAAAGCTCATTTGAACTTTAATAAATTTGCATGATGGGCTTATACTCTTACAAGCTCATGATTCATGCTCCCATTATATTAATCTCATCATAATCCCGATCGACGATCCAATATCATCGATGTGACAAATTCAACTTATTTGTTATTATGATGCACACTTTAATCTCGAGATCACCAATGTCTAAATAAGGCAGGTGCACTCTCTTTGACTGTTTTAGCGGTCATGCTCTCAAAATTTCTATAAGCTTTTATAAACTTTATTTATAAGCTTATCGATTGATCATATCAAACTTATTTCTTATAAATTCAACTCATTGAATTTATTATTTCAACGGTAACAAGATAATCCATTGTGTGACCCTCAATGGTTCAGGGATACGGCTAGCCGTGGGTTCACAACTCTTTGTGATTCAGGACAATTTCCTTTATTCGTACTTACCCTAGTTAGCCCCATTCTTTTCATCAACACCTTGATCAAGAATGTCAGGACTCATTTCTGATTGCACCCATCGGGTCATGGTAAGAGCGTCTAGTAGCATCGTCCCATGATCTCCTAGGTATCACTGATAGTGCCAGCAAGAACCAGTCGATTATGATTAGCGGATAGTACGGTCCCTTCATCTCATATATCCCGATCAAATTTGCAAACATTGGTTCATCGAGGGTTGTATAATAATTCGATAACTATGTGACACATAAATTGTGGCATCGCATGTATCATTAAAGAACTCCTTCTCCAATATACATCTCATACTCTGCTAGAGATTCCACGCACTATTAATTCATCAGATCACATAGGATATCCACACCCGTAGGTGAGCGGTGAATCCCCGACTACAATGCACTGGCTCCTATATGTGTTGCAACTGTACCCAACCTCGCCACCTGATGACTCTCCTGGAGCCGGTAAAAGAGTCAAAGCACAGCCCTAACATATAGAGCCTCAGTGTTGTCCCGGGTCATAAGGACTAATGGTGTACAATCATAACCACGGACTTATCCTCTCAATGAATGATAACCACTTGGAAAGTCCGAGGGAGGGTTGTTCGGTATAATCATCATATGACTACCCATCTGCATGTTTGGACATCTCTATGCCCTTACCAAGAAACGTAGTACACAACATCACAGATGCTAGTCTCGAGCTCAAGCGACCTTTATCCATGTTTTAGGCGGCTGAATCGACTAGGCACGAATTTAGAATATGAAGTGTTGACAAATGAGTTTCAACATCGAATTACGATTCATTTGTATTAAAGCATAATCAAGGACTTTATCTATGTTGCTTGCATGGGTAAACAGATAAAGTATAACGAAACCATGAAAAGTTAAATTATATTAAAATAAAGATTTTTTATTACACTTGAGTCAATAAATTTCCCAGCCAACAGTTGGCTTACAGGGCATCTACTCTAACAATCTCCCACTTGCCCTAGAGACAACTACCCATAACCTTTAATCCCATTGATTCGCGATGCTTTTCAAACAATGGTCCTGACAAGGGTTATGTAAGTGGATCAGCAACATTATCTGCAAAGGGGACTCTTTCGACTGACATATCTCCTTTTCCCACAATCTCCCGGATGATGTGGAACTTCCTCAGTACATGTTTGGATCACTGATGAGACATTGGTTCCTTTGCTTACGCAACGGCACCAGTGTTGTCGCAGTACACCGGGACTGGATCAACTCCATTAGGAATAACGTCCAACTCTTGGACAAAATTCCTCATCCAAACTGCCTCTTTGGCTGCAACAGATGCAGCAATGTACTCAGCTTCAGTGGTGGAATCCGCAACAGTGTCTCGCTTGGAACTTTTCCAAGAGACAGTCGCACCATTAAGCATGAATACAAAGCCAGAGGTCGATATCGAATCATCTACGTCATATTGGAAGCTAGAATCAGTGTAGCCTTCCAATTTCAATTCTTCGACCCCATAGACCATGAACAAGTTCTTAGTCCTTCTCAAGTACTTAAGAATATCTTTTACGGCCTTCCAATGCATTGGACCAGGGTTCGCTGATATCTGCTTGTAAAACTCAGAGCGTAAACCACATCAGGACGTGTCGATATTATACCATACATGATACTACCAATGGCTGACGCATATGAAATACGTGTCATCATCTCTATCTCTTCATCAACTTTAGGACACATAGCCTTAGATAGAGTAAAACCATGACACATGTGTAAGTATCCTCTCTTGGACTCTTCCATAGAGAATCACTTCAGAATGGTATCGATATAAGTGGCTTGGGTGAGTCCTAGCATCTTTTTTGATCTATCTCTATAGATTTGTATTCCCAATACATAGGATGCTTCACCCATGTCTTTCATGGAGAATTTACTTACTAACCATACTTTAGTTGATTGCATTAATCCTACATCATTCCCAATGAATAGAATGTCATCAACATAAAGTACTAAGAATGTCACTGCACTCCTACTAACTTTCTTGTACAAGCATGGTTTCTCAGGATTCTTAGCAAAACCAAACTCTTTGAAAGTGCTATCAAATCTGAGGTTCCAACTCCTTGACGCCTGCTTGAGACCATATATAGATCTTTGAAGTTTGCATACCTTATGCTCACTACCTACTGATGTGTATCCCTTAGTTTGAGACATATAAATTTCTTCTTTGATGTCTCCATTGAGGAATGCAGTCTTTACATCCATTTGCCATATCTCATAGTCATACCATGCTGCTATGTCTAATAGTATTCTAATGGACATAAACATAGTTACTGGTGAAAAAGTTTCCTCATAGTCAATTACTTGTCTTTGAGTATAACCTTTTGCAACCAGTCTTGCTTTGAAGGTCACTACCTTCCCATCTGCCCCAAGCTTTCTTTTGCAGATCCATTTGCATCCTATGGGAACGATTCCCTCAGGTGGATCCACTAATGTCTAGACTTGGTTTGAATACATAGAGTCCATTTTTGACTGCATGGCTTCAAGCCATTTGGTTGAATCAGTATCAGATATTGGATCACATCCAACACAAGGCTCATCATGGCCTTGTTCATGAAGAAGTGTATATCTTACAGGTGGTCTAATAACCCTATTAGACCTTCTAGGAGCTTGTACTTCAACTACTGGTTGTTGGGGATTAGGTTCAACTACTATAGTTGAGGGAGTATCTTGAATTTCTTCAAGTTCTATCATCTTACATTTTCTATCTAATAGAAACTCCCTTTTCAAAAGTGGCATTTCTTGAAACAAACACTTTTGCTTCATTGGGATGATAGAAATAATGTCCAACAGAATTATTTGGATATCCTACAAAGTAGCACAAAGTTGATCTATTATCCAATTTGTCTCCCACTGTCTGCTTCACGTAAGCAGGACATCCCCATATTATCAAGTAAGAATATTTGGGAGGTTTTCCCATCCATATCTCATATGGTGTTTTATCCACTGCTTTGGTATGGACATTATTCAACAACATTGCCGCAGTTTCAAGCGCAAAGCCCCAAAACGATGTAGGAAATTCAGTGAATCCCATCATGGATCAAATCCAATAGACCATGCGCACGTTCCACGTTTCCATATAATGGAGTCTTGGTCATTTTTCTTTTTAGACAGGACTCACAAGTAGGTAGAGAATTTATGTCTGACAAGTCAAACATGTCTTCTCTCACTAGCTTGTGCATCTTTTCTTTGGAAATGTGACCTAGTCTAGCGTGCCACATATGCGCGGGATTTGGATCTTCAACTTTCTTTTGTTTGTTGTTGGAATCATGTTTACTTGGACATTCACTTATCATTTTCAGAACATTTCTGACGTATATAATTTCTTATGTCCAGATTTCTTGCAGTGAAATAAATATGTTCTGACTTATCGGGCTTTGTAGGCCTTTTAAGTGTCTTTCGGAGTTAGCCTCTTATTGGGTTTGTTTTTCCTTGTGAGGGACAGAACATTTCTTTCCCTTACCTTGTGGGCCAATTTTCGTTCCTGACAAGAAGCCCAACTAGGAAACATCATTTTCCTATTTTATGGTGGCTTCATTAGTTATAAGCATATTGACTAGCTCTTCAAAGCTATCATCAATCTTATTCAATCTGAAGTTCACCATAACCCCGTCAAATAAGGAAGAGAGAGACAACAAATGGATGTTATCTAGTAACTCGTTAGGAATCACATATTCCCGGCCTACCACATTCTCAATAAGCCCAGTCATACGTACACGACGCTTATGGGCCAAAGCCCCATATTGCATACGTGTAGTCATGAGCTACTTGAAAGTGGTGTGCATCATTATATGAGTTTCATGCATCATGCAACTCTTGCAAGTGCATTCGAATGTCAACAGCATTCAACATTTCCTCAAACTGTCCCTACAGTTCATTTGACATAAAAACGAGCATGTTACACTTTAGCTTGCATACTATGGTCCTACCATCTTGCCTGCTTTGTCAGTTCAACATGACTGACATTAGTGGGTATGCATTTTCTCCAAATTCAGAACAATTTCTCAACCAGTCTTGAAAGTTTGGTTCGGTTAGCTTGTTAATAACAAAAATGTATTACGTGTTGAAATCAAAAATATACTGATATGGAAACAGAATAATTGTTTCTGATTATTTTAAAATAATTTTAAGATATAAAATATGGATTTTTATTTTATAAATTCCCTCCCACTATTTTGACATTTCCACCACCCTCTGATGAAAAAAGGAAATCGTATTTTCTTAGTGGGCACGTAGAGTCCAATTAGCCAATTATAATCCCGAATAATATCAGCCAATTATAATTTCTAAAAGGTAGAATCCAATTGCATCCATATGCAACCTCCGCGTGTTTTGCCTCACGTATAATAAGGACCCAATAATATGACGCAGTTTATTTTCGCGTGTCAAACCGACCCATCAATATTGAATTGAAGTAGACGGTCGCCATGAGTTCTCCCAATAATATAAGCCGAAGTCATGGTAGTTCCACTCAATTCACATCATATGTCCGGTGGAAGTCACAACTTTCCGATGTCCAGGCCTCCCCAATAATATGAGCCAGACACTGTCCGCGGGTAGCGATCAACATACAACCACGGTTGATGGAAGGCAAGGAAAAATTAAACTCTTTTAATTTTTACTTTTACGGTTTGATATAAATTTTGAATCATATTCAAAATGAGGGATTTTAATTTTAAAATTGTCTCATCATTTTAATTTTAAAATTGCGTGCCACGAGTTTGTATATTTTCCGGATTCATGCAACTATATTATTTAATAATATACATACATGGATACTACTATATATCGCATATATCATAATATGACATTCAACAATAAATAAGGATGATCGATCGCCAACACTATTAGATCCATGTGAGCCATACATGGATCCAGGTCCAAAACCTAGGTGAATGCAGGGATGCAAATGCAACTATTACAAGAGCTTCCAATATTTTACATGTCTTCATCTTGTTCATCGGGTTCACCATCTTCCAGTCTTGATCTCCCACTATTTCTAATAATTACATTTAAATAGCCATGACACATAAGGGATACATCTCATGGGGTTGGGAACGGGCCATAAACCAGGCCCACTTTAATAATATCAAATATTATAAAAATGAATAAAAAGCAGTAAAATATCTAACAAACACCTAACACATTGGTCAAGGCTCTCGATCATCCTTTATGCATTTAATATCAAATATTAACATCAATTAATTAAACAAATTTAATTAACTGATAAATCATATATCTAATAATTTTATCACTAACCACCACAATTATTAAAGAATTTAATAAATTAATTAAACACCTTTATTTAATTTCAAATTAAATCAATAATAATTGATTTCTTGTAAAAACTAATTTTTTACCATAAATAATTAAAATCATATTCTAATTATTTATTTTACAAGAAAATTATTAATTTTAAAAATTAATTTTCAAAAATATCAATTTTGCCCAAAAATTTGAAAAATCAGAAAATTGCATCCTAGGCTCAAACATTTCAAGCCCATCATCAAGCACGCTTCCCGAGACAATCCCGGGCAGCCGCCCTCGCTGCCCGCCCGCTGCCCGAAACGCAGTAGCTCTGCGCGCACAGGTGCGCTTGGCGCCGCACGCTGCGCTGCGCAGGGCGGCGCACAGCGTGGGAACGCTCCGCCCGCTACGCCGCGCACGCTGCGCGCGCCTGCGAGCACGGACTGCCCAGAACAGTTCCGGACAGATTCAAAAAAAATATTTTTTTTTTTGTTTTCTGAAAAAAAATAATTTTAATGGTGCTACAATTTTCTGAAAATTTTCTTGTGTGGTTAGAAACAAATTATTCGATATCAAACCATACGTTTTAGAAAAACCTTGGCTCTGATACCACTGTTGGATCTCGGTTTTCTACAAGCCCAAACGCAGCGGAAGTTTTGAAATTTTTATTTTATTTTGACAATCAAAATATTTGGACACTCGTATGGTTTTCAAAATCAAACATACATAGGATGTTTAGTAATATACCTTTAGTGAATTGAATTAATTCACTTGGCTCCAACTACACCGGTATTAGCGGACGTAGCTCTTGTTGTAAATCCCTACGAATGTTCTTCGATCTTCCAATCAGGTCCATGACTGTAATATTTGTTCCTCTTCTAACTTGCACTAGAAAGTATAGAAGATTTTTTTGCGTTCGAGATCAAGAGAAAAAAATTTGTTTAAAATTTTGAGTGCAAAAATTTGCCTTGCAAATTTCAAGAGCCAAAAGTCTATCTCCAAGTTGAAGAAACTTTCGGATGAATCATTCATTAAACAAGAATCAAAATCTTATATTTTTTTCTAATCTTCAATTTAATTAATTAATTAGATTAATTAAATCAATTAAAGATTCTACAAATCTTTGCATGCCAAATCATGAAACTCTCGGATGCATGTTAATAAATAAGAATAAAATTCTTATTATTATTTTTCTAATCATTTCTTTACTTAATTAATATAATTAATTAAGTTAATCAAAAATTCCAAAAAAATGCATCTCATATCATGGTCAATCTCGAATGATGCATATATTTCTTATTATATCATGCATCATTATTATTTTGATTTGTGTGCAAGTTTTTAAAAATATGGTATCATGAATATTTTCATATTACATAAATCAATACCATATTTTTTAAAAACTTAATGGGCTATATTTTAACTCAATTAAAATATAATTAATCATTAAAGCCCATTTGAACTTTAATAAATTTGCATGATGGGCTTATACTCTTACAAGCTCATGATTCATGCTCCCATTACATTAATCTCATCATAATCCCGATCGACGATCCAATATCATCGATGTGACAAATTCAACTTATTTGTTATTATGATGCACACTTTAATCTCGAGATCACCAATGTCTAAATAAGGCAGGTGCACTCTCTTTGACTGTTTTAGCAGTCATGCTCTCAAAATTTCTAAAAGCTTTTATAAACTTTATTTATAAGCTTATCGATTGATCAGATCAAACTTATTTCTTATAAATTCAACTCGTTGAATTTATTATCTCAACGGGAACAAGATAATCCAGTACTTGTGTGACGCTCAATGGTTCAGGGATACAGCTGGCCGTGGGTTCACAACTCTTTGTGATTAAGAACAATTTCCTTTATTCGGACTTACCCTAGTTAGACCCATTCTTTTTATCAACACCTTGATCAAGAATGTCAGAACTCATTTCTGATTGCACCCATCGGATCATGGTAAGAGCGTCTAGTAGCATCGTCCCATGATCCCCTAGGTATCACTGATAGTGCCTGCAAGAACCAGTAGATTATAATTTGCGTACAGTATGGTCCCTTCATCTCATATATCTCGATCGAATCTGCAACCATTGGTTCATCGAGGGTTGCATAATAATTCGATAACTATGTGACTCATATAAATAGTGGCGTCGCATGTATTATTTAAGAACTCCTTCTCCAATATACATCTCATACTCTGGCCAGAGATTCCACACACTATTAATTCATCAGATCACATAGGATATCCACACCCGTAGGTGAGCGGTGAATCCCCGACTACAATGCACTGGCTCCTATCTGTTCGGTATAATCATCATATGACTACCCATCTGCATGTTTGGACATCTCTATGCCCTTACCAAGAAACGCAGTACACAACATCACAGATGCTAGTCTCGAGCTCAAGCGACCTTTATCCATGTTTTAGGCGGCTGAATCGACTAGGAACGAATTTAGAATATGCAGTGTTTACAAATGAGTTTCAACATCGAATTACGATTCATTTGTATTAAAGCATAATCAAGGACTTTATCTATGCTGCTTGCATGGGTATACATATAAAGTATAACGAAACCATGAAAAGTTAAATTATATTAAAATAAAGATTATTTACTACACTTGAGTCAATAAATTCCCCAGCCAACAGTTGGCTTACAGGACGTCTACTCTAACACTTCATGGATCTCATGAATCGCGTATTTCAGCCGTATCTGGATCAGTTTATTATTGTCTTCATTGATGATATATTGATTTATTCGAAGAAGAAAGAGGAGCATAGTCGTCATTTGAGGACGGCACTGCATGTACTACACGACAGGGAGCTATATGCAAAATTCAGCAAGTGCGAGTTTTGGCTCGATAGAGTGGCATTCTTAGGTCACATCATATCTCGTAATGGCGTTGAAGTTGATCCAAGCAAAGTCAAGGCAGTGAAAGAGTGGTCAGTACCGAAGAGTGTCATTCTTGGGACTTGCCGGCTATTATCGCAAATTCATCAAGGGATTCTCATCCATTGCAGTACCATTGACATCCTTGACTAAGAGGAATGCGAAATTTATTTGGGGATCCGAGTGTCAAGACAGTTTGGACAAGTTAAAGCAAGCCTTGATTTCAGCACCAGTGTTAACTATGTCGTCGGGACAAGGGGATTATGTTCTTTATACCGACGCTTCTAAACTTGGATTGGGCGCAGTTCTGATGTAAAATGACCGAGTTATAGCCTATGCGTCGAGACAGTTTAAGATTCACGAGAAAAACTACCCCACTCATGATCTTGAGCTTGCAGCAGTAGTTTTTTCTTTGAAAATTTAGAGACACTACCTTTATGGGGAGAAATGTAAGATATTCACCGATCATAAAAGTTTGAAATACTTCTTCAACCAAAAGGAGCTGAATATGAGACAGCGCAGATGGCTTGAGCTAGTAAAAGATTATGATTGTGACATTACCTACCCCATCCGGGAAAAGCTAATGTAGTGGCAGACGCACTGAGTAGAAAAGCAGCAGTTATCACTCATCTATCACTCCAAATACCGTTGCAGTCCGAGATACAGCGGTTTGAGCTGACAGTGTATGCTAGGGGCGAGGCCCCTAATCTTGCCACATTATCGGTACAGTCGAACTTGAGAGATAGAATTCGTGATGGGCAGTCCACTGATGAACAGTTACAAAAGTGGAGAGCTAGAGATGAAGCCAAGGGTCGGAAATTATATTCAGAGGTGGATGGTATAGTTTGTTATCGAGATCGGTTATGGGTTCCTAGTGACGATTCTTTGAGAGGCCTTATTATGAAGGAAGCTCATAACACACCTTATTCCATTCACCTGGGAGCACGAAAATGTACAAAGATTTGCAGTTGCTATATTGGTGGCCAGGAATGAAGATAGACTTTCTGAAGTTTGTATCCGAGTGTTTGACTTGCCAAAATGTTAAAGCAGAGCATCAAAGACCAGCAGGGAAATGGAAGCCACTCCCTATTCCCGAGTGGAAATGGGAAAATGTCACCATGGACTTTGTTGTGGGATTGCCAAAGACAGTTAAGGGATTCAATGCTATATGGGTAATAGTCGATCGTCTTACTAAATCAGCGCATTTTCTACCTATCAATACGACTTTCACCATGATTCAGTATGCCGAGTTGTATATTCGAGAGATAGTTCGTCTGCATGGGATTCCTGTATCCATTGTTTCTGACAGAGATCCGAGGTTCACGTCATCTTTCTGGAAAAGTCTACATGCAGCGATGGGGACCAAGTTATTATTCAGTACACTATTTAATCCTCAAACCGATGGACAGTCAGAAAGAGTTATACATATTTTTTAAGATCTACTTCGAGCATGTGTTATTGATTTCCAAGGCAGATGGGAACCAAAATTACCTGTAGTGGAGTTCACCTACAACAATAGCTATCAATCATCAATCGGGATGGCTCCTTTTGAGGCACTTTACAGAAGGAAATGTAGATCTCCTATTCATTGGGACGAAGTTGGTGAAAGAAGAGAGATTGGCCCAGACGTGATTGAAGAGACTACCGAGCTTATAGTCAAAATACGCGATAGAATGAAGACGGCGCAGAGCCGACAAAAGAGTTATGCAGACAAACGACGAAGAGACTTGGAGTTTGAAGTGGGCGACCATGTATTTGTGAAAATAGCACTTATGAAGGGTGTTATGTGCTTTGGCAAGAAAGGCAAGCTTAGTCCAAGATTTATTGGTCCGTTTGAGATTTCGGAGAGGATCGGTACACTAGCTTATAGAGTGGCATTGCCACCAGCGCTTGCAGGAGTTCATGATGTGTTCCACATTTCAATGTTGCGGAAGTACATGTCGAATCCGTCACATGTGCTTAATTATGAACCTCTTCAATTAACTCCAAATATGACATATGAAGAAAAACCTATCTGAATCTTAGCAAGACAAGAAAGACGATTGCGAAACAAAGTCATTCCAATGGTCAAGGTCAAGTGGCTGAATCACTCGGAAAAGGAAGCTACTTGGGAAACCGAGAGAGACTTGAAGAGTCGCTATCCTGATCTATTCGGTAAGTTCTAATTTCGAGGACGAAATTCTATTTAAGAGGGGGAGGAATTGTAAGGTCCAAAATTAAGACGACGTAATCCAACTGCATGCGAATCTAGGAAATAATGAAAAATAAGTAGTAATTGATTTTAATTGCTAATTAATTATGTGACATACTTGTCTATATACTAAATGAGATTTTACTGTCATCATGCATAAAATTGTATTTTTAGGAATATTCAAAGTGACGATCGCGGAACGGGGACCGATGACTGAAAAATGTAAAATGCTTTTATTAAATGATAATTTTTAATTATTTAAAATATGGTCGATGATTTTTCATATTTTTGGAAAATATGGGGTTTTGAGGTGATTTTATACGCCGGGACGTAAACTTTATCGGTGATGGTTTTTCAACAAAAAATACGGACTTTTTGGCAACCCGGCTAATAAATTCTCAAATTTATTTAAATAAAAAACCTTTACAATATTGTATTAAATACTAATGAAAATTAATGGGCTTAATTTAGAGGCTTAATAGGCCTAAAAGCCTTGAGGTTGATGAAGTAATATTTATAGTGTTATTTAAGCAAAACCCTAAACATAACAACAAAAAACAATAGGCCACTATTCTCTAAAACTGAGAAACTCTCCCCAACCCTCACCAAACACACGGCAGCACACATACACGGCACTTTAAATGATTTTTGTAAGGGTTTTCGAAGGTAGCAAGCTAGTAGAAGCCAAGGTCGTCTCCCGTTCTTCGTCGTCAACGGATATTCGAGCATATTTAACGCAAAGGCAAGCCATGCATCTTCTTTTCTCATCCATCATATCATATGAATGTTTTAATTATTGGATGCATGAAGAACATGATTTATTTTTCAGTATTTTCGAAATATAGCACGCACACAGGAGGAAACATGATATTTGAATCCAAAAACTTGTATATTAATTGGTTAAGGGGCTGCCATGACGTAAGGTAAGATCAAGAGAGGTTTTTCAATGTTTTTTAAAGTCACACATACACGCCTAAACCACCACAAAGTCGAAGGAAATAAGCCATGCGAAAACTGTAAGTTGCTGTCAAGGGTTTGGGCTGATCGGGTTCAATGGATAAGGGGTTGGCTTGGTCTTTGCTTGGGTCAGGGCTCGGCTAGGGTCAGTCATGGGTCAGGGGGAGAGTCCTAGCCAAGCTAGGACTCGAGTTATGGGCTGGGACAATAGTCCTAGCCATGCTAGGACTCTATCGAGAATCTTGGCAGATTGTGTGCAGGGGTGCACAGCTTGCTGGGAGGGAAGGGCTCGGTCCAGGGCTCAAGGGCTGGGCTAGGGCGAGTCCTTAGGGTCCTAGGTGGGTGTACTTGATGGGGGTTCAGGGTCTGGAGCGTCGGCTAGGGCCACAAGCATCGAAACTTAGAGTCCATGCACAGCTGGACTCTCGACCAGTTTATGGGTAAGGGAAGGGGGCTCACGTTTTGGGTTATGGCATGAGTTCTTAGTGGTTTAAGGGTCCAGTAGGGTAATTTAGGATGTTAGTCATGTTTTGGATCAACATGGTTTGGGGGCAACTCGTGAAAATCGGAAGTTGGCTCAAGGTCGAAGTTTAGGTGTCAAAATAGGGTTTTCAAACGAATGAAAATTGGAAAACGGCTCACGGGGGTCGAATCATAGTCCGTAAGGGCTAAAATAATATAAAAAGACTAAATTTAGAATTTAGGAATTTTATATTAAAGTTTGGGATTTTTCGAGATTAAAACACTGTCAAAACAATTAATTAATGATAAATGAAAAAGTCTAATATTTAATCTAAATAAAATTATGGGAAAATTAATTTAGGCTTAAATAATTATTTGGGACATGTTCGAGTCAATGAATTCAAGAAAAAGTCAAAATCGAGGAATTTTACGTCTAGGGGTAAAACGGTCTTTTTACACCGAGAAATTAGTAAACGTCATGGCAGTACCCTAAATGCTGTTTTTACGATATTATGAATATTTTTAATTGTTTATGAAATGTTCATGATTAAGTTATGATATTTTCTTAAATGTCCAATGGATTTTTATGATTTAAAGTTGACATTTAAAAGACATGTTGCATGCTTGATCTCGCAAATGAAAATGTTATGTTATGTATGATTTTATAAAGTGATGAAAATGTAAAACGTTGAAGGAAGTGAAGTAATTGTGACTAATTCGTTAATGATGGCGATGTCGTGAGGGTGATGGTCCCAGTGGGAGCCCGACGATCGTGTTTCCATTATTGCGAATATGAGGTTATGAGGATATGATGTTTGAGGTAAGGATGGGAATATCGTGAGGGGAGAAGGCCCCAGAGGGAGCCCATTTATGGGAGAAGGCCCTAGAGGGAGGCCCGACGATCGTATTTCTATTCAATCATGATAGGCCAGGGCCTAGTTGACCGATGAGAGTGTCGCTGGTGTCCGCCGCCGCCCAGTACTGTGGTTACATGTAGAGGGATCCATCGACTTTTGAGGTTTGAGGAAAGTCACAATTAACGATCTGAATTCAACAAAGGAAAAAGGAAAATGTTTATGATCACGTTAAAATGTTTTATGTTAGGATAAGGAAAAAGGTTAAGTTTTATTTATGCATATCATGAAATGTTATTTTTACCTAAAAGTATTTTCACTGTTGCATGCGATTTTATATGTATTATTTGTTATCCAGATTATGGTGTGTTGTTTCTTTAGACTCACTAGGTGTGATGGATGCAGGTGGATATGAGGGAAGTCTCGACGGGTGATTTTACTGGACTGTCGGTGAACACAACCCGAGAACCAACGCTTCTATTATTCCGCATTATGACTTTTGACTCATGATTTATGATCAAAGATGTAACACCTCTAGCCGGTTTTAATAAAATAGCAGCGGAAATTTAAAATTTTCTTTGAAGGGAGGAAGGAAAGATTTAAAATACATTTTCAATATATATAAACAAAAGTTAATACATGATCAATCAAATGAAGCAACAAAATACAAAACATCATTTTTGTGATCATGTCAAAATATTTGCAAAATAGTCTTTTTCCTTCCCTCTCTTATGCATATGACCCCGGCTCCAATCAACGTCCCGGCCCGTCACTCTTATCTGCATCACATGAATAACTGAAATGAGTATGAAACTCAGCAAGTGGAACTCTTACATAGCAATGTACATATCCCCTACTCTGTAAAACGTGGCTTTAAAACCATTAAAATACCATCAACTCTGAAACACGAATATCATAGAATGAATAACAATAACGTTAGTATTTCTCTTTTTTCTGTTGGATTGATATCTATATAGTATCTCTGTCTCTGTGCCTCTATCCCATCGATATGAATCGATGACTCTGGGGATATAAGCCTATGGTCGTTGATCAACTTATTGCATGCAATCTCTGGCTATGTATCTATCAATCCAATAAAATATTTTGAATTCTCTCTTTGGCATTAAAACAAACACTTTGAAGACTATCTTTTCTCTTGTATTCCGTTTGACATGGTTGAGACATAAAATGCCTCTAATATACAACAAGGTGTATTAATACATAGCATGAATCAAATGGAAGGGAATAACACTTTAAAACCATTGAAACACAATACATATATTATCATGTGAGCACAAGAAATGAAATTCCACTTACAACACTTGGAACCTTGAATCTACTCTCTTGGTACACAACCTACAACAATAAACCATAAACTTCACCATCAACATCTCAAAAATCATAAACCCATACCATAAACTTCATAAAGCTAACACACTCTAAATACCCAAGACTTCTCCCAACACCATAAACCAAGAAATAATCAAAGCCACAAGCTTACCTTAGCTCCTTGAACTCAAAATAACCTTGTTCTCTCTTCAATAATCCAACAAGAAGCTTGAATCTAAGAAATAAAAGAAAGAAAATGGAACCCTAGCTTCCCTTGAGCTGAAGAAATCGAGAATGAGGAGAGAAATGAGGGAAAAGTGAACCAACTCATGTATTTAAGCACTTAAATCCAAAAACACGACTTTACTGTTCACGGACCGCGGGTGCGCTATCCCTTGCACCGCGGGTGCGCTATTTCTTCGGCACCTCATCCAAAAATCTGAAACAGTAGACCGCGGGTGCGCTACATTTTGGAGTGCAGGTGCGCTCTGGTCACCGCGGGTGCACTGAACAATAGAGTGCGGGTGCACTCTGGTTACTCTGCGCACAGCTTCTCCAAAGATTGCCTCCGTAACGCCTCTTTCCTTCATAAATTGGAAAAATAGTAAACTACAAAGTTGTAGCTCTATGTCTTTTCTTGAACCTCTCCAAATATCAGATCATTTGGAGGTCTGAGTAAAAAGTTATACTAAAGCTCTCAACATGTGTCACTAGAGGAACATCGAAACACACGACACATTTCGGGGCACTTTTGGCTTACCTTCCACAATGATTTGAACAAAACTCAAAATAAGAAAGTTACACCTCTATGTCTTATCTAACCACTCCAATTGGCTTCATAACAATTGGCTCAACATACGAATTACCATGAATTAAATCGCAACGAAGCTACAACAACTACACAACAACTATAAACAACAATACTATAAACCATATATCACAACTCTTAACATCAAAACTATACATAAACTTAACCAAATAGTCCATGAGCATAAAAAATCTTAAACCGTACCGTTCACCAGGCTTGGATATTACAATCTCCCCTCCTTAGCGGACTTTCGTCCTCGAAATTGACGTCACTGCGCAAACAACTCGGGCTACTTCTCTTTCATCTCATCCTCTGGTTCCCACGTGGCTTCTTCAATCAAATGATTCCTCCAAAGGATTTTAACAATGTCGATCTCTTTGTTTCTCAATACTTTAACTTTGCGATCCAAAATCTGGACCGAAAGCTCTTGATAAGTCAAATTCGGCGTCAAATCCAATGGCTCGTGGCGAAGAACATGGGAAGAATTTGCAATATATTTCCTGAGCATAGAGACGTAAAAAACATTATGAACTCTGTCAAGATCTGGCGGTAGGGCTAACCTGTAGGCTCGATTACCAACTCTATCCAAGATTTCAAATGGGCCAATAAATCTCGGACTCAACTTTCCCCTCATGCCAAACCGCATCACACCCTTAAGAGGTGCTATCTTCAAGAACACATGATCGCCAACCTCAAACTGCAATGGCCTACGACGCACATCGGCATAACTCTTCTGTCTCGACTGCGCTGTCTTCATTCTCTCTCGAATAACAGCAACAACATCAGCATTCTGTTGGACCAACTCTGGACCCAACATCTTTCTCTCACCAATCTCATCCCAATACAAGGGAGATCTACACTTCCTGCCATAAAGTGCTTCATACGGTGCCATGCTTATTGTCTCCTGGTAACTATTGTTGTACGTGAACTCAACAAGAGGCAATTTAGAATCCCAGCTACTAGGATAATAGATAGTACAAGCTCTGAGCATATCCTCTAAAATCTGAATAACTCTCTCTGATTGACCGTCGCTCTGAGGGTCATATGCTGTAGTAAATGCTAACCGTGTACCCATAGCTCTGTGCAAACTCTTCCAAAACTCTGAAGTAAATCTAGGATCACGATTAGACACAATCGACACAGGAACACCATGAAGTCTAACAATCTCAGCTACGTACTCTTCGGCATATTGGTTCATGGAATACGTCGTCTTAACTGGAAGAAAATGCGCTGACTTGGTCAACCGATCAACAATAACCCAAATAGAGTTAAAACCTTGCTGCGTTCTGGGAAGACCAGTCACGAAATCCATCGTAATGTGCTCCCATTTCCATTGAGGAATCGGCAATGATAACAATGTCCCGGCAGGTCTCTGGTGCTCAATCTTCACCTGCTGACAAGTTAGGCACTGAGAAACAAACATGGCAATATCTTTCTTCATACCTGGCCACCAATAGAGTCTACGAAGATCCTGATACATCTTAGTGCTGCCTGGATGTATCGAGTATGGCGCTTTATGTGCCTCTGTCAAGACGTCTCGCCGAATATCATCACCAGCAGGAATGCAAATACGGCCTCTAAACGTCACCAAACCATCTCTATTTGTCGCAAACTCTGAATTACCTCTCTCCTCTGCTCTAGCTCCCAACTCTAACAATTGAACGTCAATAGCCTGCTCTCTACGGATCCTGTCCGTCAATGTAGCCCGAATAACCAACGCTGAAAAATGAGCACTGGTTCCAGGAACCACCAAAGTTATCTCCTCTCGCTGCAAATCTAACAACAACGCCTGCTGAATTATAGAATTTAAAGAAGAACTCGACTTACGGCTCAATGCATCCGCTACAACATTCGCCTTCCCTGGGTGGTAACTAATAGTCACATCATAATCTTTGACAAGCTCTAACCACCGTCTCTGTCGCATATTAAGTTCTTTCTGTGAAAACAAATACTTTAAACTCTTGTGGTCAGTGAAAATTTCACACTTTTTGCCATACAAATAATGTCTCCAGATTTTCAGGGCGAAAACCACAGCTGCCAACTCCAAATCATGCGTAGGATAATTCTTCTCGTAATCCTTCAACTGGCGAGAAGCATAGGCTATAACTTTACCTTGTTGCATCAACACTGCACAGAGGCCCTTCTTCGACGCATCGGTAAAAACAACAAAGTCCTCTGAACCACTGGGCAACGCAAGTACTGGAGCTGTCGTCAACTTATCTTTCAACTCCTGGAATCCTCTTTGGCATTCATTGGACCACTCAAACTTCACAGTCTTCCTCGTCAGATTAGTTAACGGCAGGGCAATCTTGGAAAAGTCTGAAATAAAACGAAGATAATAACCCGCCAAACCAAGAAAACTGCGTACTTCTGGTACAGTGGTAGGAATAGGCCACTTCTGAATCGCCTCTATTTTCACTGGATCAACAGCTATACCATCCTTCGAGACAACATGGCCTAAGAAAAAAATCTGCTCCAACCAGAACTCACATTTCTTCAACTTAGCAAACAATCTCTTCTCTCTCAGCAACTGAAGAACAACTCTGAGATGCTCTGAATGAAGCTCTCTGATCTTGGAGTAAATCAAAATGTCATCGATAAAAACAATGACAAAGCTATCCAAATACGGCTTGAACTCACGGTTCATAAGATCCATGAATATTGAAGGAGCATTGGTCAGACCAAAAGACATCACAAGAAATTCATAGTGACCGTACCTGGTCCGCAACGCCGTCTTAGGGATATCAGACTCCCTAACCTTCAACTGATAATAGCCAGATCGCAAATCAATCTTCGAGAACACTGTAGCCCCTTGCAGTTGGTCAAAAAGATAATCTATCCGTCGCAACGGATACTTATTCTTGACAGTCACTTTGTTGATCTCTCTGTTATCAATGCACAGTCGCAACGACCCATCTTTCTTCTTGACGAAAAGAACCAGAGCTCCCCAAGGCGAAGAACTCGGCCGAATAAAACCCTTATCTAATAGATCCTGCAACTGCGTCTTCAACTCTTTCATCTCTGTAGGGGCCATCCTGTACGGAGCCTTAGAAATAGGAACCGTACCCGGAACTAGATCAAGCACAAACTCTACATCTCTGTCCGGCGGTAAACCCGGCACATCATCCTCAAATACATCAGAGAACTCTCTCATCAATTTGAACATAACATTCATACACAATAGACGTCGGGCACAACACATCTCCCGAAGGCAATACAACACTAAACTGGAGGGAAAGATTAGAAAGAACTATACCCAAAGATCTCAAAAATAGTTTAGACATAAAAGAATGAGTAGCACCTGTATCAATCAATGTCGTAGCTACTCTGCCTGAAATTAAAATAGTGCTAGAGATCACAGAAGAATCATGGTTTATACCTTCCTTCGTCATGGTAAAGATGCGACCATGCACCTTCTCCTTGCTCGATCCTCTTGGGCAGTCCTTGGCAATATGGCCTGCAGTGCCACATCTGTAGCATGTATTAGTACCAAACCTGCACTCACCCCTGTGAGGCTTACTGCACTTGGGACACAATGGCTTCTCTGGATCAGATAAAACAGTTGGTGCTTTAGAACTCGGCTCTAACTTGCCTTTCCCTTTAAAATGGTCGTTTCCTCTTTGGCTCGAACTTTGACCTCTTTGAGCAACAAACTGCTGCCTCGCCTGTCTCTCTCTGGCAATGTCTTTCTCATCTTGCTCATCCAACAAAGCCTTAGACACAATCTCTTTGAATGTCACCGCCTTCGACATATTGATGTCCCTTCTGATTTCTGCTCGAAGGCCTCTAATGAAATGAGCACCCTTGTCTTTGTCATTGGAGGCAATATACGGAGCAAACAGACAGCCCTCTTCAAACTTCAGAATATACTCATCAACATTCATACCTCCTTGACGAAGCTCTAAAAA
>NC_133316.1:7883881-7932338 GCF_012295235.1 Primulina huaijiensis | reverse complement strand
AATCATAAACCCATACCATAAACTTCATAAAGCTAACACACTCTAAATACCCAAGACTTCTCCCAACACCATAAACCAAGAAATAATCAAAGCCACAAGCTTACCTTAGCTCCTTGAACTCAAAATAACCTTGTTCTCTCTTCAATAATCCAACAAGAAGCTTGAATCTAAGAAATAAAAGAAAGAAAATGGAACCCTAGCTTCCCTTGAGCTGAAGAAATCGAGAATGAGGAGAGAAATGAGGGAAAAGTGAACCAACTCATGTATTTAAGCACTTAAATCGAAAAACACGACTTTACTGTTCACGGACCGCGGGTGCGCTATCCCTTGCACCGCGGGTGCGCTATGCCTTCGGCACCTCATCCAAAAATCTGAAACAGTAGACCGCGGGTGCGCTACATTTTGGAGTGCGGGTGCACTCTGGTCACCGCGGGTGCACTGAACAATAGAGTGCGGGTGCACTCTGGTTACTCTGCGCACAGCTTCTCCAAAGATTGCCTCTGAAACGCCTCTTCCCTTCATAATTTGGAAAAATGGTACACTACAAAGTTGTATCTCTATGTCTTTTCTTGAACCTTTCCAAATATCAGATCATTTGGAGGTCTGAGTAAAAATTTATGCTAAATCTCTCAACATGTGTCACTGGAGGAATGTCGAAACACACGACACATTTCGGGGCACTTTTGGCTTACCTTCCACAATGATTTGAACAAAACTCAAAATAAGAAAGTTACACCTCTATTCTTATCTAACCACTCCAATTGGCCTCATAATAATTGGATCAACATACGAATTACCATGAATTAAATCGCAACGATGCTACAACAACTACACAACAACTATAAACAATAATACTATAAACCATATATCACAACTCTTAACATCAAAACTATACATAAACTTAACCAAATAGTCCATAAGCATACAAAATCTTAAACCGTACCGTTCACCAGGCTTGGATATTACAAAAGATTTTTAAGACTATTTACTTATGCTTTTGAGAGGTTTAGTGTGAGCTATACTTTTCAAACTTATTGCTTTTAGGTTTGGTAAACATGCGACGATTTCATTTTATGGCTATTGCACTTGATTTTTAAAATGCTAGGTGGTTGGTATTTTAATTTTAAAAGGGTAAAATATTTTAATATTTTCATGAGGTTTGAGTACATGGCCGAAAATTGAGTGTTTATAAAAAAAAATTCCTAGTACTTTTAAAGCAATAAAAAAAGGCAGGACGTTTCATTAAATCCCTCATTTTGGTTGAGATTCAAAGTTTAAATCAAGCCCATTAAAAGGATAATTAAAGGAAAGTTTAATAATTCCTTGCCTTCCAACAACGGTGGTTGCATGATGAACGCTACCCGCGATCAGTGTCTCGCTCATAATTTTAGGGAGGCCTGGACGCCGGAAAGCTGTGGCTTTTACTGACATATTTGATGTGAACTACGTGGAACTCCCATGAATTCGGCTCATATTATTGGGAGATCTAACGGCGACCGTCCATTAAGGTTCAATATTGATGGGCCGGGCTCAACAAGTGAAGAGAAAGGGGATCATAGTATTGGACCCTCCTCAAACGTGAGGCAAAATTACGTAAGGGTTGCAAGGAGTTGCAATTGGGCTCTACCTTTTGGAAGTTATGATTGGTTGTTATTATTTGAGATCATAATTTTTCTATTGGACCTTGCTTACTCACTAAGGAAATTGGATTTCCCGTTTGTCATCAGAGGGCGGTGAAAATGTCAAAATATTGGGAGGCAATTAGTAAAAACAAAAGTCCATATTTTACGTCTTACAAAATATTTTAAAATAGTCGGTAACGTTTATTCTGTTTCCAAATCAGTATATTTATGATTTCTTCACGTAATTCAAATCTTTTATTAAAACAAGCTAACCAAACACTAATTTTCAAGATTGGCTGGGAAAATTGTTCTAAATTCGGAGAAAATAGCGTACACACTAATGCCAGTCTTGCTGAACTGACAAAGCATGCAAAATGGTAGGACCATAGGATGCAAGCTAAAGTGTAATATGATCCCTTCTATGTCAAATGAACTGTAGAGACATTTTTAAGGAAATGTTGAATGCTGTTGACATTCGAATACACATGCAAGAGTTGCATGATTCATTAAACTCGTACAATGATGTACACTACTTTCAAGGAGCTCATGACCACACGCATGCAAGATAGGGCTTTGGCCCATGAGCGTGATGTACGTATGATTGAGTCTATTGAGAAGGTGGTGGGCCTGGAATTTGACAAAGCCCGATAATTCAGAAGATGTTTGATTCACTGCAAGAAGCCTGGGCATAAGAAATTTTCTGGGCCAGAAATGTTTTGGCAATGATAAGTGAATGTCCAAGAAAACATGATTTCAACGACAACAAAAAGAAAACATGATAGTCTAAATAAAACACATTTTTTTCACCTTAGGCTAGGACAGATTTCCCAAATACGGATCCACATGCTAGTGGGAGAGGGCATGTTTGACTCGTCAGACATAAACTCTCTAAGAGACATGTGAGTCCTGTCTGAAAGAAAAAATGACCAAGGCCCATTTCCTAGGGAAAGTAGAACGTGCACATGATCTGTTGGATTTTATTCATACATATGTGTGTGGCTCGCTAAGTGTTAGCACGAGATTTGGCCATTCCTACTTCATTACCATTATTGAGGACCATTCGAGATTTGGGTATGTGTATTTAATGAAATACAAGTCTGAAGCTTTTGAAAAGTTCAAAAATTCAGAGCAGAAGTAGAGAAACAGTTAGAAAAGAGTATTAAAACACTACGATTAGATCAAGGTGGAGAATACTTGAGTACTGAGATTTACAACTACCTTAAAGAGAATGAGATTCTCTCATAGTAGACTCCGCCTGCCACACCCCAGTTAAATGGTGTGTTAGAACGTCGTAATCGGACATTGATGGACATGGTCCGATCTGTGATAGGATTCACTGAGTTGCCGCCATCCTTTTGGGGATATGCGCTTGAAACATCGGCAAGGTTGTTGAATCAAGTCCATACAAAGGCAGTGGATAAAACTCCATATGAGATATGGATGGGAAAACCGACCAAATATTCTTATCTAAGAATATGGGGATCCCCTACTTACGTGAAGCATGCAGTGGGAGACAAATTGGATAGTAGTTCCAATTTGTGCTACTTTGTTCGATATCCAAAGAATTCTGTTGGATATTATTATCCCAGTGAAACAAAGGTGTTTGTTTCAAGGAATGTCACCTTCTTAGAGAAGGAGTTTCTATTGGATAGATAAGGCGGGATGATAGAACTCGATGAGATTCGAGAACCACCTACTACACTGTGGGGTCCTTAAATCCTTATCGTGATTACAATGCAATTTGATTAGGGTTAATTAATTACAGTTGAAAACGAGTTTAAAATTTATTTACAATGAGCCCTAAATATGTTATTTGAATACTAAAAATAGTGTTTCATCTCACATCATAAAATCTGCCCACATATAAGTAAAACAACTCATAGAACAATAAATCATATCCTCGAGACATGCCCCGGTATATAGATACATATATATACTGAGAAAACATAAACCTCAGCTCAAATTGTAACTCCCTCCAGAAGCAC
This sequence comes from Primulina huaijiensis, assembly GCF_012295235.1. Taxonomy (NCBI): domain Eukaryota; kingdom Viridiplantae; phylum Streptophyta; class Magnoliopsida; order Lamiales; family Gesneriaceae; genus Primulina; species Primulina huaijiensis. The sequence continues at coordinate 7,928,731 of NC_133316.1, read as the reverse complement.
CCTCTCCGGCCTCCTGATATCCTGGAGTACTTGTCATTGTCTACATACAAAGAAAAACAACCCCATCTGGGGTGAGCAAAGCTCAGTCTGAAGCAACCATAATATATACCACAGATATCTAAACAATGATATATGATATGCAATGCATGTATGTCGTGGAGGTATCAGTTCAAATGCCCATCCACTGAGCACATGTCAGAATCAATCGAATAGCTATCAAATCAATGCTCGAGCTGGCACATCGGCCTCAATCAGGGATACTCATATGATAACGTCGAGAAAGAGTCATCAAATCCCAAATCTCAATCAATCATCGGGGACACAAATGACTATACTTTAAGGGTCATGTAATACCAAACATAGCATTGTGTTCACAAACCCCATAATCAAATCAAATCATATCAGGGTATCCAAGGATCAAAGCTTAACGTGCATGTCATGTATGCCACATCAACTCAACAAATAAGGCATATAGACATGTATCTCAATCCAATCAATCAAACATATATCATATAATACAGATATATGTCGTATGTTACCCGGTCGCAACATACCTCAATTCTTCTTTTCCAATTGATGTAGCTTGGAGAATGCAGTATAATAATCTATCTACATCAATAACATATTCATAATTCAAAATCAATATCAATAATATAAGTTTCAAATATCTTTTGAAACTTCAAAAAGTCATAGCAAAGTCAAATCATAGCATAATTCAATTCCGACTTCAAAACTTAGTTTCTTATCGATTATTTTACCGCATCTATTTATCAGAATTAATAATAACTGACAAATAATTCTTCAATCTCAATCCAACGATTAAAATTCCATAATTATAATAAATTGAGAATAATTTAAAATAACATCACTATAATCACCTCTTCTTCGTTAAAATCATACATTTTTCAACAAGCTTCAATTTCTGTATGATTTCACAATTTACACAGTTATGCACAACTTGCTCAGATAGAATAATCTTTCCTGCTGGCGTGGCTATCGACAATGTATCATACAACGGAGTACAGATAATACCATGAGATGCAACAAATGCATGAGATATGAATGAGTGAGATGGTCCTGTAACAAGTAACACACGTGCAGGATAATCGCAAAACATGCAAATACCTGCAATCACACCACCAGGAGCTTCTTTCGCCTGATCTTCGGTCATAGCATACACTCTAACTTGAGGAAGAACTTGGGTACTTTGACTACCAGGTCCTCGATATCGTGGAACATTCGACTGTTGGAAAGAGAGAAGAGGAACAGCAGGTCTCATCATACTGGGGCCACCCTTAAATCCTGACTGGGGTTGAGAAGAAGTCGTACCCCTATTCAGATATACACGAGAGAAATGACCTCTCTGTCCACACTGATAACAAGTACCAAACATACCTCGACACTGCTCGATAGTATGTTTGCCTCCACAATGGCTACAATAAAGAGCAATCACGGGACTCCCTCTCTGGGATCCACTAGAACTCAAAGAAGATGAAGAAATAGTTGAACCAGTCTTCTTAAACTTCCTACCTCTCGGACGCAAGGTAGGCTGCTGAGCTGTCACCGGAGGTGGAGTAGTATACTGTGGACCTCCTCGCCTTAATCCAGCTTCGGCTGCTTTTGCTCATTCAACTGCCTCTGCATAGCTCGTAGGCAAACCAGAAATGACAAAAGTATATATAGCAGGATGCAATCCATTCACAAACCTGTTATATTTTGCTTTTGCATTCGCCCCTACATGAGGAGCATACTTCAACAAATTAGAAAACTTCGAAGCATATTCTGCAACAGTCATCGTTCTCTGCTGCAGACTATTGAATTCATTCTCTTGAGAAGTATAATAAGGAAGGGAATACTTGAAACGTCTACTTATTCGTTTTCTTAAAACGTGCTAAATTTATTATTTTATTTTTTTCGGTCTATACATATACATATAAAAAAATACTTTTGTACCATTTTTAAAATAAACCTCCAACTAGTACTTGAAAATCAAAAGGGAAAATAGTCAAAACAGTAAATCGTAAATGGTTTTATAAAACCTAAAAAACAATAAATGTTGAAAAGAGTAGCCCATACTAAACCTCTCAAAATCTCTCAAAAAGCATAAATAATATGTCGTAAAAATCTTTAACTTAAAATCATAAACTTAAATGCGGAAATAGAAGCGCTGGTCCTCGGGTTATGTGCACCGACAGTCCAGCAAGTCACTCGTCAACACCTCCAATATCATAGTTATTTATATCACCTACATCATACACACCAAGTGAGTCTAAAGACTCAACACGTCCTATATATCTTTGATAACAAGTAATACGTAATACAGTTAACACATAACAGTGAAAAATACTCGTACTTAAAATATCATTTTCTTAATAATGCATAAACTTTAAACTTAAACATTTAAAAAAAACATAAACATATCACATAAACATATTCATATTCATATCCATATCCATTTTTATATTTATGTTCATGTTTGCTGAATTCAGATCGTGATTGTGACTCGTATTCTTGATCCTATTGGGCGATGGATCCATCTAAAGAAAACCACAGTACTGGGCGGCGGGGGACACCAGCAACACTCTCACCGGTCAACTGGGCCTTGGCCTACGTATTAACATATTCGTATTTGTATTCGTATTCGTATCCGTATCCAAGGAATCTCGATCGTCGGGCTCCCACTGGGAACATAACCCTCACGATATTTCCAACATGTAGTAGTCACAATTCCTTCACATCCTTCAACATGTTATCACCACTTAATAAAAACATGTATATCTTATCATTTTATTTTGAAACCAAGCATGCAACATATCTTTTAAATGTCCAACTTAATCCTTAATAATCCATGAACATTTGAAAATCATATTTCAACATATAAAAATTCATAAACATGTTACATAATCATATTAGGATATTAAACAGCAAATAGGGCATTGCTATGACGTTTACTAATTTTCCTGTGTAAAAAGACCGTTTTACCCCTGGACGTGACATTTTACGTTTTTGAGGTTTTCTTGATTTTATTGACTCTAGCATGTCCCAAATAATTATTTAAGCCTAAATTAAAATTCCCATAATTTTATTTAGCTTCAAAACTAGACTTTTTAATTAATTCGTAATTAATCGTTTTGAAGGCGTTTTAATTCCGAAAAATTCCAAACTTTAATATAAAATTCCTAAATTCTAAATTTAGTATTTTTATATTATTTTAGCCCCCATTAACCACGACTTGACCCCCGTGAGCCATTTTTTGATTTATTTTATTTTAGAAACCCTAATATGACACCAAATCTTCGACCCCGAGCCAACTTTTGATTTTATCGAGTCACCCCCGACCCATAATGAACCAGACCCTGACCAACACCCTTAGGTACCCTACTGGAACCTAAGAACCCAATGGAAACCATCCTTAGCCCCTTAATCGAACCATAACAGCCCTCCCATGTAGTGGCCGAGAACTCCTAAGTGGACAAAGACTCATGTTTAGATGTCTAGGACTCTAGCCCATGACTTGGCTCTCTAACCAGCCTCTCCAGCACTCGCCTAGGACCCTTAGGACGCATCCTGACACAGCCTTCAAACCCCAGGCCGAGACCCACGAACCCGAGCAAACTCTGAACCCTACGCGCCCCACTACAGTTCTCATGTAGGAGTCCTTGCTGTCAAGGACTCCTCCCAAGCCCCTTAGCTCGAGTCATAGCGTGGCTAGGACTCTTCCCTTGACCCCCCCTATGACCTTGGCTAGCCGTGGAGAGAAGACATGACCAAGCCAAGCCGTGATGACACAAAACCGAATCGTGTACCCCATGACAGCAACCTGTGCACCAGCTTGAGTCTTGTGGCTCGTGTGTGGTGTTTAGGTGACATTTTAGGAGTCTTAATTTACGTATAACAGTGCTTGATCAATACCTACATCATGGTAGCCCTCATAGCATACAAAAACATGAATTTGAGAATGAAAACCTTGCTTGAAATTCCATGTTACATACCAAAAACGAAAATACTGTTAGAGTAGGTGCACGTCGAGCCAAGTGTTGGCCGAGTGTTCACAATGAAACTCTATGTATAAACAGTCTTTATTTTAATAATATTTGAAATTATTGTTTTGGCACTTCTTTATCCGTATACCAATGCTAGTTGCATAGATAAAGTCCTTGAATATACAAATAGTAGAAAGAATATGAGATGCTCATATGATGTGTATATTGAAACTCATATTTGCAATACTGTATATTCTAAACAGTTCCTAGTCGATTCAGCCGCCGCAAGAAGGATATAGGCCGCTCGAGTTCGAGACTATTATCTGCGATGTGAGTACCATGTTTCATTGGTAAGGGACATTGTGATGTCCAAACATGCAGATAGGTGCTCCTGGTAGAGTGCACTGAACAACCCTCCATAAAGGACTTTCCAAGTGGTTCTCACTTATCGGGTGGAAACGTCCAAGTTTATGGTTGTACACCATTAGTCCTTATGACCCGGGACAACATTGAGACTCTATATGCTAGCATTGCACTTTGACTTGTTTACCGACTCTCATGGGGTCATCAGGTGGCAAGGTTGGGTGTTCTGTCGAAACATATAGGAGTCGATGCATTGTAGTCGGAGATTCACCGCTTACCTTCGGGTATGGATATCCTATATGATCTCATGTGTATGTAGTTTGAAATCTCTGATCAGAGTATGGTGGTAATTATGAAAGGGGTTTCATAGATTACACCATCGATGCAACTACGACATGACACATAGTGTCGATTCATTGACAACTCTCGATATACCAATGGTTGTAGAATCGGTCGGGATATATGAGTTGAAGGGACCGTACTGTACGCTAACCATAATAGAATGGTTCTTGCAGGCACTATCATTTGATACCTAGGGAATCATGTAAGCGATGCAACTAGGCGTTTAACATGATTGATTGGGTACTATCAGACTTGAGTTCTGACGTTCTTGTTATCAAGGAGTTGATAAATAAGAATGGAGCAATTGGGGTATGCTCAAATAAGGAAATGTTTAGTCCGAATCACATGGAGATGTGAACCCACAGCTAGTTGTATCAATGAACCATTGAGGGTCACAAAAGTGTNGGTACGTCTTATTCCTAGACTTCGGTCCTGTCTGTATCGAATGTCTACAATCGGAGTCGATCTTCTCCTATGCTTCGATACCACCGAACATCTAGAAAGTTTGGCAAATCTGCCAATGACTCTCCTATCTCAATGCGTGCAAATAAATCAAGATAAAGCACAAGCATAGCAAGGTATAGAAATCTAGTATGTGATTTTGGGAAACTCGAATCAAATCTAACTCGAGTTGTATCTTCCCTAATCAACATGAATTATACCTTTCTTTCTGTCAATCTGACTCTATCGAAGTCTCGAACTCAAGGCCTGTCAATACTCAATCTGGGAATGACAATATCGAGGAGTACAATATCAATATACCGATCAAGTCAATACTGGATATAATTAGAATTAAATCAAATTCTGTTTCGACAGCATAACTGCACAATCTCAATATACCCTAACAATACAGATCAACAGATATCCGTTCTCGCAACTCATAATCAATAATAATACAAATCTGATATCAAATCTCAGTCAAATCAACTCTGAAATTCATAACAATTCTATACGGTATCCGTTCTTCAATCCGGTTTCGATTATCTGATTTCTACTACGTCAAGAGCACCATATATGAATCATATCTGATTCTGACAATACCATAATTTCAGATCATATCAAAACTTAAGAAAACTTACGTCCGGTTGAAGCCTGCGTCGATAGGAACACAGTACTGAAGTCGGATTCAAAATCAGACGGACGAATCTTTCACAAATCACAAATATAGAAGATAAATTCTGAAGGCGTGAACATATATATATATGACAAGTTGCATGGCTAGAATACGTGTCATCATTTTTCACAACTTTCAGGCGGCGCTCGGGCGGTAACCGATTACCGCTCGGGCGCGGAATGTCCTGCCCGAGTGCTCGACTTGTTACACACTGGCGCTCGGGCGGTCATTTTTTACCGCTCGGGCGCCAGACGTTCTGTCCAAAAACCACCTGATGATGCACTGGCGCTCGGGCGGTCATTTTCTACCGCACGGGCGCCAAAGGTTCTGTACAAAAGATTAGTCTTGTGATGTACCGACGCCCGGCTACCCCACTTGAGTTCCTAAAATCTCGTTTCTGTCCAATAATTAATGTCTGATTACCGTGATTAAATCTCGGGCATTACATAAACACTAGTGGACCTAGTAGAGTCCAAATAATTAAATTAATTCAAGTGTTGGATTAATTAAATTACATTGGGCCTTGTAGAGCCCAATTAGAAATAATAATTTAACTAGTGAGCTTGAGTAAATTCAAGTAAAGTTTAAATGGTCTCAAATGTGTTTGAGATATTTAAATAAAAGTCCATGGGCTTTGTAATTGTTACAAACCCAAATAGATTGCATGCATAGGAGATGAAAGGGTGGGAGACAACTTTTTGTATAACCAAGGCATGACATGCACATGCTTAACTCAACTTTTTCAAGGACCAAGAAAAGTCTTCCAACCTCATTCTACACACCTTGATGGCCGAAACTTTCTTCAAAATTTCTCTCCAATTTTTCTCTTCATTTTGGTTGAGGAAAATATACTCTTCTCAATGAAAAATACTCTAATTTTTCTAGTGCAAAATTAGAGTGGTTCTAATTTGTTAGTGGTAGACCTAATTTGAAGAAAGGAGTCCAAGAACAAGGAAGCTTGAAGATTTGCCTTGCCCTTCAAGAGCTTAGTTGTATATCAACTAAGTTGGAGCCAACATCAATCTTATAAGATTGATAGGTATTTTTCTTAAACACACTATGCATGTCATTTTTGTGTTTTCGTATTTGCGACACTACTAGTAGGTGCTCGATTTTGTTATTTTTGAAACAAAAATTTTGAAACTTCCGTTGCGCTACCGGCACCGTAACCGATCCAATTTCAAGTGGTATCAGAGCTATGGTTACAATTTTAGTGTAGCAAATACATGATATTATATTGAGGTCGATTTCTAACCGCATGAGTTGAAATTTTGCAACAAAAATCAAGGCAATGTGAGGGGTTTTTCGGGCAGCATTTTGCTGCCCATTTTGGACAGCTCGGGCTGCCCGAGGAGCTGCCCATTTTGGGCAGCAAGGGCAGCCCCGAACCCCCATATGATTTTAATTAAAAAAAAAAAATTTGGTAAGTTGGCCGGAATCCGGCGACGGCGATGACGACTAGGGTTTCCAAAAGTGTTTTGGATTATCAAAGTGTCATGGGCCTTGAAGTTGTTGGGCCATTGGATGGCTAACATATTTGTGAAATTTAAATGGGCCAAAATGTTTTTAGTGAAAAATGATTTTTTGGGCCCTTAAGTTTAAATTTACAAAAATTGCAAATATTTTCTCATGAAATAAATAATTGTATTTGGACTTTAATTATTTATAGTAAATTGTTATTTACAAGAAATTCGGTTATAAATAAATTAATTGGAAAGTAGACAAATGAGTTTTTATATTTTGTTAATTTAGTTTATAATCGTGGCGGTTAGTGATTGGATCAAGATATATAATATTGGATCAATTGATTATTGAGATAAATAATTGATGGTGTATGATATGTGATATTATGCATGAAGGATGATCAAAAGTCCAAGCCCAATTTGCTAGGTGTATGCTAGGATATTTTGTGTTGAATGATTGTAATAATTATCAAATTTAAAGTGGGCTTGGTTTATGGTCCGTTCCCACCCCATGAGATGTATCCCTATTTGCCATGGATATTTATTTGTAAATATTAGTATAGTGGAAGATCAAGATTGGAAGATGGTGGCCTTGATGATTATGAAGATCGAAAACGTGTAAATATTGGAAGCATATGTAATAGTTGCATTTGCATCCCATGCATTTCCCTAGGATTGGATCTAGGCCCGTGTTTAGCTCACACGGGCCATTAGTATTGGGGCGATTGATCATCCTTGTTTGTTTACTGTTTATAATATATGCATGATATGTTATAAATAATGAGTATGTGCGTTATTATTATGATAATAACAAAGTTGCATGAATCCGGCAAACATACGATCAAACATGGCGAGCTTTTAAAATAAAATTAATGATGAGACATTTCAAAATTAAAAACCCTCATTTTGAATAAGATTCAAAATTAATATCAAGCCCGAAAAGGGGAATTATAAAGTTGTTTATAATTTCCATGTCTTCCATCGACAATGGGTGCATGATGAACGCTACCCGTGTTCGGGGCTCGGCTCATATTATTGGGGGGGCCTTGGGTGCCGGAAAGCTGTGACATCCATTGACATGGTGATGTGAACTACGTGGAACTCCCATGATTTCGGCTCATATTATTGAGGGAACTCATGGCGACCGTCCATTAAGGTTCAATATCGATGGGTAAGGCTTGACACGTGAAGATGAACGACGTCATATTATTGGGTCCTAATCAAACGTGAGACAAAAGTTTACGTTAAGGGTTGCATGGAGATGCAATTGGAAACTACCTTTTAGGAATTGTGATTGGCTGATATTATTCGGGATCATAATTCGCTAATTTGACCTTACGTACCTACTGAGGAAAGGAGTTTCCCGTTTTCACTAGAGGGTAGTGAAAATGTCAGAACATTGGGAGCGAAAATTTATGAAGTAAAAGTCCATACTTCATATCTTACTAAATATTTTAAAATAGTCACTAACATTTATCTGTTTTATTCTTCAGTACAAATTGTGACAAGTCTTCGATTCGCAATCCGCTATCTGCAATACTCAAAAAACACATATTAACTGGACTTAATTACCTCACTTGGCTAAGAAACCCGAAAAAACGTCTTGAATTCGGAAAGGATAGCGTATACACTTACTGAGTCGCCCCCTGTTGAGGCTCCGACTGACTTCACTCCTGAGGAATTGCAGACTTACAAGGAATGGTGTGACCATGACTTGAAAGCCAAAGAGTTATATGCAGGCTTCTATGAATGATGAGAAGTCGGTTCTTTATGTGGGTTCTTCATCTGGTACGGAGATTGGTCCACATGGGAAGGGAAAGAAGCGTTCTTTCAAACATCCCAAGAAGAACGTGCCCTTGAAGAGGCAAGCTCCGAATCCCGTTGGGGCAGCTACACCAGTTAAAGCTGACGAGACTGTTGACATCTATCATCACTGCAAGAAGCCTGGACGTTGGAGGCGTAACTGCAGGGAATATCTTGCCCAGAAAGGTTCTGGAAATGGTATGTTCTATATCAAAGTAAACATTTCAATTAACTCTACTTCTTGGGTATTAGATGCCGGCTGTGGCTCACATCTCTGTAATGAGTTGCAGGTGATGGGAAGAAGTAGGAGACTAAGGGAAGGTGAGACCTTCTTGAGGATGGGCAATGGAGCAAGAGTTGCTGCCAAGGCCGTAGGAGATGTTTGTTTACTTTTGAACAATGACTTTAAGTTAATTTTAAGAGATGTTTTGTTTATACCAGATTTGGTGAAAAACATTGTTTCCATTTCTATGCTTGATAAAGATGAATTTTCTTGTTTATTTAGCAAAGGTATTTGCAACATTTACAAGAATGAATGTTTAATTAATACTGGAGAACTTGAAAACGATCTCTACAACTTAAAATTGAAAGATATTCCACTAAACAATATCCAAGCTATAACAACAACAAACAAGCGAAAACAAGATACTCTAAATTCGGCACAATTATGGCATGCTCGATTAGGACATATTTCCCTAAGAAGGATGAACAAGTTAGTGGGAGTGGGCATGTTTGATATGTCTGATATTAATGCTCTCACGACTTGTGAATCCTGTCTGAAAGGAAAGATGACCAAAATTCCCTTTAAGGGCCATGTGGAGCGAGCCAAGAGCGAGCCAAAGGGTTATTGGATTTGATCCATACCGATGTGTGCGGTCCGCTTAGCATCACCAATAAGCATGGACATGCCTACTTCATCACCTTTACCGATGAATTTTCGAGGTATGGGTATGTGTATTTGATGAAATACAAGTCTGAAGCCTTTGAATGGTTCAAAGAATTCAGAAGTGAAGTAGAGAAACAATTGGGACGAAGCCTCAAGACACTTTGATCGGATCGAGGTGGTGAGTACTTGAGTGCCGAGTTCCAAGAGTATCTTAGGGAGAATGGGATTCTCTCGCAGTGGACTCCGCCCGCTACACCGCAGTTGAATGGTGTTTCGGAGCGTCGTAACCGAACTTTGATCGACATGGTTCGATCTATGAAGGGGTTCACGGAGTTGCCGCCATCCTTTTAGGGATATGCGCTTGAGACAGCGGCACTGTTGTTGAACCATGTCCATTCAAAGGCAGTTGATAAGACACCATATGAGATATGGATGGGTAAGTCTCCCAAATATTCTTATCTTAGAATATGGGGGTGCCCTGCTTATGTGAAGCAGGTAGTGGGAGATAAATTGGATAGTCGATCCACTTTATGTTACTTTGTGGGTTATCCAAGGAATTCAGTTGGATATTATTTCTATCATCCCCAAGAAACAAAGGTGTTTGTTTCTAGGAATGCAACTTTTTTGGAAAAAGAATTTCTATTGGATAGAAAAGGGAAGACGATAGAACTCGAAGACGTTCGAGAGACACCCACAATTGAAGAACCCACACCCGAAGAGCCAAGAGAGGAGATACGAGCTCCTAGAAGATCCGAGAGAGTCTCGAGACCACCTATGAGGTATGGTCTGCTTCTTGAAGAGGGCCATGATGAGCTTATCCATGGATGTGATCCAATGACCTTCAAGGAGTCTTTATCTGATTCCGATTCATCCAAGTGGCTTGAAGCAATGGAATCTGAGATGAATTCCATGCATTCGAACCAAGTGTGGAATCTCGTGGATCCACCTGAGGAAATTGTTCCTATAGGGTGTAAATGGATTTACAAGAGGAAACTTGGGGCGGATGGGAAGGTATTGACCTTCAAAGCGCGATTGGTGGCAAAAGGATATACTCAAAGACAAGGAGTTGACTTTGAGAAAACTTTTTCTCCAGTTGCAATGTTCAAGTCGATAAGGATATTGCTAGTCATAGCAGCATTGTATGACTATGAGATATGGCAGATGGATGTTAAGACAGCCTTTCTTAATGGGGATATTAAGGAAGAAATTTACATGTCTCACCCTGAAGGGTTTACATCTATCGGATGTGAGCATATGATATGCAAACTTCAGAGATCTATTTATGGTCTAAAGTAGGCATCTAGGAGTTGGAACCTCATATTCGATAGTACAATCAAAGAGTTTGGTTTTACTAAGAATCCTGAGGAACCCTGTGTGTATAAGAAGCACAGTGGGAGTGCTGTGACATTCCTGGTGCTTTATGTTGATGACATTCTACTCATTGGGAATGTTGTAGGAATGTTGCAATCAACTAAAATATGGTTAGCAAGTAAGTTCTCGATGCAGGACTTGGGTGAAACATCTTTTGTATTGGGAATACAGATCTATAGAGATAGATCAAGAAGATTGCTTGGTCTCACCCAGTCCACATACATTGATACCATCGTGAAGCGGTTCTGGATGGATGAGTCCAAGAGAGGACATCTTCCAATCTGTCATGGCGTGTCCCTATCCAAGTCTATGTCTCCCAACACTGATGTAGAGATAGCGACGATGACAAGCATTCTTTATGCATATGCGATTGGTAGCATCATGTATGAGATGATATCTACACGTCCTGACGTGGCTTTCGCACTAAGTGTAGTGAGTAGATATCAGTCGAACCCTGGTCTTCCACACTGGAAAGCTGTGAAAGACATCCTCAAGTATTTGAGAAGGACCAATAAGTTGTTCTTGGTCTATGGGGGTGGAGAACTGAAATTGGAAGGCTATACCGACTCTAACTTCCAAAGCGATATCGATGACTCGAAGTCAACCTCTGGGTTTGTATTCATGCTCAATTGTGCTGCTGTCTGTTGGAATAGTTCCGAGCAAGACAGTACTGCGGATTCCACCACTGAGGCCGAATACATTGCTGCATCAGCTGCAGCAAAGGAGGCTGTTTGGATAAGGAATTTCGTCCAAGAGTTGGCCATCATTCCTAATGTAGTTGCTCCTGTCCCGGTGTTTTGTGATAACACGGGAGCTATAGCTCAAGCAAAGGAGCCAAGGTCTCATCAGAAATCTAAACATGTATTGAGAAAGTACCACATCCTCCGAGAGATTGTGGAAAGAGGAGAAGTGTCGATACCTACATCATGGCAGCATTCATAGCATACAAAAACATGAATTTGAAATCAAAACCTTGCTTGAAATTCCATGTTACATACAAAAAACAAAAATACTGTTAGAGTAGGTGCACGTCGAGCCAAGTGTTGGCCGAGTGTTCACAATGAAACTCTATGTATAAACAGTCTTTATTTAAATAATATTTGAAATTATTGTTTTGGCACTTCTTTATCTGTATACCCATGCTAGTTGCATAGATAAAGTCCTTGAATATACAAATAGTAGAAAGAATATGAGATGCTCATATGATGAGTATCATGAAAATCATATTTGCAATATTGTATATTCTAAACAGTTCCTAGTCGATTCAGCCGCCGCTAAAAAGGATAAAGGCTGCTCGAGTTCGAGACTAGTATCTGCGATGTGAGTACCATGTTTCATTGGTAGGGGACATTGTGATGTCCAAGCATGCAGGTAGGTGCTCCTGGTAGAGTGCACTGAACAACCCTCCATATAGGACTTTCCAAGTGGTTCTCACTTATCGAGTGGAAACGTCCTAGTTTATGGTTGTACACCATTAGTCCTTATGACCCGGGACAACATTGAGACTATATATGCTAGCGTTGCACTTTGACTTGTTTACCGACTCTCATGGGGTCATCAGGTGGCAAGGTTGGGTGTTCTGTCGAAACATATAGGAGTCGATGCATTGTAGTCGGGGATTCACCGCTTACCTTCGGGTATGGATATCCTATGTGATCTCATGTGTATGTAGTTTGAAATCTCTGATCAGAGTATGGTGGTAATTATGAAAGGGGTTTCATGGATTACACCATCGATGCAACTACGACATGACACATAGTATCGATTCATTGACAACTCTCGATATACCAATGGTTGTAGAATCGGTCGGGATATATGAGTTGAAGGGACCGTACTGTACGCTAACCATAATAGAATGGTTCTTGCAGGACTAACTATCATTTGATACCTAGAGAATCATGTAAGCGATGCTGCTAGGCGTTTAACATGATTGGTTGGGTACTATCAGATGAGTTCTTACGTTCTTGTTATCAAGGAGTTGATAAGTAAGAATGGAGCAATTGTGGTATGCTCAAATAAGGACATGTTTAGTCCGGATCACATGGAGATGTGAACCCACGGCTAGTTGTATCATTGAACCATTGAGGGTCACACAAGTGCTAACTTTCTAGATCCCGTTGAGAAGTAAAATAGTTCAATGTGTTGAACGGCTTATAAAGGAGTTTATAAGCGTAAGGAAAAATAGAAGTATGACTTCTATAAGGAGAATGTAACATTTAATTTATGAATGTGTTCCTAAATTAAAAGTTGGCCAAACAAATAATGTATTTGAAAATTGTGATTTTCATAAACATTATTATCGACTAAATTAAATAAATTCAAGTGTTGAATTAATTAAACACTAGTGGACCTAGTAGAGTCCAAATAATTAAATTAATTCAAGTGTTGGATTAATTAAATTACATTGGGCCTTGTAGAGCACAATTAGAAATAATAATTTAACTAGTGAGCTTGAGTAAATTCAAGTAAAGTTTAAATGGTCTCAAATATGTTTGAGATATTTAAATAAAAGTCCATGGGCTTTGTAATTGTTACAAACCCAAGTAGATTGCATGCATGGGAGATGAAAGGGTGGGAGACAACTTTTTGTATAACCAAGGCATGGCATGCACATGCTTAACTCAACTTTTTCAAGGACCAAGAAAAGTCTTCCAACCTCATTCTACACACCTTGATGGCCGAAACTTTCTTCAAAATTTCTCTCCAATTTTTCTCTTCATTTTGGTTGAGGAAAATATACTCTTCTCAATGAAAAATACTCTAATTTTTCTAGTGCAAAATTAGAGTGGTTCTAATTTGTTAATGGTGGACCTAATTTGAAGAAAGGAGTCCAAGAACAAGGAAGCTTGAAGATTTGCCTTGCCATTCAAGAGCTTAGTTGTATATCAACTAAGTTGGAGCCAACATCAATCTGTTAAGATTGATAGGTATTTTTCTTAAACTCACTATGCATGTCATTTTTGTGTTTTCGTATTTTCTACACTACTAGAAGGTGCTCGATTTTGTTATTGTTGAAACAAAAATTTTGAAACTTACGTTGCGCTACCGGCACCGTAACCGATCCCCCTTCAAATACAAATAGGTGACACTTATTTTTCCATGTTTTCATGCATAAAATAATATGGTGTGATGATGTAGTGAAGGATGTTAGAGTAGGTGCACGTCGAGCCAAGTGTTGGCTGAGTGTTCACAATGAAACTCTATGTATAAACAGTCTTTATTTTAATAATATTTGAAATTATTGCTTTGGAACTTCTTTATCTATATACCAATGCTAGTTGCATAGATAAAGTCCTTGAATATACAAATAGTAGAAATAATATGAGATGCCCATATGATGAGTATCATGAAACTCATATTTGCAATACTGTATATTCTAAACAGTTCCTTGCCGATTCAGCCGCCGCTAAGAAGGATATAGGCCGCTCGAGTTCGAGACTATTATCTGCGATGTGAGTACCATGTTTCATTGGTAGGGGACATTGTGATGTCCAAGCATGCAGATAGGTGCTCCTGGTAGAGTGCACTGAACAACCCTCCATAAAGGACTTTCCAAGTGGTTCTCACTTATCGAGTGGAAACGTCCTAGTTTATTGTTGTACACCATTAGTCCTTATGACCCGGGACAACATTGAGACTCTATATGCTAGCGTTGCACTTTGACTTGTTTACCGACTCTCATGGGGTCATCAGGTGGCAAGGTTGGGTGTTCTGTCGAAACATATAGGAGTCGATGCATTGTAGTCGGGGATTCACCGCTTACCTTCGGGTATGGATATCCTATGTGATCTCATGTGTATGTAGTTTGAAATCTCTGATCAGAGTATGGTGGTAATTATGAAAGGGGTTTCATAGATTACACCATCGATGCAACTACGACATGACACATAGTATCGATTCATTGACAACTCTCGATATACCAATGGTTGTCGAATCGGTCGGGATATATGAGATGAAGGGACCGTACTGTACGCTAACCATAATAGAATGGTTCTTGCAGGCACTATCATTTGATACCTAGGGAATCATGTAAGCGATGCTGCTAGGCGTTTAACATGATTGGTTGGGTACTATCAGATTTGAGTTCTGACGTTCTTGTTATAAAAGAGTTGATAATTAAGAATGGAGCAATTGGGGTATGCTCGTATAAGGACATGTTTAGTCTGAATCACATGGAGATGTGAACCCACGGCTAGTTGTATCAATGAACCATTGAGGGCCACACAAGTACTAGCTTTCTAGATCCCATTGAGAAGTAAAATAGTTCAATGTGTTGAACGGATTATAAAAGAGTTTATAAGTGTAAATAAAAATGGAAGTATGACTTCTATAACGAGAATGTAATTTTTAATTTGAGGAAATGTTCCTAAATTAAAAGTTGGCCAAACGAGTAATGTGTTTGAAAATTGTGATTTTCATAAACATTATTATGGACTAAATGAAATTAATTCAAGTGTTGAATTAATTAAACCCTAGTGGGCCTAGTAGAGTCAAATAGTTATATTAATTCAAGTGCTGAATTAATTAAGCAACATTGGGCCTTGTAGTGCCCAATTAGAAAATAATTATTTAACTAGTGGGCTTGAGTAAATTCAAGTAAATTTTAATTGGGCTCAAATTTGTTTGAGATATTTAAATAAAAGTCCATGGGCCTTGTAATTGTTACAAGCCCAAATAGAATTGCATGCTTGGGAGATGAAAGGTTGGAGATAACTTTTTGAGTCAATAGGCATGCATGCATTTTGGACACACTTTAACTTTTTCCATAACCCAGAAAAATTTTCTCCTTCTCTCCTCCCAAGCACTTGGCCGAAATTTCCATAGCCTCTCTCCTTCAATTTTTGTTCTTCAATAGTTGAGGAAACAATATTCTTCTCCTTCAAAAATCCTCTTATTTTTCTAGTGCAAAATAAGAGGAGTTCTAGCTAGTTGGTGGTGGGCTTAATATTTGAGCAAGGTGTGCTCAAAGGGAAGCTTGAAGATTTACCATCCTTTCAAGAGCCAAGTTGTAAATTACATCAATCTTTGAGATTGATAGGTAATATTCTAAACACACTATGTATGACAAATTTTGGTGTTTTTATATTTGCTACACAGCTTCGTAGAGGTGTTCGATTTTCTTCTTGAAAATAAAATTTTGAACTTCCGTTGCGTATCAGAACACCTAAAATAGATCCCTTTCAAAGGAAAGAATAAGCGTGCTTTTGCGTATTTAACGCACGATTATTTGTTGACGACGACGAAGAACGGAGCAAGACCTTGGCTTTGAATTCCCTTGAGTTCCACCGATTTTTTTTTTTAAATTGATGATGGTGTGTGCCGTGTGTTTTCGTGGCCAGGGTGGAGAGCAACTTTTAGAATTGTGGCCGTGTAGTTTTGTAGGGTTTTAGGAGATTTAACATATATTATATACTAATTAATCACTAACAAGGCTTTAGGCCTATTAAGCCAACAATTTGGGCCCATTAGTCTTAATTAGGATCTAATTAGAATATTAAAAATAGTTTTGGTAAAAATAGTTTGTAAATTAAATAGCCGGGTTGCTAAATAGTTCATATTTTTGTTGCACCGATAAAATATACGTCCCGGCGTATAAACTCACCCCAAAACCCTCTTATTTTCAAATATGAAAAAAGCATCGCCTTTAATTTAAATAATTAAAAACAATTATTTAATAAAATTATTTTCTATTTTTCAGCCCTCGGTCTCCGTTATTCGATCGTAACTTGAATATCCTTTAAAAATACAGTTTTATGAAAAATGACAATTAAATCATATTAACACAAAATCATGCATGACACAATAATTTAGCAATTAAGTCAATTAATTACTCGTTTTTCAAAATTCATAGATTTGCATGCAGTTGGGTTACGTCGTCTTAATTTTGGACCTTACAATTCCTCCCTCCCTTAAATTAAATTTCGTCCTCGAAATATGAACTTACCGAATAAGTCTGGATAGCGACTCTTCAAGTCCCTCTCGGTTTCCTAGGTAGCTTCTTCTCCTGAGTGATTCAGTTACTTGACTTTGACCATTGGAATGAATTTATTTCGTAATCTTCTTTCTTGCCTTGCTAAGATCTGAACAGGTCTTTCTTTGTCATATTTGGAGGTAATTGAAGAGGTTCATAATTTAGTACATGTGACGGGTTCGACATGTACTTCCGCAGCATCGAAATATGGAACACATTATGAACTCCCGAAAGTGTTGGTGGCAATGTCACTCTATAAGCTAGTGTCCCAAGCCTCTCCAAAATCTCAAATGGTCCAATAAATCTTGGACTTAGCTTACCTTTTTTCCCAAAACGCATAACACCCTTCATAGGCGCTATTTTAAAAAATACATGATCGCCCACTGCGAACTCCAAGTCCCTCCGTCGCTTGTCTGCATAACTCTTTTGTCGGCTTTGCGCCGTATTCATTCTATCGCGAATTTTGACTATAAGCTCAGTAGTCTCTTCAATCATGTCTGGACCAATCTCTCTTTTTTCACCCACTTCGTCCCAATGAATAAGAGATCTACATTTCCTTCCATAAAGTGCCTCAAAAGGAGCCATCCCGATTGATGATTGATAGCTATTATTGTAGGTGAACTCAACTAGAGGTAATTTTGGTTCCCAACCGCCTTGGAAATCAATAACACATGCTCGAAGTAGATCTTCCAAATTATGTATAACTCTTTCTGACTGTCCATCGGTTTGAGGATGAAATGCTGTACTGAACAATAACTTGGTCCCCATCGCTGCCTGAAAACTCTTCCAAAAAGATGACGTGAATCTCGGATCTCTGTCAGACACAATAGATACAGGAATCCCATGTAGACGTACTATCTCCCGAATATATAAGTCGGCGTACTGAATCATGGTAAAATTCGTCTTAATAGGTAGAAAATGCGCTGATTTCGTAAGACGATCAACTATCACCGAAATGGCATTGAATCCCATAACTGTCTTTGGCAATCCCACAACAAAGTCCATAGTGACATTTTCCCATTTCCACTCGGGAATAAGGAGTGGCTTTAATTTCCCCGCTGGTCTTTGATGCTCTACTTTAACTTGTTGGCAAGTCAAACACTCGGATACAAACTTCAGAATATCCCTCTTCATGCCTGGCCACCAATATAGCAACTGCAAATCTTTGTACATTTTCGTGCTACCCGCGTGAATGGAATATGGTGTGTCATGAGCTTCCTTCGTAATAAGGTTTGTCAAAGAATCGTCACTAGGAACCCATAACCGATCTCGATAACGAACTATACCATCCACCTTTGAATAAAATTTCCGACCCTTGGCTTCATTTCTGGCTCTCCACTTTTGCAATTGCTCATCGGTAGGCTGTCCATCACGAATTATGTCTCTCAAAGTCGACTGTACTAATAATGTGGCAAGATTAGGGGCCTCGCCCCTACCATATACTGTAAGCTCAAACCGCTGTATCTCGGACTGCAACGGTCTTTGAAGTGATAATTAAGTGATAACTGTTGTTTTCCTACTCAGTGCGTCTGCCACAACATTAGCTTTCCCCGGATGATAGCTAATCTCACAATCGTAGTCCTTTACTAACTCAAGCAATCTGCGTTGTATCATGTTCAATTCCTTTTGGGTGAAGAAGTATTTCAGACTTTTATGATCGGTGAATATTTTGCACTTCTCCCCATAAAGGTAGTGTCGCCAAATTTTCAATGCAAAAACTACTGCTGCAAGCTCAAGATCACGAGTAGAGTAGTTTTTCTCGTGAATTTTCAATTGTCTCGACGCATAGGCTATAACTCGGACATTTTGCATCAGAACTGCGCCCAAACCAAGTTTAGAAGCGACGGTATATAGAACATACTCCCCTTGCCCTTATGGCATAGATAACACGGGTGCTGATATCAAGGCATGCTTCAACCTGTCAAAACTGTCTTGACACTCGGATCCCCAAATAAACTTTGCATTATTCTTGGCAGTGGATACTTATTTTTGATAGTGACCCTGTTGAGCTCTCGATAGTCGATGCATAGACTCATACTCCCATCTTTCTTCTTCACAAATAATACTGGTGCGCCCCATGGAGAATAACTAGGGCGAATGAAACCCTTGTCTAGCAATTCCTGGATTTGATCTTTTAATTCTTTCATTTCGGCAGGTGCTAGACGATAAGGTTCTTTAGATATAAGAACAGTGCCCGGCATCAGATCAATAGATAATTCCACTTCACGATCGGGCGGAATGCCAGAAACGTCTTCGGGAAAGACGCTGAGAAAATCTCTGAAAATATCAACATCTTCAAATTTCTGACTGGTAGATTCCTGTGCAGTAGTGACACACGCTAGAAAAGCTTGGCATCCGTGTTTAATAAGCTTCCTCGCATGTAGACAAGAGATAACATGCGGAATTTGCTTGTTTCTTGCCTCCTCAAAAACAAAAGATTTACCACTAGGCGGTCGAATAGACACTGATCTATGATGAAAATCAATCGAAGCTCCATTCACTGATAACCAATCCATTCCAAGTATGATATCAAATTCGGGCATAGGAAGCACAATAAGGTCTGCCCGAACCACATCTTTGCACAAACGAAGCTCCAGATCTTTGACAATTCTAGATGTGAACATTTGGTCACCGGAAGGGATAGAAACATTGAAACCCATATCTTGAGGAGTAATATTCAGTCTTTTGATGAAGGTTTCAGATATGAATGAATGTGTAGCTTCGGAATCTAGCAAAGCGAAGGTAGCTACTCCTTGAATAATAATTCTCCCTGCGGTGAAAACGTCTTTTAAATCTTTTTCTGATGAAGCTTAAGGATTTACTATTATTAGTTTTCCCAAAGGCTAGGTGAAGATTTCATGTTGAACTTAAGCATTTCTTGAAAAATTTGCATTTTAAACCTCCAATTTTTCGAACTTTTCATTTTAGTTCCCAAATATTCGAATTATTATAATTGAACCGTTTATCTTTTTTGAAAATCTTGACTTTAACTCCTTAAATTTCGAAACTTAGGTTTGTGGTCTTTAAGAATTCGGAATTTGAACTTAGGTTCCTCATCTTTCGGTTAATTGCATTTTGGTCCCTTAATTTTCGAAAATTTCATTTTAGACCCTTAAAATTTCTAAAGTTGCATAATGTCCCCTTTATAAAATTCAAAACTCCTAATTCCCTTGATTATGATTTTCTTTAATTTTGGCCCTATATTTTTTTCTATTTGGAATTATTTCGTCCTTCACATAAAATAAGGCACAATTTCATATCATTTCCTATGGTTTCTAAAATCATAATTTATCTCAACTAAGGTAGAACATGCAACTTAATTTCTACTAGGTTAAATCTTGATCCCAATTCTAATAACCAATTTAACATTTCATGCAATAATAGGCAATATAAAAATGTTAAATGACTAGGTTACCCGTGATAAGTGTAGTGTCTGCCTCCTCGGCATTCATAACGTATGCTCTACCCATAGTAGGTGCATTCTTCTTGGTACAATCCGCTGCTTTGTGCCCTTCTTCTTTGCATATGAAACACTTAGAAGTACCCCAAACACATGGCCCATAGTGTAGTCGATTGCACTTCTTGCATGGCTGTGATTCTGCAGGTTTTGGTGCTGCGGGTGGAGGTTTCTGCTGTCCTTGTTTCTTGACTTGACCTTGGGGCTTTTGAGGCCCTTGAGGTCTAGGAGGACCCGTATATGGCTTCTTGTTAGGCTGGTTATTATTCTGATGTTGTTGCCTCTTACGCTGTAACTCAAAGTCAATGTCCTTTAAGGATTGCTTAGCCTGGTATGCATAGCTAACTGCTGTAGCATGATCCACAGGACGCATCATCATAACCTTATCCCAAATGGTAGGTCGAAAGCCATCCATGAAATGTCTAAGCTTTTCTTCTGCATCCCTGGAAATAAGGGGTACAAAGTGACAACCCCTATCAAATTTTTTCACAAAATCAGCAACAGATACGTCTCCCTTACGGAGAGTCATAAATTCTCTCTTTATCTGTCCTCTGACTTCAGCAGTAAAGTATTTCTCATAGAATTTTGTCTTGAATTGAGCCCAAGTGAGTGTAGCAAGGTCTATACCATGCTCGGCTCCTTCCCACCATAAAGAAGCGTCATCCCTAAACAGATAAGTAGTATACCTCACACGGTCAGCATCCCCGATGTCAAGATAGCGAAAGTGTACCTCAAGTGAACGAATCCAACTCTCAGCAGCAAAGGGATCAGTAGTGTCAGAAAATTCCTTCGGCCCTAGCCTTCGGAATTGTTCATAAATATCATGTTGTGGCCAAGGTGGCTGCTGTAGCTATTGCTGCTGCATCTGCTGCAACTGCAGCTGTAGCTGTAGCTGTTGCTGTTGTAACTGCTGCTGCTGTAATTGTTACTCGAAGAGACGAGCCATCCCCTCTAATGCACTGGTAGCAGGATCCCCTGGTGGTGGTGGTGGTCCATTCCTTTGGTTATTCCCTTGACGATTCACACTGTTCTCTTCTTGATTTTCAATAACAGGAGCACGTCTAGGAGGCATTTTATCTGAACGTTTTCCAAATTCGAACGTAACCAACATGCATTTAAATCTAAGTTCTCTAATCATGTGACATATCCTAACTCATCTAGCAATTTAAACATGCACAACATGAATATTTCAAAAACTGATAAACATGTAACGTAAACATATTACTCATGTCATTATGCAGGTAACAACATATTAAAACGTATAAAGCGTGTAAAACTTACAATTTGAGGCTTGACGACTGATCCTTCTGGTGCTGATGGTGGCACAACCCTTACAGGACCTTTGCTCTGATACCAACTGAAACGTCAACTTATTCGTTTTCTTAAAACGTGCAAAAAAAATTTTTTTTTCCGGTCTATATATACATATACAAAAATACCTTTGTACCATTTTTAAAATAAACCTCCAACTAGTGCTTGAAAATCAAAAGGGAAAATAGTCAAAATAAGAAATCGTAAATCGTTTTACCAAACCTAAAAAGCAATAAATGTTGAAAAGAGTAGCCCATACTAAACCTCTCAAAATCTCTCAAAAAGCATAAATAATATGTCGTAAAAATCTTTAACTTAAAATCATAATTTTAAATGCTGAAATAGAAGCGTTGGTCCTCGGGTTATGTGTACCGAAAGTCCAGCAAGTCACTCGTCAAGACCTCCAATATCATAGTTATTTATATCACCTGCATCATACATACCTAGTGAGTCTAAAGACTCAACACGTCCTATATATCTTTGATAACAAGTAATACATAATACAGTTAACACATAACAGTGAAAAATACTCGTACTTAAAATATTATTTTCTTAATAATGCATAAACTTTAAACTTAAACATTTTCAAAAAAACATAAACATATCACATAAACATATTCATCTTCATATCCATATCCATTTTCATATTCATGTTCATGTTTGCTGAATTCAGATCGTGATTGTGACTCGTATTCTTGATCGTATTGGGCGATGGAACCATCTAAAGAAAACCACAGTACTGGGCGGCGGGGAACACCAGCAACACTCTCACCGGTCAACTGGGCCCTGGCCTACGTATTAACATATTCGTATTCATATTCGTATTCATATTCGAATCCAAGGAATCTTGATCGTCGGGCTCCCACTGGGACCATAACCCTCACGATATTTCCAACATGTAGTAGTCACAATCCCTTCACATCCTTCAACATGTTATCACCACTTAATAAAAACATGTATATCATATCATTTTATTTTGAAACCAAGCATATATGCAACATATCTGTTAAATGTCCAATTTAATCCTTAATAATCCATGAACATTTAAAAATCATATTTTAAAATATAAAAATTCATAAACATGTTACATAATCATATTAGCATATAAAACAGCAAATAGGGCACTGAAATGACGTTTACTAATTTTCCTGTGTAAAAAGACCGTTTTACCCCTGGACGTGACATTTTACGTTTTTGACGTTTTCTTGATTTTCTTGACTCTAGCATGTCCCAAATAATTATTTAAGCCTAAATTAAAATTCCCATAATTTTATTTAGCTTCAAAACTAGGCTTTTTAATTAATTCGTAATTAATCGTTTTGAAGGCGTTTTAATTCCGAAAAATCCCAAACTTTAATATAAAATTCTTAAATACTAAATTTAGTCTTTTTATATTATTTTAGCCCCCATTAACCATGACTCTACCCCCGTGAGCCGTTTTTCGATTTATTTTATTTTAGAAACCCTAATATGGCACCTAATCTTCGACCCCAGCCAACTTTCGATTTTATCGAGTCACCCCCGACCCATAATGAACCAGACCCTGACCAACACCCTTAGGTACCCTACTGGAACCTAGGAACCCATGGAAACCATCCTTATCCCCTTAACCGAACCATAACAGCCCTCCCATGTAGTGGCCGAGAACTCCTGAGTGGACAAGGACTCATGTTTAGATGTCTAGGACTCTAGCCCATGACTTGGCTCTCTAACCAGCCTCTCCAGCACTCCCCTAGGACCCTTAGGACGCATCTTGACCCAGCCTTTGAACCCCAGGATGAGCCCCACGACCCCGAGCAAACTCTGAACCCTGCGCGCCCCATGACAGTTCTAGAGTTGAAATCCTTGCTGTCAAGGACTCCTCCCAAGCCCCTTAGCACGTGTCCTAGCATGGCTAGGACTCTTCCCTTGACCCCCCTATGACCTTGGCTAGCTCTGGACAGAAGCCATGACCAAGCCGAGCCGTGATGACACAAAACCGAACCGTGTACCCCATGACAGCAAACTGTGCACCAGCTTGAGTCTTGTGGCTCGTGTGTGGTGTTTATGTGACATTTTAGGAGTCTTAATTTACATAGAACAGTGCTTGATCAATACCTACATCATGGCAGCCCTCATAGCATACAAAAACATGAATTTGAGAATCAAAACCTTGCTTGAAATTCCATGTTACATACCAAAAACGAAAATACAAATAGGTGACACTTGTTTTTCCATGTTTTCATGCATAAAATAATATGGTGTGATGATGTAGTGAATGAAAGAATAAGCGTGCATTTGCGTATTTAACGCACGATTAATTGTTGACTACGACGAAGAACGGAGCAAGACCTTGGCTTTGAATTCCCTTGAGTTCCACCGATTTTTTTTTAAAATTGATGATGGTGTGTGCCTTGTGTTTTCATGACTAGGGTGGAGAGCAACTTTCAGAATTTTGGCCGTGTAGTTTTGTAGGGTTTTAGGAGATTTAACATATACTATATACTAATTAATCACTAACAAGGCTTTAGGCCTATTAAGCCAACAATTTGGGCCCATTAGTCTTTATTAGGATCTAATTGGAATATTAAAAGTAGTTTTGGTAAAAATAGTTTGTAAATTAAATAGCTGGGTTGCTAAAAAATTCATATTTTTGTTGAAAAACTAACACCTATAAAATTTACGTCCCGGCGTATAAATTCAACTTAAAACCCCCTTATTTTCAAAATATGAAAAAAGCATCACCTTTAATTTAAATAATTAAAAACAATTATTTAATAAAATCATTTTCTATTTTTCAGCCATCGGTCTCCATTCTTCGATCGCAACTTGAATATCCTTTAAAAATACAGTTTTATGAAAAATGACAATTAAATCATATAACACAAAATCATGCATGACACAATAATTCAGCAATTTAAGTCAATTAATTACCCCTTTTTTTAAATTCCTAGATTTGCATGCAGTTGGGTTACGTCGTCTTAATTTTGGACCTTACAATACTATTCCAAAAACTGGGCCTTGAAGACATCCCAGGTGACTTCAATACTGGCCTCTTTCAGTCCAATCTCAGCGGCTTCCCACCAAGATTTTGCTCGGTCCTTTAATTGATAAAGGGCAAGTTTCATTCTCCGAGCCTTAGAATATTCAACAATATTATCAAAGTCCTTCAAGAGATCCATCCATCTGCGTTGTCTCATATTCAAATCAGATTGAGAAAAGAGATACTTCAAACTCTTATGGTCCGAATAAATAATAAACTTTTCTCCGTACAAATAATGGCGCCAAATCTTCAGTGCAAACACAATGGCGGCCAATTCAAGATCATGAACAGGATAATGAGTTTCATGAGATTTTAATTGACGAGACGAATAAGCAACCACTTTGCCATGTTGCATCAAAACACAGCCCAAACCTTTACCAGACGCATCTGTACACACTACAAATCCTCTGGTACCTGAGGAAATAGTAAGCACATGTGTTGTGGTCAATCTCGTCTTCAATTCAAGAAAACTAGCTTCACATTCATCTGACCAAATGAATCTCTGATTCTTCTGTGTCAGTTGAGTAATAGGTTTAGCTATTTTCGAAAATCCTTCAATAAAACGACGATAATAACCGCGGTTGTAACTCATGAAATGTGGAGAATTACAGTAGGGTCACCGCACCCGCGGTCAGAAGTGAGCGCACCCGCGGTCGTCGAGTCCAGAATTTTGGATGGAATGCCGTAGCCTGAGCGCACCCGTGGTGAAAAGCTACCGCACCCGCGGTGCGACGTGCAGAATGAAAAATAAGCCAAGTGTCCTTGCCATGCATATATAAGGTGTATTGTCTTCATTTCCTTCCTTCTTCAGCAGCAAAGAACCGAGAGAAAAGTTTCAGAATTTCTTCAAAGTTTCATCCTAGCTTAGAATTGAGCTTGTGCAAGAGTTAGCTATCCAAATTTCGATCCGAATATAGATTCATGCTCGTCATGCCATAAGCTTCAAAAGGATGTAAGTTTCATTCATTTCTTGCATGATTTGCGATATTGGTGTTGGGGAAATTCTGATTTGAGGTAGATTATGTGTTCTTGAAATTATAAGCCACGTTTATTCGCAACCGGATCGAAGAACGAATACGGTATATGTTATTATCGGTTTTTGCAGCTATGTATGAGTTCGATTATTCAGATTTGTATAGATGTAATATGATCTTGCTTATGAGCTGTTGAGCTTGTTGTTGGCATTACCGGTATCGAAAGATTACGTCGTTATGCCATCGAAATGTACCGAGATTGAATATTGATCCATACATGTATTGCTTGAAGTTAGAGATTGATATGGTGCATTGTATATATGACATTTCAGATTGGATTTGACAGATTCGATATCAAGAATACGAGACTTTGACTTCGACGACGACAAAGACTGTGCAACGAAAGGTATAATTCATGTTGATTCGGGAAGACATAACTTGAATTAGATCTGATTTGAGTTTCCCAAAATCACATACTAGATTGTTACCTGTTATATGGTGATACCTTGGTTATAAATTTATATTCAAGCATTTAAGATAGGAGAGTCATTGGCAGAATTGCCAAACTAGACGTTCGGTGATATCGACGCATCGGAGTAGATTTCCTCCGATTGTAGACACTCGATACAGACAGGACCGAAGTCTAGGAGTAAGACGTACCGCCACCACGATTGGGAGAGTAGGTGGGAGACTTGTTACGTCTTATTCACACCGGGATCCCTAGACTTAGATATGAGTCGAGTTAAAGAATAAGAGTCGAAGAGTTTTATCTGTATTCACTAGTGTGTCATAATTACTGAATTATGTGTTATGATTTTGTATTCATTGCATGACATGCATGTATACATGGTTTATACTGGGATTTGTTCTCACCGGAGTTTCCGGCTGTTGTTGTGTCTGTATGTGTGCATAACAACAGGTGGGGCAGGATCAGGGTCACGCAGAGGATGAGAGATCGAGATAGCGTGGAGATCACGGGTGTAGAAGATCACTAGTTGTTTTTACTAGACATGTACTGAATTTCTAAACACTAGTATGTTAATTGTAGTTGAACATGGGAATGTTATTTGCAGTTAAATAAGATGACAGTATTTCCTATGATGTCTTGTGCTTGTTCATATACATTTGAGTAAATGTTAAAAGCAAAGTTTTGACCCACATTTTCTAGCAAAGATCCAATTAATCCCAAAAATAATCGAGTTAGAGCCCGTGTCCCCACAGAAGTACCAGTCTCAAATGTTTAGCATGCTCTTTTTTCGATTTCGAATATACAAGAATATCATCGATAAATACAATAACAAATCGGTCAAGATAATCACGAAAGACACGATTCATTAAATCCATAAAGACAGCAGGAGCATTCGTGAGACCGAAAGGCATAACCAAGACCTCATAGTGGCCATACCTGGTACGAAAAGCAATTTTAGGCACATCTTCGTCTCGAACTCGTAATTGATGATACCCAGAACGAAGATCAATCTTCGAGTATACAGAAGTACCCTGAAGCTAATCAAAGTGATCATCAATACGAGGAAGTGGATACTTGTTTTTCATAGTACCCCGATTCAATTGCCTATAATCGATACACATTCGCATAGTACAGTCTTTCTTCCGAACAAATAAAACTGGAGCTCCCCAAGGTGATACACTCGGTCGAATATATCCCTTATCGAGAAGATCTTGTAATTATTCTTTCAATTCTTTCAATTCAAGAGGTGCCATGCGATAAGGAGCTTTAGATATAGGCGCAGGTCCCAGCATAAGATCAATACTAAATGCATTTTCTCGATGAGGTGGAAAATCAGGAATCTCATCGAGAAATACATCCGGGAATTCTTTCGCAACAGGAATCTCCGATAAAGAAAGCTCCTTCTTAGAAACATCAACAGCGTAGATAAGATAACCATCATCTCCGCTAATCAAAAGTTGAGACATTTCCAACGAGGATACCAATGGAATTTTAGCTTGGGAACCCTTGCCATAAAAATTCCACTTGGGTCAATCAATAGGTCGAAATCGAACCACTACATGAAAACAATCGACAGTAGCTCGATTTGTTGTCAAGATATCCATGCCAACAATACAATCAAAGTCGTGCATTGGGAGGACAATTGAAACGTCTGCCGTTTTTATTGCTTTAAAAGTACTAGAAATTTTTTTTTTTACTCAATTTTCGGCCATTTACATTTACTACATGAAATATTTTAATAAAATACTTTACCCTTTTAAAATAAAACATCATTCATCTAGCATTTTAAAAATCAAGTGAAATAGTCATAAAAATGAAATCGTCACCTGTTTTACCAACCTAAAAAACAATAAGTTTGAAATGTGTAACCCATAATAAACCTATCAAAAATCTCTCAAAACCTAATTAAATAGTCTTAAAATCTTCAACGTAAATCATGAATTATAAATCGTAAATGCGGAAATATAGAAGCGCTGGTCCTCGGGTTGTGTGCATCTTCAGTCCAGTCAAATCATCCATCAAGACCTCCCTCAACCTCACTTGCATCCATCACAATAGTGAGTCTAAAGACTCAACACGCCATAATCTTTATAACAAATAATACATGTAAAACCACAAGCAATAGTGAAAAATACTTGTAGTTAAAATATCTTTTTCATGAAGATGCATAAACTTCAAACATGACATTTTCGTATACATTTTCATGATCATAAACATTTTCCTTTTCCTTTTCGTTTTTCTTTTTGTTGAATTCAGATCGTTAATTGTGACTTTCCTCATCATGACATAAACCTCAAAAGTCGATGGATCCATCTACATGAAACCGCAGTACTGGGCGGCGGGGGACACCAGCAACACTCTCACCGGTCAACTAGGCCCTGGCCTATCCTCTTTCGAATAGAAATACGATCGTCGGGGTTCCCTCTGGGGCCTTTTCTCATAAATGGGCTCCCTCTGGGGCCTTTTCCCCTCACGATATTCCCATTCTTACTGTTACCACATATTCGTAATGATGAAAACACGATCGTGGGGCTCCCACTTGGACCATAACCCTCACGATATCTCCAATATTATCGAATTAGTCACAATTACTTCATTTCCTTCAACATTTAACATTCTCATTACTTTATAAAAATCGTGCATTTAATATCTTTTTCTTTTTAAAAACAAGCATTCAACATATCTTTTAACGTTATTGTTTCCTCAAAAAAATCCATAAACGTTTTAAAAGAAACCTTTCAACATAAAAAAATACATAAATCTTTTAAATAAACATTTCAACATTATACACATTTAAAATATGCATTTAAATCTTAAACATTTAAAATAAACATTTTAACATATTAAATCGTAACCTTATAAAATAATATTTTGACATAATAAATCGTAAACATTTAAAATCCATGTCATAAAAATTCATAAACATTTGAAATAACCATATTAGCACATAAAACAACATTCAGGACACTGCCATGAGGTTTACTAATTTCTAGGTGTAAAATGATCGTTTTACCCCTGGACGTAAAATTTCACGTTTTTGACTTTTTCTTTATTTCATTGACTCTAACAGATCCCAAATAATTATTTAAGCTTACATGAATTTTCTCATTTTTTTATTTAGCTTAAATCGATGACTTTTAAATTAATATTTAAATGTGACATATTAATGCGTTTTAATCCCGAATTAAACCAAACCTTAATATAAAATTCCAAAATTCAAAACTTAGACTTATAATACTTATTTAAGCTTAAACCTAATTTTTCATAATTTTATAAAGCTTAAAGCTATGTGTTTCAATTAACTCGTTAATTAACGTTTCGTGAGGCGATTAAATCCCGATTAAATCCAAAACTCGTTATTTTGATCCCAAATTTTCAAAATAACATTTTTAAGATTTATTCTACCCTTCCAAGTCATGAGACACCCCCGTGGACCCTTGGATTCAATTTAAGTTCTTTAATTTTTGAAATTGACACCTTATCGACCACACCGAGCCATCTCCTAATTTACTCGAGCCACGCCCGAACCACCTTGAGCCAAAACTTAGCCAACCCATATAGGGACCCTAATGACCCAGCTCAAGCCCTGGACCAGACCCCTGGACCTTCGAATAATCCCCTGGACTCGACCTCAAGTGCATGAGTGTGTGCTTTTGTAGTGTCCTTGCTGCATTGGGCCTCCTAGCCACCTAGGATTCTACCAGCCCTTAACCACCGAGCCCCACCTGACCCTATCCCTCCCTGGAACAGGCCCAGACTCTACCCAGACCAGCCCTAGTCCCGGAGCCCACGTACAAGCCTCCTGGATCAGAAACACAGCATGCACGCACAAGGCCCCCCTCGCGCTCTCATATTCAAGCTCGGCCCGGCCTGCACCAAACCATCCCAACCCTTGTCTCAACCCTGGACCACCTTCTCTAGACCCTAAAGGACCTAGCTTAACCTAGCCCAGCCCCCTGGCCGAGCCCCTCCTTCCTGCCAAACCTTCTGAAACCTGCGCAACTTTCTCTTGGGCTCTCGGGTGGAGTCCTAGCTTGCTAGGACTCCTCCCCAGCCTCTTACCCCGAGTCCTAGCGTGGCTAGGACTCTTCCCTTGACTCAACCACGTCCCTAGCCAAGCCCTGGTGCCAGCCAAAGCCAAGTCAAGCCACCAAACCTTTCCAACCAAGGCCCTACACTCACGTGACAGTGCCCGATGGTTTCCAGCTTTGTGTTTCTTGTATTGTGCAGTGTTATTGTTGCTTCTAATGACTCTAAAACTTGTGTAAAAGCTGTCCCCATAACTTCCTAAGACATGGCAGCCCCTTCTTAAAATAATAAACATGTTTTTGAATCAATTAAAAAGCTTTCAAATTCATGATGAAGCACAAAAACGAAAATAAGAAAAGTGCATCTTGTTTTTCCATGCAATACATATTTAAACCAATAATATGGTGTGATGGATGAGAAAATGAAGAAATATGACGTGCCTTTGCGTTTTAAACGCACGAAAAATCGTTGACGACGAAGAACGGAGAAAACCTTGGCTAGTTTCTACTTTGAACCTTCGAAAATTCCTACAACTTGTGATGTGTGTGTGCCATGGGGTCTGAGGGTTGTGGGTAGAGTTTCAGAATTTGTGAAGTGTGTGGCCGTGTGGGTTGATGCTAGGTGTAGGGTTTTTTGGTGCTTTAATAT
The DNA here is from genome assembly GCF_012295235.1 of Primulina huaijiensis. Classification (NCBI taxonomy): domain Eukaryota; kingdom Viridiplantae; phylum Streptophyta; class Magnoliopsida; order Lamiales; family Gesneriaceae; genus Primulina; species Primulina huaijiensis. Next base: position 7,897,525 of record NC_133316.1, on the reverse strand, counting down.
AATATAAATAGCTAATTAATTTGCTAATTAGGCCTAGGCCTATTTAGCCATTAAATTAAGCTCATTAGTCTAATTAAGATTTAAATAAAATACTAAAAAACTTTTTCTTTTTAATAAATTTGTGAATTTATTAGCCGGGTTGCCAAAAAGTTCATATTTTAGTTAAAAAAACCAACACCGATAAAATTTACGTCTCTGCGTATAAAATCACCTCAAAACCCTTTATTTTCGAAAAAAATATGAAAAACCATCAACAATAATTTAAATAATTAAAAAAAATTATTTAATAAAAATATTTTACGTTTTTCAGCCCTCGGTCTCCGTTCTTCGATCGCAACTTGAACATTCCTTAAAAAATACTATTTTATGCATGATGATAATAAAAATCATATTTAACATGTAAGCATGTATTCCACATAATCAAGTAGCAATTAAAATCAGTTAATTACTCATTTTCCATTATTTCCTAGATTCGCATGCAGTTGGATTACGTCGTCTTAATTTTGGACCTTACAACAATCAAATTCAGGACTATCACATTATCGTTCATGATTCTGTTTTAGCTTTTGTCAGTGTCGCCAAGGTACATGAGGATATATGTACTTCTAGTTGGACTTTTCACTCGAAATGGAATTCTGTCACTGTCTCTGCATTGCAAATTTTGCCGAACTTGATATCGAAAATACGAAAGGCCCAACAAAGCGATGCTCAGATCCAAAAGTCGAAAGAACTTGTATCTGCAGGACATCAGTCTGGATTTCAGATTTCCAGGACGTCAGTCTGGATTTCAGATTTCTTCTAATGGTTCACCCTGGAGGTCGAAAGATGTATTTGACATTGAAACCCCAATTCTGGTGACGACGTATGAAGAAGGACATTGCTGAATTTATTTCGAAATGTCTTGTTTGCCATCAAGTAAAAACCCAAAAGAATGAAACCTGGAGGATTACTCCATAGTCTTGAAATCCCAAAGTGGAATTTGGAACATATTGCTATGGATTTTGTGACTCATTTACCTCATTCGCCCAAGGACTGTGATGCAATTTGGGTTATTATTGATCGGCTTCCGAAATCTGCACATTTTATTCCGTATGAGCGGACTTATCCTTATAAGAGAATGACCCGTTTATACATCGAGAATATTGTAAGACTGCACGGTGTGCCAGTCTCGATTGTATCATATCGTGATCCCAGGTTTGCTTCTAAATTCTGAGGTAGTTTTCAAGAAGCGATGGGTACGCGTTTGGCTATGAGTACTGCTTATCATCCTCAAACTGATAGCCAAACTGAGCGTACAATGTTCAGAAAAGGATTTTTTAATGCTTGGTGAAACATTTAACCAAGTATTCATTGGTTTTATAAAACCTCAGGTAAAATTTTTGCTGATGGACCAAAAATCTTCCACCAGATGAAGAACTAATTTAGAACAGGATAATGAAAAACATTTTCACAAATTTTCAGAAACCATATATGTTTCTTTTTGTCATTTTCATAGAATAGAGTTTTATTAAAACTCTCAACATAATCCCAAAAATTAAATTTAAAACTCATTTTATGAGTATCAGAATAAAATTCTTTTTCAACCAATGGAGATATACCCCATTCTTCAATAGATATTATCTTTTTGATAATGAACTTGAAGAAGTTATAACTTCCTTTTTGTTGAGTATTACTGAAAAAAATGAGTTATATCAACACTTTTTGTTGATAATAGAAGATTTTCATAAAATCCTCTTTGTTTATAAGAACCAAATACATATGATGTATTTGTTAAATATATCTCCATGATAGTCCACGGAGTCTTCTCCCATTGGATATCCTTTTCTTCTATAAGAAGAATTAATTCACGATGTTTGGTTTCTGTATATAGAGCCGAATCATTATCATCTTCTTTCATGATATTAGCATATGATGCTGAAGATTGAGAATCTGTATTAGATTTTCGCTTTTGTTTCAAAAATTCTTGAAACTCATTGTATAACTCAGTATTATGCTCAGTATTACTGGCTGATGAACTAGATAAGTTCTGGGCTATTAGCCTCTGCTTGCCATGCTGTGCTATTATATTAGGGGGTTTTCCCCTACCACCTCGCCCTCTATAAGAGGACTCTCCTCTACCTCGAGAATACATATCTGTAAATAAAAATATTAAGATAAATATTCACGAGTTAAGAAATCAGGTAGGTGATTATTTTCACCTTTTTTATAAATAATTTCAAAATCAAAAGGGGCTAAATGAGCCTGCCATCTTGCAAACATTTTTTTAGACACATCATGTTTAAAATCTTTAATAAACATAAATTTTGCAGATTTACAATCAGTTTTTATAATAAACTTTTGATTATATAAATCACCTTGAAATTTTAAAATACATCTAACAATACCTAAGATTTCTTTTGCCACTGTAGAATAATTCTTTTGGGCATTATTCCATTTCACAGAATAAAAACGAATCAGATATTCTTGTTTAGTTTGGGGATCTTTTTGTTTCAAAATTCCACCAAAACCTATATCAGAAGCATCTGTTTCAACAATTTTATCCCATTTGGGATTTGCTAACATAAGGCAAGGAAGATTTTTAACCTTTTCTTTTATAATCTGAACAGCTTTAGTATGCTTATATGTCCAGGGTAAAAGATTTTTCTTAAGTCTATCATATAAGATAGAAGAATCTTTAGTAAGATTATGAATATAAGGAGAAAAATAATTTAAACTTCCTAAAAATCTTTGTAACTGAGTTTTATAAGTTATTATATCAGGAAATTTTGATCCAAACTCAATACTTCTTTGGATAGGAATAATTTTCTATTTTTCAATCACATAACCTAAAAATCTAATAAAATCATTTTAGAATTTGAAATAACAAGACCATTTTGTATAACAATATTTTTAAAAATTTCTAAATGTTTAAAATGAGATTCAATATCATTAGAAAATACCAAAATGTCATCAATATAAACAATTATAAAATTGCTATACTGATAAAAAATATCATTCATAATTTGTTGAAATTCCGAAGGAGCATTTTTAAGTCCAAATGACATTACTGTCCATTCATAATGTCTTATAGGAACATTAAAAGCAGTTTTATATCTATCAGATTCTTGTATTTGAATCTGCCAAAATCCTGTTTTTAAATCAAATTTTGAAAATATGATTGCATTGACTAATCTATCTAATAAATCTTTTTTATTAGGAATATGATGCCTAATCCATTTTAAAACCTTATTTAAGGGTTTATAGTTTATTAATAATCTAGGAACACCTCTTTCCTACTCAGAATGTTTCTTAACATAGAAAGCAGTACATGACCAAGGAGATTGAGAAGGTGTTATTAAACCTTTTTCTAATAAAGAATTAATTTTTTTACATAATTCTAAATATTCAGAATTCATTTGACAAGGGCGAGCCTTGGTAGGAATATTTATTTCCTTAAAATCTTCTTCATATGGAAGAGAGATTATATGTTTCTTTCTATTCCAAAAAGCATTTGAAAGATCATTACATATTTTTAATGAATATTTATTATAAGTAAATTTAATCTTATCCTGTAATTTAGGATTTTTTAATGCATCATCTATAGTTAAAATTTTAACTTCTTCTTTTAAAAAATTAATTTGAAAAGTTTTTCTATCAATCTTTTCTTGCAATTCATTTAAAATTCTATGAACATGTTTAGTTATCAACTGAAAAGAAATAGGATTACGTTGATAAGTTCTTATTATACATGTTTCATCAACATACTGTAAAGGATATATTTGATAAATAAAAGGTAAACCAAGTATTAATTGGCTAGAAATATCTTTTGCTAATAAAAAACTGATTTGAATACAGTTTTTATCTTTGCAAATATAAGCTTTAGGTAATTTATAATTTATTTCTAAAAGTTCTTCTCCTGCATGAGAGAGAGAATGAGTAGTTTTATAAAAATATTTTGTAGGAATTAATCATTCCTATATAACATTCAGATCTGCACCACTATCTATCATAGCAATGAAATTCTTCTTATAAAAATTATCAATTAACAAAGTAATATTTGTGTACCATTTTTGAGATATTATCATACTCAAAACAGATAAATGATTATCATCATTAAATGAAATATTTTGATTATTATCAATAATATCAGATTCTTCTTTGTTATTTTCAATAACAGAGATACGATAACTTAAATGATTATTATTCTGATGTAAAATTTTTATTTGTTCTTTATGATTATTAATTTCTTTTACCAAATCTCGTATTGTAACAAGATTCTGTTTACTATATTTTTGTTGTAAAAGATTTTTTAATTCTTTCATAGAATAAGCTTGTTTTTTGTTTAATAATTATATTATTTCCACTACTTGTTGAAGAAGTGTTTTCCATTTGATCTATTATAGTAGATTTTAATATTGGATCCTTAATCATTTTAAGGAATTCTAAAATATTATTATTAGTTAAAACATTAATATTTAAATCTTTAAATTGAGACATAAGTTTATAAAACTCATCATTTTTATTATCAATATCACTTAAATGATTGATACAAGATTCTCCTTGTTTACAATTATCACATTTTATATCAGAATTAAAAAATTCATTTTCTATTATATCTTCTGAATTATAAGATTCTGAACTAAATTCTGAGCTATTCTCAGATTCACTATCTGAATTCTGATTAGAATCCATTATGATTTTATTGATTTTATCTTTGACATTTTCATCTATGTCTAAATTATTAATTTTGTTTTTAGTTCAACATTGATTAGCATAATGTCCTGGCTTTTTACATTTTCTGCAAATAATTATTTTATTTTTAGCTTTATAATTTTCAGCTTTCCGTAATTCACGGCTTTCTTTTCTTTTCTTTTCTTTTCTTTTTTCTTTCTTTTTGTCTATCAAACAAATGTCTTTTCTTCCTATAAGGTCATTCGTCTTTATCTGTTATTTTCTTCTTACCTTTATTAGGTAGGTCCATACCAAATTGATCACAAAATTTACCTAATTGTTTTTTCTCAAGTAAATTCTGTCTTTTAATCTGATTATTTAATTTTAATTCATTAGAGAGAGCTAAACCCTCTTGGATACAAATACTTATTAATTTTCCATAAGTATAATTATCATAAAAAATATTTATATCATCCTTTCTTAATACTTTTCGAATTCTTTCTGCAAAGAGAAAGGGTAAACCATCTATAATTTGGCTTTCCAAAGACTATTATTACAGTCTGGTATCTCATAAATTCGATATAAAAAAGTATATTTATACCATCTAAAATCAGTAAGTGTTTTACATTTTAGATTACTTAATAAATTACGAATTTGTTCACTATTATCAGTGAATCTACAAGTAAAATGTTCAATCATTGTCATTATTAATGAATAAACTACATTTTCTAATTGAATATTATCTTCAATTTTTATTGAATTGAAAATATCATCTTTCTGTGATTGATTTAAATAATTATCTCTTCAACCTTTAAGTTGACCAGTGAATCCTGCTATAATCATTCTAGCAATATTTTTATCAGTATTATCGGAGGTTTTACACACAGTACTATACATAAACATTCTGTGAGCAGTATTATAAATTTGTTTATCACTAACTCCATCAATATTCCATTCATAAATACTTTTCCCATTATAACTATTAGAGAAAATATATTCTTGTTCTTCAACAAGAACATCCATGGAAGTAGGTCTATCATAATAATATTTAGTTTGGGTAGCTTTATGTGCTCATTTTATTTTATTAATTTCTTCATCTAAAGAATTATTATTATTAACAATCTCTCATTAAGAGTATTTAAATTAAGATTTTTAAATTTTTATTCTAATAATTTTTCTAAATCAGAAACAGAAGATTTAAATTTAAAATTTTTAATATCTTGAGGGGATTTAATAGAAGAACTAGCAATAGAAACAATATTAGTTTCTGGTTCTTGTATATGAACATCTGGTTTAATTTTATTTATAGCTAAAATAACTTTATCAATACGATCTTTAAGAGAAACTATTTCTTCACATATTATCGTAAGATATAAATTTGTATAATTCTGTTTTTCAATTATTTGATTAGTATGTTTAAAAGTTATTTGTAACATATCATTTTCAAATAATTTTGAAAAAGCAGTAAAATTCAAAACTTTATTATTCTTTTCTATAATAAAAGATTGTTGAGGAGAATAAACATATTTTTGAATCTGTCCAGAAGGAAATTTATAATTTCTTTCAAGAATATAAATATAATCTATAATGAATATTTTAAAAAACCAAGGAATATTCATTTGAATAAACAGCGTTAAATCATCAATCAAAACTATTTCCATGGCTCTGATACCATAATATAATATAATAAAATATATAATATTTAACATGTTAACACCGTTACATCTCTTTGAACTAGTCAAACGATCAAATTTTCCAAAACTCAAAACATGAAACTTCTATAACTTTGAGTTTTCTACGTTATATCCAAATTTCAAATCATTTGGACTTCATATGACCAAGATATGTCACTAATTACCATTTTTCTCTTAAAATGAATTCATTATTTTTCAAATTATTTACGAAAATGCCATCAAAATCATTTGAATACGAACCAAGTGTGGTCCTTAGTAGATCCACCTTTTGTAATTGTTCCCATATGATGTAAATGGATTTACAAAAAGAAACTTGGAAAGGATGAAAAGGTGGTGACCTTCAAAGCTATACTGGTAGCAAAAGGATATACTCAAAAGCAAGGTGTTGACTATGAAAAAACCTTTTCTCCAGTCGTTGACTATGAAAAAACCTTTTCTCCAGTCTCAATGTGCAAGTCCATTAGGATACTGCTAGCCATAGCAGCATGTTTTGACTATGAAATATGGCAGATGGATATGAAGACAATGTTCCTTAATGTGGAGATTAAGGAAGAGATTTACATGTCTCAACCTGAAGGATTCACATCAGTAGGAAGTAAGCATAAAATATGCAAAATTCAGAGATCTAATTATGGACTCAAACAGGAATCAAGGAGCTGAAACCTCAGATTTGACAACACTGTCAAAGAGTTTGATTTTGCCAAAAATCCTGAGGAACTTTGTGTACACAAGAAGGTTAGTGGGAGTGCAGTGACATTCCTAGTAACTTATGTTGATGACACACTACTCATTTGTGATGATGTAGGGATGTTGCAGTCAACTAAAGTATGGTTAGCTGGTAAGTTCTCCGTGAAATATATAGGTGAAGCATCATATGTATTGAGATTATATGTAACGCCCCGAAAATTTTAAGGTCCACACGAACCACATGCATTTGAGTTATTAAATTCTTTTTTATTTTAATTAAATGTTTTAATTGCATTAATTAATTATGTTGTGCATAATTGCATGTTTAAAATCATATTTTCTACATGGTTGCATTATAATGTATTTTTAAGGAATATTCAAGTTGCGATCGAGGAACGGAGACCGAGGGCAGAAAAATAGAAAATGTTTTTATTAAATAATTGTTTTTAATTATTTTAATTATGGGTGATGTTTTTTTTCTTATTTTTGAAAATATGGGGTTTTTATGTGATTTTATACGCCGGGACGTAAATTTTATCGGTGTTGGTTTTTCAACAAAAATACAAACTTTTTTTTTTACAACCCGGCTATTTAATTTAGAAACTATTTTTACCAAAATCATTTTAATGTTTTAATTAAGTCCTAATCTAGCTTTATTGGGCCTAATTGATGCTTGATAGGCTTAAGGCCTAATTAGTGGATTTTTATGTATTTAATAAGTAATTCCCACCCCAAACCCCACACACCATTCGGCCAACTCTCTGACGCCACTTTCAGTATTTTGTGCCATCAAAACTCTTCCAAACACTTGAGAAAACGCACGGCACACACATAATTTTTGAGAAGAAACCTTCGGTGAAAGCAAAGGGAGTTTATAGCCACGGTTCTCGTCCGTTCTTCGCAATCGTCAACAAGTTTTAGTGCGTTAAATATGCAAAGGCACGCCTACTCTTCCTTCAAACCATCAACACATCATATTATTTGTTTTATGCATGAATTTTTCTGAAAAACATAGAAGCATGTTAAATTTTCGTAACTCCATGTGTATGGGTTCTAAAACATGAACTTTTCTTACCAAAAACATGTATTTGCATGGATTAGGGACTGCCATGATATAGGTCATGTCTAGGCACGATTTTAAACGGTAGTTAGAGTCCTAGTTAAGTACCTAAACGCCACACGTGAACCTGGACAACAAGCTGCACACAACTTACTGTCAAAGTCATCAAAGGTTCGGTTTTGGGTTCCAAGGGGTTGGTTGGGTCGTGGCTCCTGTCCAGGGCTTAGCCAAGGTCGGTGAGGGGTCGAGAAGGAGTCCTAGCCATGCTAAGACTCGAACTAAGGGGGCTGGGAGGAGTCTTACCCACTATGGACTCCTACCCGAGAGTGCATGTGAGGCGCGCAGGTTCAGTGCTTGCGTGGGGGTTATGGGGCTTGGCCTGGGGTTCAAGGCTGGGTCAGAGTGCATCCTAAGTGTCCTAGGCGAGTGCTGGAGAGGCTGGTTAGAGAGCCAAGCCATGGGCTAGAGTTCTAGGCACCAAAAACGTGAGGGTCATGCACATGAAGCTCTCGGCCAGTACATGGTGGGACTTGGGGGACTTGGGTTTTTATGTTCGGGTGTTTTACGTGGGTTCTATTGGTTCAGTAGGGTACCTAAGTGTGTTGGTAAGGGTCTGGTACGTTATGGTTTGGGGTTGGCTCGATAAAATCGGAAGATGGCTCGGGTTGAACCTTCAAGGGTCAATTAAGGGTTTTAACCACTAAATAAATTGGGAAATGGCTCACGGGGGTCGAGTCGGGGTCCATAAGGGCTAAGATAATATAAAAACACTAAATTTAGAATTTAGGAATTTTATATTAAAGTTTGGGATTTTTCGGAATTAAAACGCCTTCAAAACGTCAATTTACGAAATAATTAAAAAGCCTAGTTCTTAAGCTGAAGAAAATTATGGGAATTTTAATTTAGGCTAAAATAATTATTTGGGACATGTTAGTATCAAGAAAATAAAGAAAAAGTCGAAAACGTAAAATATCACGTACAGGGGTAAAACGGTCTTTTTACACCTAAAAATTTGTAAACGTCGTGGCAGTGTCCTAAATGCTATTTTATATGCTAATATGATTGTTTTTCATGATTATGGATGTTTATGAATTTTTAAATATTAATATGCCAATTTTAAATGTTTATGAATTGTTAGGATGTTAACACGTTTATTTTAAATGTTTACGGATTTTTAATATGTTAAAATGTTTATTTTAAAACGTTTATGTCTATTTATGATTTTTTTATGTTAAAACGTTTATTTTAAATGTTTATGGATTTTTATGGTTTAATCTTTGACATTTAAAAGATATGTTGCATGATTGGTTTAAAAATAAAAATGATATTATATGCATGTTTTTATTAAGTGATGACAACATGTTGAAGGACGTGAAGGGATTGTGACTACTGAATATGTTGGAAATATCGTGAGGGTTATGGTCCCAGTGGGAGCCCGACGATCGTGTTTCCTCGGATACGGATACAAATATGAATACGTGATACGAATACGAATATGTTAATACGTAAGCCAAGGCCCAGTTGACCGGTGAGAGTGTTGCTGGTGTCCCCGCCGCCCAGTACTGTGGTTTTCTAGATGGATCCATCGCCCATTAAGATTAAGAATACGAGTCACAATCACGATCTGACTTGAACAAACACGAACATGAATACGAATATGAATACGAATATGGATATGTTTATGTGATATGTTTATGTTTAGGAAATGTTTAAGTTTTGAAAAAGTTTAAAGTTTATGCATTATTAAGAAAATGATATTTTAAGTACAAATATTTTTCACTGTTATATGTTAACTATATTACGTATTACTTGTTATCAAAGATAGGACGTGTTGTGTCTTTAAACTCACTAGGTGTGTATGATGCAGGTGATATAAATAACTATGATATTGGAGGTCTTGAAGAGTGACTTGCTGGACTGTCGGTGCACATAACCCGAGGATCAGCGCTTCTATTTCCGCATTTAAGTTTATGATTTTAAATTAAAGATTTTTACGACATTTTACTTATGTTTTTGAGAGATTTTGAGAGGTTTAGTATGGGATACACTTTTCAAAATTTAGTGCTTTTTAGGGTTGGTAAAACGCTTTACGATTTACTGTTTTGACTATTCTCCTTTGGATTTTCAAGTTCTAGTTGGATGTTAAATTTTAAAAATGGTGCAAAAGTAATTTATGTATATGTATATATATATATAGGCTGAAATGTGAGGGTAAAAAAAAAAAAATTTTCTAGTACTTTTTAAGAAAACGAATAAGCAGACGTTTCATTATAGATCTATAGGGATAGATCATAGAGGATGCTAGCGCTCACCCAATCAACATATATCGATACCATACTGAGGAGATTCTCTATGGAAGAGTCCAAGAGAGGATATCTCTCAATGTCTCATGGTGTGAATCTATCCAAGTCTATGTGCCCTAAGACTGATGAAGAGATGGAAACCAAGAGCCGCATTCCATATGCATCTGCCACAGACAGTATTATGTATGGTATGATATCTACTAGGCCTGATATTGCATATGCACTGAGTATTGCATGACGATATCGGTCGAATCCCGGTCCACTGCATTGGAAAGCAGTTAAGGACATTCTTAAGTATTTGAGAAGAACTAAGAATTTGTTCTTGGTATACGGGAGTGGAGAACTAAAATTTGAAGGCTACACTGATTTTAGCTTCCAATCAGATGTGGATGATTCGAAATCGACCTCTTGATTTGAATTCAAGCTCAATGGTGGTGCTGTATATTGGTAGAGTTTCAAGAAAGACACCACAGCGGATTCAACCACTGAGGCCGAATACGTAGCTTCATCGGATGCAGCAAAAGAGGGTGTTTGGATGAGGAATTTCATCCAAGAGTTAGGTGTCATTCTTCAAATAGTTGATCCAGTCCCGGTCTACTATGACAACACTGGTGCCCTTGCGCAGGTAAAGAAACCGAGGTCTCATCAGCGATCCAAATATATACTAAGGAAGTTCCATATAATCCGAGAGATTGTGGGACGAGGAGACATTTCGGTAAAGAGAGTCGCCTCTGTGGATAACATTGCTGATCCACTAACGAAGTCCCTGCCAGGACCATTGTTTGAGAAGCATCGTGAAGCAATGTGTCTAACATCTACGGGTAGTTGGTTATAGGACAAGTGGGAGATTGTTTGAGTAGGTGCCCGACAAGCCAACTTATGGCTCGAGTTTATTGACTCTAATGTAAAACAATCTTTATTTTAATAATATTTTACGATTTCATTAGATTTTGGCATTGTACTTTATCTGTATACCTATGCAAGCTGCATAGATAAAGTGCTTGAATATATAATAGGTGTAAAAACCCGGAATTTCATAAGCAAATCATGTAAGAAATAAAAACTCGAAATTTAGCTTAAACAAAGCTCAAAACTTTCATTCTAACTATAAAACTCAAATATGAACTCAAACTTTCAGCTAACTTAACTCGAGAAAGTAGCTCCAAAGCTCAAGAATTATCTCAACGGGAAGCCAAGTTGCAAGGAACCGCATCCATCGAAAAGTCATCACTGGAAGAGTAAAACCCCAGCTCAAGGACTCGATCTTTCAGCTTAAAGAAGCTCAACCATGCTTTTCCTAAAAGGACCAAAAAGAGAGCTAAAGGAGAAGCTACAGGTTTGGACAAACTTATTATGCAAGATATGACCATTGAGAAAACCAATGAAGGAGCTAAGGGAGAAGCTAAGAGGCTAGGACATATTTATGGTGCAGGAAACGACCCTTGGTGCTTGAGATGGAGCTTGACCACATTTAATTCTTTCTTGGGGAGCAAGTGGTTGGCCATGAGGAAGCTAAAGGGACCAAAAACCATCCATAAGTAGGACATCAAGGTTGAAGGAAAAACACTCCAAAAAGCACTCAAAAAATTCGGCCCTCACCCTCCACAAGATATCCAAAAATTCGGCCAAGGCTAGCAAGGAAAAAGGAAAGAAGCTTCGTGCGGTGCTGTCGATCAACAAATACGTCGAAGTACTGCTGGAGTAACGTCGTAAAATTTTCAAGCTTTACGTTGAAGCGTTGTCCAAATTTCGAGAGGAAATTCGTTTCAGAGGCCGTGCCGTGAAGTGAAATTGTATCGTATGTTAGTTAGAGAGGTTGACGAACTACTACGATCTATAGATTCCCCATCTATATCCAATCCCAACTCTGCAATTTTCGAAGCCTACTTGTAAAAATTCGGTAAGTGGGTTTTTGTTACGTACTTTATTTGTAATTTTAAACTTTGTATAAGATATCATGAAATGCCTGAAAGAGTGTCTTCTTTTTCGAAAAATACAGGCTTTCCTTTTTAAAATTTTGATCGATGATTGATAAGTTTATTCTGAAATTCGACATTTTTTGATTCTGCTGATTTCTGTCAAAACTCTTACAAGTTCTGTTCGATAAATTTGAGTATGTGTTGCACTGTTAAAATTCGATTTGTAAATGGAACGACGATTGTTGTTCTGTCTGGCCCCCATTGGTTGGTATAAAACCATGTTCTGTCTGGCCCCCATTGGTGGGTATAAAACCATGTTCTGTCTGACCCCCGTCAGTGGGTATAAAACTGTGTTATGGCCTCACCCCTTATAGGACTAACATATTGGGGACAATTTGACAATAGAAAATGAGAAGAGTAACGGTGTTTTGTTTGTTTTGATTAGCTTCTGATCTGACTCTTATTTACTCTGAAACGTCTGATAATTTCTGTATAACTTGATTCGATTCTCATAAGTCCAAATGATAAGTTTTGAAAGTTAAATAAAGAAATGTTTTAAAGATTAAGTTCTATATGTATCAGTGAAAATCGATCGACTCCCACTTGTTGAGTGTTTCCCAAAACGCTCACCCCTTACATCTCTTCCCAGATAAGAATGAGAACAAGTGAATGATGAAGAGCAAGGAGCATTCTGGGGTTGGTGAACGCATCAAGAATTCTAGCATTAAAAGTTGTATTTCCTTTGTAATTATTTCGCTTCCGCAACTTTGATGTAAATTTTATTCTATTGTCAATGTAAAGACAATATTTTAATTATGAAAAAGACTGGTGATTTGGCATTTCGATACGAGACTAAATTTTTTTCAATTAATTGTTAAACAATGCCGGATGTCATCGACGCTGTTGTCACTGTGATTGTTGCACTCCCAAGAGCAGGTTTTCTACAAGTAGTATAATTTGGTGGGTCCGATATCGTATCCACAGGGAAGCTAAGGTAATTACAAGTCCACTACAATATCTTTTTGTTTTGTTTTTGTTTTTGTTTCTTTTTAGTTATAATTGTTCGAATCTTTAATGAGTAAATTTTAATTGTTCAAATTTTAATTTAAGTAGTTGAGATTAAAGGATCCACTCTTGGTATTTTAATAAAGTTAACATTAACGAACAATATTGAAATCCACTTAATAAAATGGTTCCAATATATTAAATAATCACATTTATATTATGTTATAAATTATTATCTTATAAGTATATAATATATAACAAAACTTATAAATGTGGTCAAGTATTTATTGTGCTATATATATTTGTAAACACTAAATCAAGGTTCC